>NW_027422639.1:139298-679298 GCF_048934315.1 Petromyzon marinus
CACAGCGTTACGCAACCTTGAAAGATCTGTGCAAGGTCCCATCGGTGAGCTCCTCCGGCAGGCAAGGCTGCGTTGGCTGGGTCATGTAGCCCGCATGCCCAGCCACCGCATGCCGAAACAGCTTTTGTTCGGCCGGATCGAGGGGGCTAAACGGGCGCGGCACGGGCTAGAGAAGAGATGGAGTGATATGGTACAGGAGGACGTGGAGCTGAGTGGGACTTGCCGATGACTGGTACCAGCGGTGTCAAGATCGGCCTCTGTGGAGGAGGCTCGTGAGGGACGCTACTGGGCAGTTGGAGGCAGTCGCCTCCAACAACAACGGAGGGCGGAGGAGCGACGCTCACAACAACGAGCGGAGCGCCGGGTGGGCTAAAGCACAGCAGGTTGGCACAGTATGGGGCACAGTGGTGCACCAGCCACTCATCTCAGTCAGTCGACCCGTGGCACCTGGGTCTGCCCCGTGACCTCCTGCCCGCGGGCGTTCGACACTTCACGTGGCCTCAGGTGCACATGGCCTGGCACAAGCGTCGTGGTGACGTCACCGCCACTTAGTGGCGAATGGCGGTTGTTGTTGTGTGTCTATGTGTGTGTGTGGGTGAGTGAGTGGGTGAGTGGGTGGGTGAGTGAGTGAGTGGGTGGGTGGGTGGGTAAGTGAGTGAGTGGGTGAGTGAGTGGGTGAGAGGGTGAGTGAGTGGGTGAGTGAGAGGGCAAGAGGGTGAGTGAGTGAGTTGATGAGTAAGTGAGTGAGTGGGTGAGAAGGTGACTGAGTGAGTGAGTGGGCGAGTAGGTGAGTGAGTGAGTGGGTTAGTGGTGAGTGAGTGAGTGGGTGAGTGAGTAGGTGAGTGGGGTGGGTGAGTGAGTGGGTGAGTAGGTGAGTGGATGAGTGGGTGGGTGAGTGTGTGAGTGAGTGGGTGAATGAGTGAGTAGGTGAGTGGAGTGAGTGAGTAGGTGAGTGGGTGAGTGAGTGGGTGAGCAGGTAAGTGAGTGAGTGGGTGAGTGAGTGAGTAGGTGGGTGAGTGAGTGAGTAGGTGAGTGGGTGGGTGAGTGAGTGGGTGAGCAGGTAAGTGAGTGAGTGGGTGAGTGAGTGATTAGGTGGGTGAGTGGGTGAGTAGGTGAGTGGGTGAGTGAGTGAGTGGGTGAGTAGGTTAGTGAGTGAGTGGGTGAGTGAGTGGGTGAGTAGGTGAGTGAGTGGGTGAGTGAGTAGGTGAGTGAGTGGGTGAGTCAGTGAGTGGGTGAGTGAGTAGGTGAGTGAGTGAGTGGGTGGGTGGGTGAGTGAGTGGGTGAATCAGTGTGTAGGTGAGTGGGTGAGTGGGTGAGTAGGTGAGTAGGTGAGTGAGTGGGTGAGTAGGTGAGTGAGTGTGTGAGTGGGTGAGTGAGTGGGTGAGTCAGTGAGTAGGTGAGGGAGTGAGTGGGTGAGTGGGTGGGTGAGTGGGTGAGTCAGTGAGTAGGTGATTGAGTGAGTGGGTGGGTGGGTGAGTGTTTGGGTGAGTCAGTGAGTAGGTGAGTGGGTGAGTCAGTGAGTAGGTGAGTGGGTGAGTGAGTGGGTGGGTGAGAAAGTGAGTGAGTGAATGGGCGAGTGGGTAGGTGAGTGAGTGGGTAGGTGAGTGAGTGAGTAGGTGAGTGAGTGGGTGAGTGAGTGGGTGAGTCAGTGAGTGGGTGAGTGGGTGAGTGAGTGTGTGAGTGAGTGAGTGAGTGGGTGAGTGTGTGAGTGTGTGAGTCAGTGTGTGAGTGAGTAGGTGAGTGAGTGAGTGAGTGGATGAGTGAGTGAGTGAGTGGGTGCGTGAATGTGTGAGTGAGTGGGTGAGTAGGTGAGTGGGTGAGTGAGTGAGTGAGTGGGTGAGTGAGTGAGTGGGTGATGAGTGAGTGAGTGAGTGGGTGAGTGAGTGAGTGAGTGGGTGAATGAGTGAGTGGGTGAGTGTCTGAGTGAGTGAGTGAGTGGGTGAGTGAGTGAGTGAGTGGGTGAGTGGGTGAGTTAGTCAGTGAGTGTGTGAGTGAGTGTGTGAGTGAGTGGGTGAGTGAGTCAGTGAGTGAGTGAGTGGGGTGAGTGAGTGAGTGAGTGGGTGAGTGAGTGTGTGAGTGAGTGAGTGTGTGAATGAGTGGGTGAGTGAGTCAGTGAGTGACTGAGTGGGTGAGTGAGTGAGTGGATGAGTGAGTCAGTGAGTGAGTGAGTGGGTGAGTGAGTGAGTGAGTGTGTGAGTGAGTGAGTGAGTGAGTGGGTGAGTGAGTAAGTGAGTGAGTGAGTGGGTGAGTGAGTGAGTGAGTGGGTGAGTGAGTGAGTGGGTGAGTGAGTGAGTGGGTGGGTGAGTGAGTGAGTGGGTGAGTGGGTGAGTGAGTGAATGAGTGTGTGAGTGTGTGAGTTAGTCAGTGAGTGTGTGAGTTAGTCAGTGAGTGTGTGAGTGAGTGAGTGTGTGAGTGAGTGGGTGAGTGAGTCAGTGAGTGAGTGAGTGGGTGAGTGGGTGAGTGAGTGGGTGAGTGAGTGTGTGAGTGAGTAGGGAGTGAGTGAATGAGTGTGTGAGTGTGTGAGTTAGTCAGTGAGTGTGTGAGTTAGTCAGTGAGTGTGTGAGTGAGTGTGTGAGTGAGTGGGTGAGTGAGTGAGTCAGTGAGTGAGTGAGTGGGTGAGTGAGTGAGTGAGTGGGTGAGTGAGTGGGTGAGTGAGTGGGTGAGTGAGTGAGTGTGTGAGTGAGTGGGTGAGTGAGTGAGTGGGGTGAGTGAGTGAGTGAGTGGGTGACTGAGTGTGTGAGTGAGTGTGTGAGTGAGTGAGTGAGTGGGTGAGTGAGTCAGTGAGTGAGTGAGTGGGTGAGTGAGTGAGTGAGTGGGTGAGTGTGTGAGTGAGTGAGTGAGTCAGTGAGTGGGTGAGTGAGTGAGTGTGTGAGTGAGTGAGTGAGTCAGTGAGTGAGTGAGTGGGTGAGTGGGTGAGTGAGTGAGTGAGTAAGTGAGTGAGTGAGTAAGTGGATGAGTGGGTGGGTGTGTGAGTGAGTGGGTGAGTGAGTGAGTCAGTGAGTGAGTGAGTGAGTCAGTGAGTGAGTGAGTGTGTGAGTGAGTGGGTGAGTGAGTGGGTGAGTGAGTGAGTGGGTGGGTGGGTACGTGGGTGGGTGAGTGGGTGGGTGAGTGGGTGGGTGGGTACGTGGGTGGGTGAGTGGGTGAGGAGTGGGTGGGTGGGTGAGTGGGTGAGTGGGGTGGGTGGATGGGTGGGTGGATACGTGGGTGGGTGGGTGAGTGGGTGGGTGGGTGAGTGAGTGGTGAGTGAGTGAGTGGGTGAGTGGGTGAGTGAGTGAGTGGGTGAGTGAGTGGGTGGGTGAGTGAGTGAGTGAGTGGGTGGGTGAGTGAGTGTGTGAGTGGGTGAGTGAGTGGGTGAGTGTGTGGGTGAGTGGGTGAGTGGGTGAGTGTGTGAGTGAGTGGGTGAGTGGGTGAGTGAGTGGGTGAGTGTGTGAGTGAGTGGGTGAGTGGGTGAGTGAGTGGGTGAGTGTGTGGGTGAGTGGGTGAGTGGGTGAGTGAGTGAGTGGGTGAGTGAGTGGGTGAGTGGGTGAGTGAGTGAGCGAGTGGGTGAGTGAGTGGTGGGTGAGTGAGTGGGTGAGTGAGTGGGTGAGTGAGTGAGTGGGTGAGTGAGTGAGTGAGTGGGTGAGTGAGTGGGTGGGTGAGTGAGTGAGTGAGTGGGTGGGTGAGTGAGTGTGAGTGGGTGAGTGAGTGGGTGAGTGTGTGGGTGAGTGGGTGAGTGGGTGAGTGTGTGAGTGAGTGGGTGAGTGGGTGAGTGAGTGGGTGAGTGTGTGAGTGAGTGGGTGAGTGGGTGAGTGAGTGGGTGAGTGTGTGGGTGAGTGGGTGAGTGGGTGAGTGAGTGAGTGGGTGAGTGAGTGGGTGGGTGAGTGAGTGTGTGAGTGGGTGAGTGAGTGGGTGAGTGTGTGGGTGAGTGGGTGAGTGGGTGAGTGTGTGAGTGAGTGGGTGAGTGGGTGAGTGAGTGGGTGAGTGTGTGAGTGAGTGGGTGAGTGGGTGAGTGAGTGGGTGAGTGGGTGAGTGGGTGAGTGGGTGAGTGAGTGAGTGGGTGAGTGAGTGGGTGAGTGGGTGAGTGAGTGAGCGAGTGGGTGAGTGAGTGGGTGGGTGAGTGAGTGGGTGAGTGAGTGGGTGAGTGAGTGAGTGGGTGAGTGAGTGAGTGAGTGGGTGAGTGAGTGAGTGGGTGGGTGAGTGAGTGAGTGAGTGGGTGGGTGAGTGATGTGTGTGAGTGGGGTGAGTGAGTGGGTGAGTGTGTGGGTGAGTGGGTGAGTGGGTGAGTGTGTGAGTGAGTGGGTGAGTGGGTGAGTGAGTGGGTGAGTGTGTGAGTGAGTGGGTGAGTGGGTGAGTGAGTGGGTGAGTGTGTGGGTGAGTGGGTGAGTGAGTGAGTGGGTGGTGAGTGGGTGAGTGGGTGAGTGAGTGAGCGAGTGGGTGAGTGAGTGGGTGGGTGAGTGAGTGGGTGAGGGAGTGGGTGAGTGAGGGTGAGTGAGTGAGGGGTGAGTGAGTGGGTGGGTGAGTGATGAGTGAGTGAGTGGGTGAGTGAGTGTGTGAGTGGGTGAGTGAGTGGTGAGTGTGTGGGTGAGTGGGTGAGTGGGTGAGTGTGTGAGTGAGTGGGTGAGTGGGTGAGTGAGTGGGTGAGTGTGTGAGTGAGTGGGTGAGTGGGTGAGTGAGTGGGTGAGTGTGTGGGTGAGTGGGTGAGTGGGTGAGTGAGTGAGTGGGTGAGTGAGTGGGTGAGTGGGTGAGTGAGTGAGCGAGTGGGTGAGTGAGTGGGTGGGTGAGTGAGTGGGTGAGTGAGTGGGTGAGTGAGTGAGTGGGTGAGTGAGTGGGTGGGTGAGTGAGTGGGGAGTGAGTGAGTGAGTGGGTGAGTCAGTGTGTGAGTGAGTGGGTGAGTGTGTGAGTGAGTGAGTGAGCGAGTGAGTGGGTGAGTGAGTGGGTGAGTGGGTGAGTGAGTGAGCGAGTGGGTGAGTGAGTGGGTGGGTGAGTGAGTGGGTGAGTGAGTGGGTGAGTGAGTGAGTGGGTGAGTGAGTGGGTGAGTGAGTGGGTGAGTGAGTGAGTGGGTGAGTCAGTGTGTGAGTGAGTGGGTGAGTGGGTGGGTGAGTGAGTGAGTGAGTGGGTGAGTGAGTGGGTGAGTGAGTGAGTGGGTGAGTGAGTGGGTGAGTGAGTGAGGGGTGAGTGAGTGAGTGGGTGAGTCAGTGTGTGAGTGAGTGGGTGAGTGGGTGAGTGTGTGGGTGAGTGGGTGAGTGTGTGGGTGAGTGGGTGAGTGTGTGGGTGAGTGGGTGAGTGGGTGAGTGAGTGGGTGAGTGGGTGAGTGAGTGGGTGAGTGAGTGAGTGGGTGAGTCAGTGTGTGAGTGAGTGGGTGAGTGAGTGGGTGAGTGTGTGGGTGAGTGGATGAGTGGGTGAGTGTGTGAGTGAGTGGGTGAGTGGGTGAGTGAGTGGGTCAGTGTGTGGGTGAGTGGGTGAGTGGGTGAGTGTGTGAGTGAGTGAGTGGGGTGAATGAGTGAGTGAGTGTGTGAGTGGGTGAGTGTGTGAGTGAGTGAGTGGGTGAGTGAGTGAGTGAGTGGGTGAGTGAGTGAGTGAGTGTGTGAGTGAGTGAGTGGGTGAGTGTGTGAGTGAGTGAGTGAGTGGGTGAGTGAGTGGGTGAGTGGGTGAGTGAGTGAGCGAGTGGGTGAGTGAGTGGGTGGGTGAGTGAGTGGGTGAGTGAGTGGGTGAGTGAGTGAGTGGGTGGGTGAGTGAGTGGGTGAGTGAGTGAGTGGGTGAGTCAGTGGTGTGAGTGAGTGGGTGAGTGTGTGAGTGAGTGAGTGAGTGGGTGAGTGAGTGGGTGAGTGGGTGAGTGAGTGGGTGAGTGAGTGGGTGAGTGAGTGAGTGAGCGAGGGGTGAGTGAGTGGGTTGGTGAGTGAGTGGGTGAGTGAGTGGGTGAGTGAGTGAGTGGGTGAGTGAGTGGGTGGGTGAGTGAGTGGGTGAGTGAGTGAGTGGGTGAGTCAGTGTGTGAGTGAGTGGGTGAGTGGGTGGGTGAGTGAGTGAGTGAGTGGGTGAGTGAGTGGGTGAGTGAGTGAGTGGGTGAGTGAGTGGGTGAGTGAGTGAGTGAGTGGGTGAGTGAGTGAGTGGGTGAGTCAGTGTGTGAGTGAGTGGGTGAGTGAGTGGGTGAGTGGGTGAGTGTGTGGGTGAGTGGGTGAGTGTGTGGTGTGAGTGGGTGAGTGTGTGGGTGAGTGGGTGAGTGGGTGAGTGAGTGGGTGAGTGAGTGGGTGAGTGTGTGGGTGGGTGAGTGAGTGAGTGAGTGGGTGAGTGGGTGAGTTAGTCAGTGAGTGTGTGAGGAGTGTGTGAGTGAGTGGGTGAGTGAGTCAGTGAGTGAGTGAGTGGGTGAGTGAGTGAGTGAGTGGGTGAGTGAGTGTGTGAGTGAGTGAGTGTGTGAATGAGTGGGTGAGTGAGTCAGTGAGTGACTGAGTGGGTGAGTGAGTGAGTGGATGAGTGAGTCAGTGAGTGAGGAGGTGAGTGAGTGAGTGTGTGTGGAGTGAGATGTGTGAGTGGGTGAGTGAGTAAGTGAGTGAGTGAGTGGGTGAGTGTCTGAGTGAGTGAGTGAGTGAGTGGGTGAGTGAGTGAGTGGGTGAGTGAGTGAGTGAGTGGGTGGGTGAGTGAGTGAGTGGGTGAGTGGGTGAGTGAGTGAATGAGTGTGTGAGTGTGTGAGTTAGTCAGTGAGTGTGTGAGTTAGTCAGTGAGTGTGTGAGTGAGTGAGTGTGTGAGTGAGTGGGTGAGTGAGTCAGTGAGTGAGTGAGTGGGTGAGTGGGTGAGTGAGTGGGTGAGTGAGTGTGTGAGTGAGTAGGTGAGTGAGTGAATGAGTGTGTGAGTGTGTGAGTTAGTCAGTGAGTGTGTGAGTTAGTCAGTGAGTGTGTGAGTGAGTGTGTGAGTGAGTGGGTGAGTGAGTGAGTCAGTGAGTGAGTGAGTGGGTGAGTGAGTGAGTGAGTGGGTGAGTGAGTGGGTGAGTGAGTGGATGAGTGAGTGAGTGTGTGAGTGAGTGGGTGAGTGAGTGAGTGGGTGAGTGAGTGAGTGAGTGGGTGACTGAGTGTGTGAGTGAGTGTGTGAGTGAGTGAGTGAGTGGGTGAGTGAGTCAGTGAGTGAGTGAGTGGGTGAGTGAGTGAGTGAGTGGGTGAGTGAGTGGGTGAGTGGGTGAGTGAGTGAGTGAGTAGGTGAGTGAGTGAGTGAGTAAGTGGATGAGTGGGTGGGTGTGTGAGTGAGTGGGTGAGTGAGTGAGTCAGTGAGTGAGTGAGTGAGTCAGTGAGTGAGTGAGTGTGTGAGTGAGTGGGTGAGTGAGTGGGTGAGTGAGTGAGTGGGTGGGTGGGTACGTGGGTGGGTGAGTGGGTGGGTGAGTGGGTGGGTGGGTACGTGGGTGGGTGAGTGGGTGAGGAGTGGGTGGTGGGTGAGGTGGGGTGGGTGGGTGGATGGGTGGGTGGATACGTGGGTGGGTGGGTGAGTGGGTGGGTGGGTGAGTGAGTGGGTGAGTGAGTGAGTGGGTGAGTGGGTGAGTGAGTGAGTGAGTGGGTGAGTGAGTGGGTGGGTGAGTGAGTGAGTGAGTGGGTGGGTGAGTGAGTGTGTGAGTGGGTGAGTGAGTGGGTGAGTGTGTGGGTGAGTGGGTGAGTGGGTGAGTGTGTGAGTGAGTGGGTGAGTGGGTGAGTGAGTGGGTGAGTGTGTGAGTGAGTGGGTGAGTGGGTGAGTGAGTGGGTGAGTGTGTGGGTGAGTGGGTGAGTGGGTGAGTGAGTGAGTGGGTGAGTGAGTGGGTGAGTGGGTGAGTGAGTGAGCGAGTGGGTGAGTGAGTGGGTGGGTGAGTGAGTGGGTGAGTGAGTGGGTGAGTGAGTGAGTGGGTGAGTGAGTGGGTGGGTGAGTGAGTGAGTGAGTGGGTGGGTGAGTGAGTGTGTGAGTGGGTGGGTGAGTGGGTGAGTGTGTGGGTGAGTGGGTGAGTGGGTGAGTGTGTGAGTGAGTGGGTGAGTGGGTGAGTGAGTGGGTGAGTGTGTGAGTGAGTGGGTGAGTGGGTGAGTGAGTGGGTGAGTGTGTGGGTGAGTGGGTGAGTGGGTGAGTGAGTGAGTGGGTGAGTGAGTGGGTGGGTGAGTGAGTGTGTGAGTGGGTGAGTGAGTGGGTGAGTGTGTGGTGAGTGGGTGAGTGGGTGAGTGTGTGAGTGAGTGGGTGAGTGGGTGAGTGAGTGGCTGAGTGTGTGAGTGAGTGGGTGAGTGGGTGAGTGAGTGGGTGAGTGTGTGGGTGAGTGGGTGAGTGGGTGAGTGAGTGAGTGAGTGGGTGAGTGAGTGGGTGAGTGGGTGAGTGAGTGAGCGAGTGGTGAGTGAGGTGGGTGGGTGAGTGAAGTGGGTGAGTGAGTGGGTGAGTGAGTGAGTGGGTGAGTGAGTGAGTGAGTGGGTGAGTGAGTGGGTGGGTGAGTGAGTGAGTGAGTGGGTGTGAGTGAGTAGTGTGTGGTGAGTGAGTGGGTGAGTGTGTGGGTGAGTGGGTGAGAGGGTGAGTGTGTGAGTGCGTGGGTGAGAGTGGGTGAGTGAGTGGGTGAGTGTGTGAGTGAGTGGGTGAGTGGGTGAGTGAGTGGGTGAGTGTGTGGGTGAGTGGGTGAGTGGGTGAGTGAGTGAGTGGGTGAGTGAGTGGGTGAGTGGGTGAGTGAGTGAGCGAGTGGGTGAGTGAGTGGGTGGGTGAGTGAGTGGGTGAGTGAGTGGGTGAGTGAGTGAGTGGGTGAGTGAGTGAGTGAGTGGGTGAGTGAGTGGGTGGGTGGGTGAGTGAGTGAGTGAGTGGGTGGGTGAGTGAGTGTGTGAGTGGGTGAGTGAGTGTGTGAGTGTGTGGGTGAGTGGGTGAGTGGGTGGAGTGTGTGAGTGAGTGGGTGAGTGGGTGAGTGAGTGGGTGAGTGTGTGAGTGAGTGGGTGAGTGGGTGAGTGAGTGGGTGAGTGTGTGGAGAGTGGGTGAGTGGGTGAGTGAGTGAGTGGGTGAGTGAGTGGGTGAGTGGGTGAGTGAGTGAGCGAGTGGGTGAGTGAGTGGGTGGGTGAGTGAGTGGGTGAGCGAGTGGGTGAGTGAAGTGAGTGGGTGAGTGAGTGGGTGGGTGAGTGAGTGGGTGAGTGAGTGAGTGGGTGAGTCAGTGTGTGAGTGAGTGGGTGAGTGTGTGAGTGAGGAGTGAGCGAGTGAGTGGGTGAGTGAGTGGGTGAGTGGGTGAGTGAGTGAGCGAGTGGGTGAGTGAGTGGGTGGGTGAGTGAGTGGGTGAGTGAGTGGGTGAGTGAGTGAGGTGGTGTGGTGAGTGTGTGAGGAGTGGGTGAGTGAGTGAGTGGGTGAGTCAGTGTGTGAGTGAGTGGGTGAGTGGGTGGGTGAGTGAGTGAGTGGGTGAGTGAGTGGGTGAGTGAGTGAGTGAGTGGGTGAGTGAGTGGGTGAGTGAGTGAGTGGGTGAGTGAGTGAGTGGGTGAGTCAGTGTGTGAGTGAGTGGGTGAGTGGTGAGTGTGTGTGGGTGAGTGGGTGAGTGTGATGGGTGAGTGGGTGAGTGTGTGGGTGAGTGGGGTGAGTGGGTGAGTGAGTGGGTGAGTGGGTGAGTGAGTGGGTGAGTGAGTGAGTGGGTGAGTCAGTGTGTGAGTGAGTGGGTGAGTGAGTGGGTGAGTGTGTGGGTGAGTGGGTGAGTGTGTGAGTGAGTGGGTGAGTGGGTGAGTGAGTGGGTCAGTGTGTGGGTGAGTGGGTGAGTGGGTGAGTGTGTGAGTGAGTGAGTGGGTGAGAGTGAGTGAGTGTGTGAGTGGGTGTGTGGTGTGGTGAGTGAGTGGGTGAGTGAGTGAGTGAGTGGGTGAGTGAGTGTGTGAGTGAGTGAGTGGGTGAGTGTGTGAGTGAGTGAGTGAGTGGGTGAGTGAGTGGGTGAGTGGGTGAGTGAGTGAGCGAGTGGGTGAGTGAGTGGGTGGGTGAGTGAGTGGGTGAGTGAGTGGGTGAGTGAGTGAGTGGGTGGGTGAGTGAGTGGGTGAGTGAGTGAGTGGGTGAGTCAGTGTGTGAGTGAGTGGGTGAGTGTGTGAGTGAGTGAGTGAGTGGGTGAGTGAGTGGGTGAGTGGGTGAGTGAGTGGGTGAGTGAGTGGGTGAGTGAGTGAGTGAGCGAGTGGGTGAGTGAGTGGGTGGGTGAGTGAGTGGGTGAGTGAGTGGGTGAGTGAGTGAGTGGGTGAGTGAGTGGGTGGGTGAGTGAGTGGGTGAGTGAGTGAGTGGGTGAGTCAGTGTGTGAGTGAGTGGGTGAGTGGGTGGGTGAGTGAGTGAGTGAGTGGGTGAGTGAGTGGGTGAGTGAGTGAGTGGGTGAGTGAGTGGGTGAGTGAGTGAGTGGGTGAGTGAGTGGGTGAGTGAGTGAGTGAGTGGGTGAGTGAGTGAGTGGGTGAGTCAGTGTGTGAGTGAGTGGGTGAGTGAGTGGGTGAGTGGGTGAGTGTGTGGGTGAGTGGGTGAGTGTGTGGGTGAGTGGGTGAGTGGGTGAGTGAGTGGGTGAGTGAGTGGGTGAGTGTGTGGGTGAGTGGGTGAGTGAGTGAGTGGGTGAGTCAGTGTGTGAGTGAGTGAGTGGGTGAGTGAGTGAGTGGGTGAGTGAGTGAGTGAGTGGGTGAGTGAGTGAGTGAGTGGGTGAGTGAGTGGGTGAGTGGGTGAGTGTGTGGGTGAGTGGGTGAGTGTGTGGGTGAGTGGGTGAGTGTGTGGGTGAGTGGGTGAGTGGGTGAGTGAGTGGGTGAGTGAGTGGGTGAGTGTGTGGGTGAGTGGGTGAGTGAGTGAGTGGGTGAGTCAGTGTGTGAGTGAGTGAGTGGGTGAGTGAGTGAGTGAGTGGGTGAGTGAGTGAGTGAGTGGGTGAGTGAGTGAGTGAGTGGGTGAGTGAGTGAGTGAGTGTGTGAGTGAGTGTGTGAGTGAGTGAGTGGGTGAGTGAGTCAGTGAGCACACAACGACACCGCCAACTCCCCAGGGGCTAACCCCATCATAACAAATAAACAGTCGGGGACCCCAGAGACGGTGGTGGACATTCCACATTCCTATGCCGGGGTCCCACCCTCACGAAGCCCCGAGGCATCACAACCACGACAACAACAACAACATTCTTGTGGGGACAGCAACAACTCACACACACCGATTGCTGTTACACTAACACTAGTACTAACACTAGTACTAACACTAGTACTAGTGTTAGTACTAACACTAGTACTAACACTAGTACTAACACTAGTACTAGTGTTAGTACTAACACTATTACTAACACTAGTACTAACACTAGTACTAACACTAGTACCAGTGTGTTAGTACTAACACTACTAACACTCACACTAACACTAGTACTAACACTAGTACTAGTGTTAGTACTAACACTAGTACTAACACTCACACTAACACTAGTACTAACACTCACACTAACACTAGTACTAACACTCACACTAACACTAGTACTAGTGTTAATACTAACACTAGTACTAACACTAGTACTAACACACCAACACTAGTACTAACACACTAACACTAGCACTAACACTAGAACTAACATGCTAACACTAGTACTAACACTAGAACTAATACTAGTAATAACATTCACGTTAAGACCCAGAGACCCATAGAGACCAACACAGAGACCCACACAGAACCATAGAGACCCACACAGAACCACAGAGACCTACAGAGACCCACAGAGACCCAGAGAGAGACCCACAGAGACCCACACAGACAGAGACCCACAGAGACCCACAGAGACCCATAGAGACCTACACAGAACCAGAGACACACAGAGCACCATAGAGACCCACAGAGACTCACAGAGACCCACAGAGACTCACAGAGACCCACACAGAACCAGAGACACACAGAGCACCATAGAGACCCACAGAGACCCACAGAGCACCATAGACACCCACAGAGACTCACAGAGACCCACACAGAACCATAGACACACAGAGACTCACACAGACCCACAGAGACTCACACAGAACCAGAGACACACAGAGAACCATAGAGACCCACAGAGACTCACAGAGACCCACACAGAACCATAGACCCACAGAGACTCACACAGAACCAGAGACACACAGAGAACCATAGAGACCCACAGAGACTCACACAGAACCATAGAGACCCACAGAGACTCACACAGAACCATAGAGACCCACAGAGACTTACAGAGACTCACAGAGACCCACAGAGACTCACAGGGACCCACAGAGACCCACAGAGACTCACAGAGACCCACAGAGACCCACACAGAGACTCACAGAGACCAACACAGACCCACAGAGACCCACAGAGACCCAGACAGACCCACAGAGACACACAGAGACTCACAGAGACCCACAGAGACCCACAGAGAACCACAGAGACCCACACAGAGACCCACACAGAGACCCACACACAGAACCATAGACACCCACAGAGACCCACAGAGACCCAAACAGAGACACACACAGAGACCCACACAGAGACCCACACAGAGACCCACACAGAGAGACCCACACAGAGACTCACAGAGACCCACACAGAGACCCACACAGAGACCCACACAGAACCAGAGACACACAGAAAACCATAGAGACCCACAGAGACTCACACAGAACCATAGAGACCCACAGAGACTCACACAGACCCACAGAGACTCACAGAGACTCACAGAGACCCACACAGAAACCCACACATAGACCCACAGAGACTTACAGAGACTCACAGAGACCCACAGAGACTCACAGAGACCCACAGAGACTCACAGGGACCCACAGAGACCCACAGAGACTCACAGAGACCCACAGAGACTCACACAGAGACTCATAGAGACCCACACAGACCCACAGAGACCCACAGAGACCCACAGAGACCCACAGAGACCCACAGAGACCCACACAGAGACCCACACAGAGACCCACACAGACCCACATAGAGACCCACATAGAGACCCACAGAGACCCACAGAGACCCACAGTGACTCACAGAGACCCACACAGAGACCCACAGAGACCCACACAGAGACTCACAGAGACCCACAGAGAACCACAGAGACCCACACAGAGACCAACACAGAGACACACAGAGACTCACAGAGACCCACAGAGAACCACAGAGACCCACACAGAGACCCACACAGAGACCCACACAGAGACCCACACAGAGACCCACACACAGAACCATAGACACCCACAGAGACCCACAGAGACCCACAGAGACCCACACAGAGACCCACACAGAGACACACACAGAGACACACAGAGACTCACAGAGACCCATAGACACCCACAGAGACCCACAGAGACCCACACAGAGACCCACAGAGACCCACACAGAGACTCACAGAGACCCACAGAGACCCACAGAGACCCAAGCAGAGACCCACAGAAACCCACAGAGACCCACACAGAGATCCACACAGACCCACAGAGACCAAACAGAGACCCACACAGAGACCCACACAGAGACCCACACAGAGACCCACAGAGACCCAAACAGAGACACACACAGAGACACACACAGAGACCCACACAGAGACCCACACAGAGACCCACACAGAGAGACCCACACAGAGACTCACAGAGACCCACACAGAGACCCACACAGAGACCCACACAGAGACCCACACAGAGACCCACACAGAGACCCACAGAGACCCACAGAGACCCACACAGAGACCCACAGAGGCCCACACAGACCCACAGAGACCCACAGAGACCCACAGAGACCCACAGAGACCCACAGAGACCCACAGAGACCCACACAGAGACCCACACAGGCCCACAGAGACCCACAGAGACCCACATAGAGACCCACAGAGACCCACAGAGACCCACAGTGACTCAGAGACCCACACAGAGACCCACAGAGACCCACAGAGACCCACACAGAGACTCACAGAGACCCACAGAGAACCAGAGAGACCCACACAGAGACCGACACAGAGACACAGAGAGACTCACAGAGACCCACAGAGACCCACAGAGAACCACAGAGACCCACACAGAGACCCACACAGAGACCCACACAGAGACCCACACAGAGACCCACACACAGAACCATAGACACCCACAGAGACCCACAGAGACCCACACAGAGACCCACACAGAGACACACAGAGACTCACAGAGACCCACAGAGACCCACAGAGAACCACAGAGACCCACACAGAGACCCACACAGAGACCCACACACAGAACCATAGACACCCACAGAGACCCACAGAGACCCACACAGAGACCCACAGAGACCCACACAGAGACTCACAGAGACCCACAGAGACCCACAGAGACCTATGCAGAGACCCACAGAGACCCACAGAGACCCACACAGAGATCCACACAGACCCACAGAGACCAAACAGAGACCCACACAGAGACCCACACAGAGACCCACACAGACCCACAGAGACCCAAACAGAGACACACACAGAGACACACACAGAGACTCACACAGAGACCCACACAGAGACCCACACAGAGACCCACACAGAGACCCACACAGAGACCCACACAGAGACCCACAGAGACCCACAGAGACCCACACAGAGACCCACAGAGGCCCACACAGAACCACAGAGACCCACAGAGACCCACAGAGACTCACAGAGACCCACACAGAACCAGAGACACACAAAGAACCATAGAGACCCACAGAGACGCACAGAGAATCACAGAGACCAACAGAGACCCACAGAGAACCACAGAGACCCACAGAGACTCACGGAAACTCACAGAGACCCACAGAGACTCACAGAGACCCACAGAGACCCACAGAGACCCACACATAACCAGAGAGACCCACAGAGACCCACACACAGACCCACAGAGACCCACAGAGACCCACACAGAACCACAGAGACGCACAGAGAGCCACAGAGACCCACACAGACCCACATAGACCCACATTGACCCACACACAGACCCACAGAGACCCACAGAGACTCACAGAGACTCACAGAGACCCACACAGAAGCACAGAGACCCACACACAGACCCACAGAGACCCACACAGAACCATAGACCCACAGAGACTCACACAGAACCAGAGACACACAGAGAACCATAGAGACCCACAGAGACTCACAGAGACCCACACAGAAACCCACACATAGACCCACAGAGAATTACAGAGACTCACAGAGACCCACAGAGACCCACAGAGACCCACAGAGACTCACAGAGACCCACACAGAGACTCATAGAGACCCACACAGAGACCCACAGAGACCCACACAGAACCACAGAGACCCACAGAGACCCACAGAGACACCCACAGAGACTCATAGAGACCCACACAGAGGCCCACAGAGACCCACACAGACCCACAGAGACCCACAGAGACCCACACAGACCCACAGAGACCCAAAGAGACCCACAAAGACCCACACAGAGACCCACAGAGACCCACAGAGACCCACACAGAGACCCACAGAGACCCACACAGAGACCCACACAGAGACCCACACAGATCCACAGACACCCACACAGAGACCCACAGAGACCCACACAGACCCACAGTGACTCACATACACCCACACAGAGACCCACAGAGACCCACAGAGAACCACAGAGACCCACACAGAGACCCACACAGAGACCCACACACATAACCATAGACACCCACAGAGACCCACAGAGACCCACACAGAGACCCACAGAGACCCACACAGAGACTCACAGAGACCCACAGAGACCCACAGAGACCCAAGCAGAGACCCACAGAAACCCACAGAGACCCACACAGAGATCCACACAGACCCACAGAGACCAAACAGAGACCCACACAGAGACCCACACAGAGACCCACACAGAGACCCACACAGACCCACAGAGACCCAAACAGAGACACACACAGAGACACACACAGAGACCCACACAGAGACCCACACAGAGAGACCCACACAGAGACTCACAGAGACCCACACAGAGACCCACACAGAGACCCACACAGAGACCCACACAGAGACCCACACAGAGACCCACAGAGACCCACAGAGACCCACACAGAGACCCACAGAGGCCCACACAGAACCACAGAGACCCACAGAGACCCACAGAGACCCACAGAGACCCACAGAGACCCACAGAGACCCACACAGAGACCCACACAGAGACCCACACAGGCCCACAGAGACCCACATAGAGACCCACAGAGACCCACAGAGACCCACAGTGACTCAGAGACCCACACAGAGACCCACAGAGACCCACAGAGACCCACACAGAGACTCACAGAGACCCACAGAGAACCACAGAGACCCACACAGAGACCGACACAGAGACACAGAGAGACTCACAGAGACCCACAGAGACCCACAGAGAACCACAGAGACCCACACAGAGACCCACACAGAGACCCACACAGAGACCCACACAGAGACCCACACACAGAACCATAGACACCCACAGAGACCCACAGAGACCCACAGAGACCCACACAGAGACCCACACAGAGACACACAGAGACTCACAGAGACCCACAGAGACCCACAGAGACCCACAGAGAACCACAGAGACCCACACAGAGACCCACACAGAGACCCACACACAGAACCATAGACACCCACAGAGACCCACAGAGACCCACACAGAGACCCACAGAGACCCACACAGAGACTCACAGAGACCCACAGAGACCCACAGAGACCCATGCAGAGACCCACAGAGACCCACAGAGACCCACACAGAGATCCACACAGACCCACAGAGACCAAACAGAGACCCACACAGAGACCCACACAGAGACCCACACAGACCCACAGAGACCCAAACAGAGACACACACAGAGACACACACAGAGACTCACACAGAGACCCACACAGAGAGACCCACACAGAGACTCACACAGAGACCCACACAGAGACCCACACAGAGACCCACACAGAGACCCACACAGAGACCCACAGAGACCCACAGAGATCCACACAGAGACCCACAGAGGCCCACACAGAACCACAGAGACCCACAGAGACCCACAGAGACTCACAGAGACCCACACAGAACCAGAGACACACAAAGAACCATAGAGACCCACAGAGACCCACAGAGAATCACAGAGACCAACAGAGACCCACAGAGAACCACAGAGACCCACAGAGACTCACGGAAACTCACAGAGACCCACAGAGACTCACAGAGACCCACAGAGACCCACAGAGACCCACACATAACCAGAGAGACCCACAGAGACCCACACACAGACCCACAGAGACCCACAGAGACCCACACAGAACCACAGAGACGCACAGAGAGCCACAGAGACCCACACAGACCCACACAGACCCACATTGACCCACACACAGACCCACAGAGACCCACAGAGACTCACAGAGACTCACAGAGACCCACACAGAAGCACAGAGACCCACACACAGACCCACAGAGACCCACACAGAACCATAGACCCACAGAGACTCACACAGAACCAGAGACACACAGAGAACCATAGAGACCCACAGAGACTCACAGAGATCCACACAGAAACCCACACATAGACCCACAGAGAATTACAGAGACTCACAGAGACCCACAGAGACCCACAGAGACCCACAGAGACTCACAGAGACCCACACAGAGACTCATAGAGACCCACACAGAGACCCACAGAGACCCACACAGAACCACAGAGACCCACAGAGACCCACAGAGACACCCACAGAGACTCATAGAGACCCACACAGAGGCCCACAGAGACCCACACAGACCCACAGAGACCCACAGAGACCCACAGAGACCCACAGAGACCCAAAGAGACCCACAAAGACCCACACAGAGACCCACAGAGACCCACACAGAGACCCACAGAGACCCACACAGAGACCCACACAGAGACCCACACAGATCCACAGACACCCACACAGAGACCCACAGAGACCCACACAGACCCACAGTGACTCACATACACCCACACAGAGACCCACAGAGACCCACACAGACCCACACAGACCCACACAGAGACCCACACAGAGACTCACAGAGACCCACAGAGAACCACAGAGACCCACACAGAGACCCACACAGAGACCCACACACAGAACCATAGACACCCACAGAGACCCACAGAGACCCACACAGAGACCCACACAGAGACCCACACAGAGACCCACACAGAGACCCACACAGAGACCCACACAGAGACCCACACAGAGACCCACACAGAGACCCACAAGACCCACACAGAGACCCACACAGAGACCCACACAGAGACCCACACAGAGACCCACACAGAGACCCACACAGAGACCCACACAGAGACCCACACAGACCCACAGAGACCCACACAGAGACCCACACAGAGACCCACACAGAGAGACCCACAGAGACCCACACAGAGAGACCCACACAGAGACTCACAGAGACCCACACAGAGACCCACACAGAGACCCACACAGAGACCCACACAGACCCACAGAGACCACACAGAGACCCACACAGAGACCCACACAGAGACCCACACAGAGACCCACACAGAGACCCACACAGACCCACAGAGACCCACACAGAGACCCACACAGAGACCCACACAGAGACCCACACAAAGACCAACACAGAGAGCCACACACAGACCCACAGAGACCCACACAGACCCACAGAGACCCACAGAGACCCACACAGAGACCCACACAGAGACCCACACAGAGACCCACAGAGACCAACAGAGACCCACACAGAGACCCACACAGACCCACACAGAGACCCACACAGAGACCCACACAGAGACCCACACAGAGACCCACACAGAGACCCACACAGAGACCCACAGAGACCCACAGAGACCAACACAGAGACCCACCGAGGCCCACACAGAGACACACAGAGACTCACAGAGACCCACAGAGACCCAAAGAGAACCACAGAGACCCACACAGAGACCCACACAGAGACCCACACAGAGACCCACACACAGAACCATAGACACCCACAGAGACCCACAGAGACCCAAACAGAGACACACACAGAGACCCACACAGAGACCCACACAGAGACCCACACAGAGAGACCCACACAGAGACTCACAGAGACCCACACAGAGACCCACACAGAGACCCACACAGAGACCCACACAGAGACCCACACAGAGACCCACACAGAGACCCACAGAGACCCACAGAGACCCACACAGAGACCCACCGAGGCCCACACAGAGACTCACAGAGACCCACAGAGACCCACAGAGACCCACAGAGACCCACACAGAACCAGAGACACACAGAGAACCATAGAGACCCACAGACTCACAGAGACCCACACAGAACCAGAGACACACAGAAAACCATAGAGACCCACAGAGACTCACACAGAACCATAGAGACCCACAGAGACTCACACAGACCCACAGAGACCCACAGAGACTCACAGAGACTCACAGAGACCCACACAGAAACCCACACATAGACCCACAGAGACTTACAGAGACTCACAGAGACCCACAGAGACTCACAGAGACCCACAGAGACTCACAGGGACCCACAGAGACCCACAGAGACTCACAGAGACCCACAGAGACCCACACAGACCCACAGTGACTCACATACACCCACACAGAGACCCACAGAGACCCACACAGACCCACAGAGACCCACAGAGACCCACAGAGACCCACAGAGACCCACACAGAGACCCACACAGAGACCCACACAGACCCACAGAGACCCACATAGAGACCCACAGAGACGCACAGAGACCCACAGTGACTCACAGAGACCCACACAGAGACCCACAGAGACCCACACAGAGACTCACAGAGACCCACAGAGAACCACAGAGACCCACACAGAGACCGACACAGAGACACACAGAGACTCACAGAGACCCACAGAGACCCACAGAGAACCACAGAGACCCACACAGAGACCCACACAGAGACCCACACAGAGACCCACACACAGAACCATAGACACCCACAGAGACCCACAGAGACCCACAGAGACCCACACAGAGACCCACACAGAGACACACACAGAGACACACAGAGACTCACAGAGACCCACAGAGACCCACAGAGAACCACAGAGACCCACACAGAGACCCACACAGAGACCCACACACATAACCATAGACACCCACAGAGACCCACAGAGACCCACACAGAGACCCACAGAGACCCACACAGAGACTCACAGAGACCCACAGAGACCCACAGAGACCCAAGCAGAGACCCACAGAAACCCACAGAGACCCACACAGAGATCCACACAGACCCACAGAGACCAAACAGAGACCCACACAGAGACCCACACAGAGACCCACACAGAGACCCACACAGACCCACAGAGACCCAAACAGAGACACACACAGAGACACACACAGAGACCCACACAGAGACCCACACAGAGACCCACACAGAGAGACCCACACAGAGACTCACAGAGACCCACACAGAGACCCACACAGAGACCCACACAGAGACCCACACAGAGACCCACAGAGACCCACAGAGACCCACAGAGGCCCACACAGAACCACAGAGACCCACAGAGACCCACAGAGACCCACAGAGACCCACACAGAGACCCACACAGAGACCCACACAGAGACCCACACAGGCCCACAGAGACCCACATAGAGACCCACAGAGACCCACAGAGACCCACAGTGACTCAGAGACCCACACAGAGACCCACAGAGACCCACAGAGACCCACACAGAGACTCACAGAGACCCACAGAGAACCACAGAGACCCACACAGAGACCGACACAGAGACACAGAGAGACTCACAGAGACCCACAGAGACCCACAGAGAACCACAGAGACCCACACAGAGACCCACACAGAGACCCACACAGAGACCCACACAGAGACCCACACACAGAACCATAGACACCCACAGAGACCCACAGAGACCCACAGAGACCCACACAGAGACCCACACAGAGACACACAGAGACTCACAGAGACCCACAGAGACCCATAGAGAACCACAGAGACCCACACAGAGACCCACACAGAGACTCACACACAGAACCATAGACACCCACAGAGACCCACAGAGACCCACACAGAGACCCACAGAGACCCACACAGAGACTCACAGAGACCCACAGAGACCCATGCAGAGACCCACAGAGACCCACAGAGACCCACACAGAGATCCACACAGACCCACAGAGACCAAACAGAGACCCACACAGAGACCCACACAGAGACCCACACAGACCCACAGAGACCCAAACAGAGACACACACAGAGACACACACAGAGACCCACACAGAGACCCACACAGAGAGACCCACACAGATACTCACACAGAGACCCACACAGAGACCCACACAGAGACCCACACAGAGACCCACACAGAGACCCACACAGAGACCCACAGAGACCCACAGAGACCCACAGAGACCCACAGAGGCCCACACAGAACCACAGAGACCCACAGAGACCCACAGAGACTCACAGAGACCCACACAGAACCAGAGACACACAAAGAACCATAGAGACCCACAGAGACCCACAGAGAATCACAGAGACCAACAGAGACCCACAGAGAACCACAGAGACCCACAGAGACTCACGGAAACTCACAGAGACCCACAGAGACTCACAGAGACCCACAGAGACCCACAGAGACCCACACAGAACCAGAGAGACCCACAGAGACCCACACACAGACCCACAGAGACCCACAGAGACCCACACAGAACCACAGAGACGCACAGAAAGCCACAGAGACCCACACAGACCCACACAGACCCACATTGACCCACACACAGACCCACAGAGACCCACAGAGACTCACAGAGACTCACAGAGACCCACACAGAAGCACAGAGACCCACACACAGACCCACAGAGACCCACACAGAACCATAAACCCACAGAGACTCACACAGAACCAGAGACACACAGAGAACCATAGAGACCCACAGAGACTCACAGAGACCCACACAGAAACCCACACATAGACCCACAGAGAATTACAGAGACTCACAGAGACCCACAGAGACCCACAGAGACCCACAGAGACTCACAGAGACCCACACAGAGACTCATAGAGACCCACACAGAGACGCACAGAGACCCACACAGAACCACAGAGACCCACAGAGACCCACAGAGACCCACAGAGACACCCACAGAGACTCATAGAGACCCACACAGAGGCCCACAGAGACCCACACAGACCCACAGAGACCCACAGAGACCCACACAGACCCACAGAGACCCAAAGAGACCCACAAAGACCCACACAGAGACCCACAGAGACCCACACAGAGACCCACAGAGACCCACACAGAGACCCACACAGAGACCCACACAGATCCACAGACACCCACACAGAGACCCACAGAGACCCACACAGACCCACAGTGACTCACATACACCCACACAGAGACCCACAGAGACCCACAGAGACCCACACAGACCCACACAGAGACCCACACAGAGACTCACAGAGACCCACACAGAGACCCACAGAGACCCACACAGACCCACAGTGACTCACATACACCCACACAGAGACCCACAGAGACCCACAGAGAACCACAGAGACCCACACAGAGACCCACACAGAGACCCACACACAGAACCATAGACACCCACAGAGACCCACAGAGACCCACACAGAGACCCACACAGAGACCCACACAGAGACCCACACAGAGACCCACACAGAGACCTACACAGAGACCCACACAGAGACCCACACAGAGACCCACAAGACCCACAGAGACCCACACAGAGACCCACACAGAGACCCACACAGAGACCCACACAGAGACCCACACAGAGACCCACACAGAGACCCACACAGACCCACACAGACCCACAGAGACCCACACAGAGACCCACACAGAGACCCACACAGAGAGACCCACAGAGACCCACACAGAGAGACCTACACAGAGACTCACAGAGACCCACACAGAGACCCACACAGAGACCCACACAGAGACCCACACAGACCCACAGAGACCACACAGAGACCCACACAGAGACCCACACAGAGACCCACACAGAGACCCACACAGAGACCCACACAGACCCACAGAGACCCACACAGAGACCCACACAGAGACCCACACAGAGACCCACACAAAGACCAACACAGAGAGCCACACACAGACCCACAGAGACCCACACAGACCCACAGAGACCCACAGAGACCCACACAGAGACCCACACAGAGACCCACACAGAGACCCACAGAGACCAACAGAGACCCACACAGAGACCCACACAGACCCACACAGAGACCTACACAGAGACCCACACAGAGACCCACACAGAGACCCACACAGAGACCCACACAGACCCACAGAGACCACACAGAGACCCACACAGAGACCCACACAGACCCACAGAGACCCACACAGAGACCCACACAGAGACCCACACAGAGACCCACACAGAGACCCACACAGAGACCCACACAGAGACCCACACAGAGACCCACACAGAGACCCACAGAGACCCACACAGAGAGACCCACACAGAGACTCACAGAGACCCACACAGAGACCCACACAGAGACCCACACAGAGACCCACACAGAGACCCACTCAGAGACCCACAGAGACAGACCCACACAGAGACCCACACAGAGACCCACACAGAGACCCACAGAGACCCACAGAGACCCACACAGACCCACACAGAGACCCACACAGAGACCCACACAGAGACCCACACAGAGACCCACACAGAGACCCACACAGAGACCTACAGAGACGCACAGAGACCCACAGAGACCCACAGAGACCCACACAGAGACCCACACAGAGACCCACACAGAGACCCACACAGAGACCCACACAGAGACCCACACAGAGACACACAGAGACCCACACAGAGACCCACACAGAGACCCACACAGAGACCCACACAGAGACCCACACAGAGACCCACAGAGACCCACACAGAGACCCACACAGAGACCCACACAGAGACCCACAGAGACCCACAGAGACCCACACAGAGACCCACACACAGACCCACAGACACCACAGAGACCCACAGAGAGCCACACAGAGACCCACACAGACCCACACAGACCCACAGAGACCACACAGCGACCCACACAGAGACCCACACAGAGACCCAGAGACCCACACAGAGACCCACACAGAGACCCACACAGAGACCCACAGAGACCCACACAGAGACCCACACACAGACTAAACGATGTTTATGGTAGCCGCTGAAAGGCCCTAACTGAGCTGTCTGAGCTCTTTGTTGAAGCGATCGACCTGGCCATGACACGCGTGTCGAGAGAGCAGCTCAACCAGGCGGCCAGTGTCACCAGCACCGTCAGCCAAACAACTCTGAACGCGTAGAGACGTCAATTCTAAGTGTGAGAGAGACGCAGACTCCAAATACACAGCAGCAGGAGTAGGCAGCGTCAGGGTACGGGAGAGAACCCACGACCTCCTGCAGGCCAAGCGAAGGAGTCAACATCTCCTTTCCACCAAGTCTTTAGATTAATAATATAAAATAATAATTATTAAACAAAGCTGCTTCCGCTGAAGCCGTGATCGCTATCTGCGGTGACCACGAGGGGGTGAGAAACAGTCGGTTTATTATTTATTTATTTTATTACTTTGCTGTTTTAATTTTTTTTTCTCCCTCCACATCTTTAAAGTTCTGCAGTTCGCATCAGGCGAGCAGCCCCGGTAAATAATAGCGACATCACCACCTCTCTCATCTTCATCGTCCAGCCACTCACTCACCCACTCAGACACTCGCTCACTCACTCACTCACACACTCACACACTCACTCACTCACACACTCACTCACTCACCCACCCACTCACTCACACACTCACACACCCACTCACTCACCCACTCAGACACTCGCTCACTCACACACACACACTCACCCACTCAGACACTCACTCACCCACTCAGACACTCGCTCACTCACTCACTCACACACTCACACACTCACTCACACACTCAGACACTCGCTCACTCACACACACACACTCACCCACTCAGACACTCACTCACCCACTCAGACACTCGCTCACTCACTCACTCACACACTCACACACTCACTCACTCACACACTCAGACACTCGCTCACTCACACACACACACTCACCCACTCAGACACTCACTCACCCACTCAAACACCCACTAACCCACTCACAAACTCAGACACTCACTCACTCACACACTCACACACTCACTCACACACTCACCCACCCACTCACCCACACACTCACACACCCACTCACTCACCCACTCAGACACTCGCTCACTCACACACACACACTCACCCACTCACTCACCCACTCAAACACTCGCTCGCCCACTCGCACACTCACACACTCACTCACTCACCCACTCAGACACTCACTCACCCACTCACTCACCCACTCACCCACTCACACTCACACACTCAGACACTCACTCACCCACTCAGACACTCACTCACTCACACACTCACACACTCACTCACCCACTCAGACACTCACTCACCCACTCAGACACTCACTCACCCACTCAGACACTCACACACTCACCCACTCACTCACACACTCACACACTCACTTACACACTCACACACTCATTCACTCACTCACACATTCACTCAACCACTCAGACACTCACCAACTCACTCACTCACCCACTCACCTACTCAGACACTCACTCACACACTCACTCACTCACACACTCACACTCACTCATACACTCACACACTCACCCACTCATTCACTCACTCACACATTCACTCAACCACTCAGACACTCACCAACTCACTCACTCACCCACACACCTACTCATACAATCACTTACCCACTCACTCACTCACCCACTCACTCACCCACCCACTCACTCACCCACTCACACACTCACCCACTCAGACACCCACTCAGACACTCACTCATCCACTCACTCACACATTTACACACACTCACTCACACACTCACTCACCCACTCATACACTAAATCACTCACACACTCATACACTAAATCACTCACACACTTATACACATAACCACTCACACACTCACTCACTCACACACTCATACACAACCACTCACACACTCACCCACTCATACACGTAACCACTCACACACTTACTCACTCACACACTCACTCACACACTCACTCACTCACCCACTCACCCACCCACTCACACACTCACACACCCACTCACTCACCCACTCAGACACTCGCTCACTCACACACACACACTCACCCACTCACTCACCCACTCAAACACTCGCTCGCCCACTCGCACACTCACACACTCACTCACTCACCCACTCAGACACTCACTCACCCACTCACTCACCCACTCACACTCACACACTCAGACACTCACTCACCCACTCAGACACTCACTCACTCACCCACTCACTCACACACTCACTTACACACTCACACACTCATTCACTCACTCACACATTCACTCAACCACTCAGACACTCACCAACTCACTCACTCACCTACTCACCTACTCAGACACTCACTCACACACTCACTCACTCACACACTCATACACTCACTCATACACTCACACACTCACCCACTCACTCACACACTCATTCACTCACTCACACATTCACTCAACCACTCAGACACTCACCAACTCACTCACTCACCCACACACCCACTCATACAATCACTTACCCACTCACTCACTCACCCACTCACTCACCCACCCACTCACTCACCCACTCACACACTCACCCACTCAGACACCCACTCAGACACTCACTCATCCACTCACTCACACATTTACACACACTCACTCACACACTCACTCACCCACTCATACACTAAATCACTCACACACTCATACACTAAATCACTCACACACTCATACACATAACCACTCACACACTCACTCACTCACACACTCATACACAACCACTCACACACTCACCCACTCATACACGTAACCACTCACACACTTACTCACTCACACACTCACTCACACACTCACTCACTCACCCACCCACTCACCCACACACTCACACACTCACACACCCACTCACTCACCCACTCAGACACTCGCTCACTCACACACACACACTCACCCACTCACTCACCCACTCAAACACTCGCTCGCCCACTCGCACACTCACATACTCACTCACTCACCCACTCAGACACTCACTCACCCACTCACTCACTCACCCACTCACACTCAGACACTCACTCACCCACTCAGACACTCACTCACTCACTCACACACTCACACACTCACTCACCCACTCAGACACTCACTCACCCACTCAGACACTCACTCACCCACTCAGACACTCACTCACCCACTCAGACACTCACACACTCACCCACTCACTCACACACTAACTTACACACTCACACACTCATTCACTCACTCACACATTCACTCAACCACTCAGACACTCACCAACTCACTCACTCACCCACTCACCTACTCAGACACTCACTCACACACTCACTCACTCACACACTCATACACTCACTCATACACTCACACACTCACCCACTCACTCACACACTCATTCACTCACTCACACATTCACTCAACCACTCAGACACTCACCAACTCACTCACTCACCCACTCACCTACTCAGACACTCACTCACACACTCACTCACTCACACACTCATACACTCACTCATACACTCACACACTCACCCACTCACTCACACACTCATTCACTCACTCACACATTCACTCAACCACTCAGACACTCACCAACTCACTCACTCACCCACACACCCACTCATACAATCACTTACCCACTCACTCACTCACCCACTCACTCACCCACCCACTCACTCACCCACTCACACACTCACCCACTCACCCACTCAGACACCCACTCAGACACTCACTCATCCACTCACTCACACATTTACACACACTCACTCACACACTCACTCACCCACTCATACACTAAATCACTCACACACTCATACACTAAATCACTCACACACTCATACACATAACCACTCACACACTCACTCACTCACACACTCATACACAACCACTCACACACTCACCCACTCATACACGTAACCACTCACACACTTACTCACACACTCACTCACACACTCACTCACTCACACACTCACCCACTCACCCACTCATACACGTAACCACTCATACACTCACTCACACACACCCATACACCCACCCAACTTACACATACATACAAACTCACTCATGCATACACTCACCCACTCATTCATTCACCCACAAAACGTTCAGCATACAGTACATATGTACACTCGCCCACCTACACATATACAATAACAACCGCCATTCACCACGAAGTGGCGGTGATATCACCACGACGCTTGTGCCAGGCTAGGTGCACGTTAAGGCCACGTGAAGTGTCGAACGCCCGCCGGCAGGAGGTCACGGGGCAGACCCAACAGGTGCCACGGGTCGACTGACTGAGACGACTGGCTGATGCACCACCTGTGCCCCCTACTGTGCCCACCTGCTCTGTTTTAGCTGCCCGACCTCCTGTATACCAGGCGAGGTAGTTAACATCTCACCACGGGGAGAGAGAGACGCAGACTCCCAATATACAACAGCAGGCGTAGTCAGGGTCAGGATCGAACCCACGACCTCCTGTGTACCTGGCGAGGTAGTTAACATCTCCTAGCCACCGTGAGGTGACATTAATAACAACACCTCTGACAAGGGATTCATCACGTGCTGGACTCACCGATTCTCTGCTTGAATATTTTCTCAAACGCCACCTCTCCCCTCTCCTCCAGGTACTTCTGCATCACGCTGCGAATACTGAGGGAGAGACACACACGCACAGACATTACATACACACACAGAGACACACACACAGACATTACATACACACACAGAGACACACACACAGACATTACATACACACAGAGACATACACACACAGACATTACATACACACAGACATTACATACACACACAGAGACACACACACAGACATTACATACACACAGAGACAACACACACAGAGACACACACACAGACATTACATACACACAGACATTACATACACACAGAGACACACACACAGACATTACACACATACAGACATTACACACACACAGACATTACATACACACAGACATTACATACACACAGACACACACACACAGACATTACATACACACAGACATTACATACACACAGACATTAGATACACACAGAGACATACACAGAGACACACACACAGACATAACATACACACACAGAGACACACACACAGACATTACACACATACACAGACATTACATACACACAGAGACACACGCACAGACATTACGTACACACAGAGACACACACAGACATTACATACACACAGAGACAACACACACAGACATTACATACACACAGTGCCATTACATACACACAGAGACACACGCACTGACATTACATACACACAGAGACACACACACACAGACATTACATACACACAGAGACACACACACACAGACATTACATACACACAGAGACACACACACACAGACATTACATACACACAGAGACAACACACACAGACAATACATACACACAGAGACACACACACACAGACATTACATACACACAGAGACAACACACACAGACAATACATACACACAGAGCCATTACATACACACAGAGACACACGCACAGACATTACATACACACGCACAGACATTACATACACACACACAGACATTACATACGCACATACACACACAGACATTACATAGACACACACACACACAGACATTACATACACACAGAGACACACGCACAGACATTACATACACACACACAGACATTACATACACACATACACACACAGACATTACATAGACACACACACACACAGACATTACATACACACAGAGACACACGCACAGACATTACATACACACAGAGACACACGCACAGACATTACATACACACAGAGACACGTGCACAGACATTACATACACACAGAGACACACACACACACATACATTACATACACACAGAGACAACACACAGACATTACATACACACAGAGACACACGCACAGACATTACATACACACACACAGACATTACATACACACAGAGACACACGCACAGACATTACATACACACAGAGACACATGCACAGACATTACATACACACAGAGACACACACACACAGACATTACATACACACAGAGACAACACACACACACAGACATTACATACACACAGAGACAACACACAGACATTACATACACACAGAGACACACACACAGACATTACACACACACAGAGACACAACAACAACAACAACCGCCATTCGCCACTAAGAGACGTCACCACGACGCTTGTGCCAGGCCATGTGCACCTTGAGGCCACGTGAAGTGTCGAACGCCCGCTGGCAGGAGGTCATGGGGCAGACCCAGCAGGTGCCACGGGTCGACTGACTGAGATGACTGGCTGGTGCACCACCTGTGCCCCCTACTGTGCCAACCTGCTGTGCTTTAGCCACCCGGCGCTCCGCTCGTTGTTGTGAGCGTCGCTCCTCCGCCCTCCGTTGTTGTTGGAGGGCGACTGCCTCCAACTGCCCAGTAGCGTCCTTCACGAGCCTCCTCCACAGAGGCCGATCTTGACACCGCTGGTACCGGTCATCGGCAAGTCCACTCAGCTCCACGTCTTCCTGTACCACATCACTCCATCTCTTCTCTAGCCCGTGCCGCGCCCACTTAGCCCCCTCGATCCGGCCGAACAAAAGCTGTTTCGACATGTGGTGGCTGGGCATGCGGGCTACATGACCCAGCCAATGCAGCCTTGCCTGCCGGAGGAGCTCACCGATGGGACCTTGCCCAGATCTTTCAAGGATTTGTGAGCTCCTCAGACAATCCAGCCTGGTTAAACCCAGGATGGCTCGTAGGCAGGCCAGCCTAAATGTTTCTAACTGGCGAAGATGTTCCATTAGGGGGGTCCACGTTTCGCAAGCGTAGAGAAGGGAGGGAATGACCGTGGCCGAGAAGACCTGAACCTTAGTGCGGAGCAACAGACCAGGTAGCTTCCACACAGCGTTACGCAACCGATGAAAAGATATTGCCGCTCAACTGATTCGGAGTGAGACCTCTGCTGTTAAACTGGAGCCGGTCATAAGCACACTGCCCAGGTATGGGAAACTCTCCACTCTCTCTACAACTGCCCCATCACCGATCGGGAGTTGTGGGGGTGGAGTGTCCGATGGTACAAAATACCCTGGCAGGTGCTTAGTTTTGGTGGGGCTGATGGTAAGGCTCCATCTCTTAGTGGCACGCTCCAGTCTCAGCAGCAGCATCTCCAACTCCTCCTCTGAATGAGCATCTATTACCAAATCATCGGCATACATAACGTGGTTGACCAATAGGGAGCCATCCCTTGACCGCACCCGGGCATCGATCAGCCTCCCATTATATCTGTACCAGATGGAGATTCCCCCGGTACAGCTAGTGAAGACTTCACGAACTACGTGGTCAAAATAGATGTTAAATAATGTGGGAGCCAGAGGACATCCCTGTCGCACCCCAAGGTGTACAGGGAATGGCTCTGACTCCCGGCCACGTAGTTTTACCTCGGCCCGCTCACCATCATGAAGGTCCTTAATGATCGTGAGCAGAGGGTCAGGGACTCCAAAAACACGAAGAACAACCCAGAGCCCAGGCCTACTGATGGTATCATAGGCCTTGACCAGGTCAATAAAGCAGAGATGTAGGTCTTGCTGGAATTCCCCACATCTCTGCTGTAGCAGACGGACAGAAAATATGGCATCTGTGCAGGACCGCCCTATTCTGAAACTGAATTGAGACGCATAAACACACACACATAGACACACACAGACACATACACATAGACACACACACATAGACACACACACACACAGACATTACATACACACAGAGCCATTACATACACACAGAGCCATTACATACACACAGGCATTACATACACACAGAGACACCCACACAGACATTACATACACACAGAGCCATTACATACACACAGACATTACACACACACATAGACACACACACAGACATTACATACACACAGAGAAACACACACAGACAATACATACACACAGAGACACACATACAGACATTACATACACACACAGACATTACATACACACAGACATTACATACACACAGAGACACACACAGACATTACATACACACAGACATTAGATACACACAGAGACATACACAGAGACACACACACAGACATAACATACACAAAGAGACACACACACAGACATTACACAGACACACACAGAGACACACACACAGACATAGCATACACACAGAGACACACACACAGACATTACACAGACACACACAGAGACACACAGACACACATAGAGACATTACACACACAGACACACACAGAGACACACACACAGAGACACACAGACACACATAGAGACACACACACAGACGCACACAGAGACAATCACACACACACACAGACACACACAGACACACAAAGACAAAGATCCCCCGTGTAGTCTTAACAGGCTGTAGGGGCAAGTGCTGTTAGCGAGGAGCACCTATGAAGGCCGGCACGGCACAGGAGGGGGTGGGTGGCCAGCACCACGCCCGACCGCCTTTGTCTCCCCAGTGGCGATGTTTACTACACCGCTACACCAGGTACTCATTTGAGGCTCAGTCGACCTAGGGGAGGCCCAGGACTGGTTCAGACAATCGCTGATGATGTTGGGGCTGATGACGGTGGTGATGATGACGGTGGTGATGGTGATAATGGTGGTGATGGTGGTAATGGTGGTGATGGTGATAACGGTGGTGATGATGACGGTGGTGATGATGACGGTGGTGATGGTGATAATGGTGGTGATAATGGTGGTGATGGTGATAATGGTGGTGATGATGACGGTGGTGGTGATGACGGTGGTGGTGATGGCGATAATGGTGGTGATGGTGATAATGGTGGTGATGATGACGGTGGTGATGGTGATAATGGTGGTGATGATGACGGTGGTGATGGTGATAATGGTGGTGATGATGACGGTGGTGATGGTGATAACGGTGGTGATGATGACGGTGGTGATGGTGATAATGGTGGTGATGATGACGGTGGTGATGGTGATAATGGTGGTGATGATGACGGTGGTGATGGTGATAATGGTGGTGATGATGACGGTGGTGGTGATGGTGATGATGATGGTGGTGATATTGAGTATAAATTATAACCGTGTCACGTGACACATGCACCATCGCACTTCCTCATTCGAGTGACAGCCCTCGACTCATTAGCATAACGAGCAACCAATCAGTATCGAGGAAAGGGGGGGAGGGGTTAGGGGGGTTGAGGGGAGGGGTTAGGGGGGTTGAGGGGAGGGGGTTAGGGGGGTTGAGGGGAGGGGTTGAGGAGGGTTGAGGGGAGGGGTTAGGGGGTTGAGGGGAGGGGTTTGGGGGGTGAGGGGAGGGGTTTGGGGGGTGAGGGGAGGGGGTTAGGGGGGTTGAGGGGAGGGGTTAGGGGGGTTGAGGGGAGGGGTTTGGGGGGGTGAGGGGAGGGGTTAGGGGGTTGAGGGGAGGGGTTAGGGGGCTGAGGGGGAGTGAGGGGAGGGGTTAGGGGGGTTGAGGGGAGAAGTTAGGGGGGTGAGGGGAGGGGGTTAGGGGGGTTGAGGGGAGGGGTTAGGGGGGTTGAGGGGAGGGGTTAGGGGGGTTGACGGGAGGGGTTAGGGGGTTGAGGAGGGTTGAGGGGAGGGGTTTGGGGGGTGAGGGGAGGGGTTTGGGGGGGTGAGGGGAGGGGTTTGGGGGGATGAGGGGAGGGGTTGAGGGGAGGGGTTAGGGGGGGTGAGGGGAGGGGCTGAGGGGGGTGAGGGGGAGGGGCTGGAGGTGAGGGCTGGTTCCCCAAAATGACAGAACTCTAAACACAGCCGAGACAGAAGAGACACAGACACTGTCCACACACAGACACACTGTACACACAGAGACACATATACTGTATACACAGAGACACATATACTGTATACACAGAGACACACTGTACACACAGAGACACACTGTACACACACAGACACTGTCCACACACAGACACACTGTACACACAGAGACACATATACTGTACACAGAGACACATATACTGTATACACAGAGACACACTGTACACACAGAGACACACTGTACACACACAGACACACTGTCCACACACAGACACACTGTACACACAGAGACACATATACTGTACACAGAGACACATATACTGTATACACAGAGACACACTGTACACACAGAGACACACTGTACACACACAGACACACTGTACACACAGACACACTGTACACACAGAGACACATATACTGTACACAGAGACACATATACTGTATACACAGAGACACACTGTACACACAGAGACACACTGTACACACACAGACACACTGTCCACACACAGACACACTGTACACACAGAGACACATATACTGTACACAGAGACACATATACTGTATACACAGAGACACACTGTACACACAGAGACACACTGTACACACACAGACACACTGTCCACACACAGACACACTGTACACACAGAGACACATATACTGTACACAGAGACACATATACTGTATACACAGAGACACACTGTACACACAGAGACACACTGTACACACACAGACACACTGTCCACACACAGACACACTGTACACACAGAGACACATATACTGTATACACAGAGACACATATACTGTATACACAGAGACACACTGTACACACAGAGACACACTGTACACACACAGACACACTGTCCACACACAGACACACTGTACACACAGAGACACATATACTGTACACAGAGACACATATACTGTATACACAGAGACACACTGTACACACAGAGACACACTGTACACACACAGACACTGTCCACACACAGACACACTGTACACACAGAGACACATATACTGTACACAGAGACACATATACTGTATACACAGAGACACACTGTACACACAGAGACACACTGTACACACACAGACACACTGTCCACACACAGACACACTGTACACACAGAGACACATATACTGTACACAGAGACACATATACTGTATACACAGAGACACACTGTACACACAGAGACACACTGTACACACACAGACACACTGTACACACAGACACACTGTACACACAGAGACACATATACTGTACACAGAGACACATATACTGTATACACAGAGACACACTGTACACACAGAGACGCACTGTACACACAGAGACGCACTGTACACAGAGACACAGATACTGTACACAGAGACACACTGTACACACAGAGGCACACTGCACACACAGACACACACAGTACACACAGAAACACAGACACACTGTACACACAGAGACACTGCACACACAGAGACACTGCACACACAGAGACACACTGCACACACAGAGACACACTGTACACACAGAAAGACAGATACTGTACACACAGAGACACACTGTACACACAGACACACTGCACACACAGAGACACACTGCACACACAGACACACACAGTACACACAGAAACACAGATACTGTACACACAGAGACACACTGTACACACAGACACACTGTACACACAGAGACACACTGTACACACAGACACAGATACTGTACACACAGAGACACACTGTACACAGAGACACACTGTACACACAGACAGATACTGCACAAACAGAGACACAGATACTGTACACACAGAGACACAGATACTGTACACACAGAGACACAGATACTGTACACACAGAGACACAGATACTGTACACACAGAGACACATATACTGTACACACAGAGACACATATACTGTACACACAGAGACACACTGTACAAAGACACAGATACTGTACACAGAGACACATATACTGTACACACAGAGACACACTGTACAAAGACACAGATACTGTACACAGAGACACATATACTGTACACACAGAGACACACTGTGCACACAGACACTGTACACACAGAGGCACAGATACTGTACACAGAGGCACAGATACTGTACACAGAGGTGGATACTGTACACAGAGACAGGTACTGTACACAGAGACAGGTACTGTACACAGGTAGATACTGTACACACAGATGCAGATACTGTACACAGATGCAGATACCGTACACAGATGCAGATACTGTACACACAGGTACTGTACAATCATACTGTACACGGTACTGTACACAGCGGCAGATACTGTACACAGACGTACTGTACACATACATGCACTGTACACAGAGACATATACTGTACACAGAGAGAGAGTACACACAGCACATGAAGGGAGTGACACAGAGAGAGAGAGTACACACAGCACATGAAGAGAGAGAGAGAGAGTACACACAGCACATGAAGGGAGTGACACAGAGAGAGAGAGAGAGTACACACAGCACATGAAGAGAGAGAGTACACACAACACGTGAAGGGAGAGTGACAGAGAGAGAGAGAGTACACACAGCACATGAAGGGTGAGTGACAGAGAGAGAGTACACACAGCACATGAAGGGAGAGAGTACACACAGCACATGAAGAGAGTGACAGAGAGTACACACAGCACATGGAGGGTGAGTGACAGAGAGAGAGAGAGTACACACAGCACATGGAGGGAGAGAGACAGAGAGAGAGTACACACAGCACATGAAGAGAGAGTGACAGAGAGAGAGTACACACAGCACATGAAGGGTGAGTGACAGAGAGAGAGAGAGAGTACACACAGCACATGAAGGGAGAGTGACACAGAGAGAGAGAGTACACACAGCACATGAAGGGAGAGTGACAGAGAGAGAGTACACACAACACATGAAGAGTGATAGAGAGAGAGTACACACAGCACATGAAGAGAGAGAGTACACAGCACATGAAGAGAGAGTGACAGAGAGAGAGTACACACAGCACATGAAGGGTGAGTGACAGAGAGAGAGTACACACAGCACATGAAGAGAGAGTGACACAGAGAGAGAGTACACACAGCACATGAAGGGAGAGAGAGAGTACACACAGCACATGGAGGGTGAGTGACAGAGAGAGAGTACACACAGCACATGAAGGGTGAGTGACAGAGAGAGAGTACACACAGCACATGAAGGGAGAGTGACAGAGAGAGAGAGTACACACAGCACATGAAGGGTGAGAGAGAGTACACACAGCACATGGAGGGTGAGTGACAGAGAGAGAGAGTACACACAGCACATGAAGGGAGTGAGACAGAGAGTGAGAGTACACACAGCACATGAAGGGAGAGTGAGAGAGTACACACAGCACATGAAGGGTGAGTGACAGAGAGAGAGAGTACACACAGCACATGAAGGGAGAGAGAGAGAGTACACACAGCACATGGAGGGTGAGTGACAGAGAGAGAGTACACACAGCACATGAAGGGAGTGACAGAGAGAGTACACACAGCACATGAAGGGAGAGTGAGAGAGAGAGTACACACAGCACATGAAGGGAGAGTGACACAGAGAGAGAGAGAGAGTACACACAGGACATGAAGGGAGAGTGAGTGACAGAGAGAGTACACACAGCACATGAAGGGAGTGACAGAGAGAGAGTACACACAGCACATGAAGGGAGAGTGACAGAGAGAGAGTACACACAGCACATGAAGGGAGAGAGAGTACACACAGCACATGAAGGGAGAGTGAGTGACAGAGAGAGTACACACAGCACATGAAGAGAGTGACAGAGAGAGAGTACACACAGCACATGGAGGGTGAGTGACAGAGAGAGAGTACACACAGCACATGAAGGGAGAGAGAGTACACACAGCACATGAAGGGAGAGTGAGTGACAGAGAGAGTACACACAACACATGAAGAGAGTGACAGAGAGAGAGTACACACAGCACATGGAGGGTGAGTGACAGAGAGAGAGTACACACAGCACATGAAGGGAGAGTGACACAGAGAGAGAGAGAGTACACACAGCACATGAAGGGAGAGTGACAGAGAGAGAGAGAGTACACACAGCACATGAAGGGAGAGTGACAGAGAGAGAGTACACACAGCACATGAAGGGAGAGAGAGTACACACAGCACATGAAGGGAGAGTGAGTGACAGAGAGAGTACACACAGCACATGAAGGGAGAGACAGAGAGAGAGAGAGTACACACAGCACATGAAGGGAGAGTGACACAGAGAGAGAGAGTACACACAGCACATGAAGGGAGAGAGACAGAGAGAGAGAGAGTACACACAGCACATGAAGGGAGAGTGACACAGAGAGAGAGAGTACACACAGCACATGAAGGGTGAGTGACAGAGAGAGAGAGAGAGAGTACACACAGCACATGAAGGGAGAGAGACAGAGAGAGAGTACACACAGCACATGAAGGGAGAGTGAGAGAGAGAGTACACACAGCACATGAAGGGAGAGTGACACAGAGAGAGAGAGTACACACAGCACATGAAGGGAGAGAGAGAGTACACACAGCACATGAAGGGAGAGTGACAGAGACAGAGAGAGAGAGTACACACAGCACATGAAGGGAGAGTGACACAGAGAGAGAGAGAGTACACACAGCACATGAAGGGAGAGAGAGAGAGAGTACACACAGCACATGGAGGGTGAGTGACACAGAGAGAGAGTACACACAGCACATGGAGGGTGAGTGACAGAGAGAGAGAGAGAGTACACACAGCACATGAAGGGAGAGAGACAGAGAGAGAGTACACACAGCACATGAAGGGAGAGTGACACAGAGAGAGAGAGAGTACACACAGCACATGAAGGGAGAGTGACACAGAGAGAGAGAGAGTACACACAGCACATGAAGGGTGAGAGAGAGAGAGTACACACAGCACATGAAGGGAGAGAGACAGAGAGAGAGTACACACAGCACATGAAGGGAGAGTGACACAGAGAGAGAGAGAGTACACACAGCACATGAAGGGAGAGTGACACAGAGAGAGAGAGAGTACACACAGCACATGGAGGGAGAGTGACACAGAGAGAGAGAGAGTACACACAGCACATGAAGGGTGAGAGAGAGAGAGTACACACAGCACATGGAGGGTGAGTGACACAGAGAGAGAGTACACACAGCACATGGAGGGTGAGTGACAGAGAGAGAGAGAGAGTACACACAGCACATGAAGGGAGAGTGACACAGAGAGAGAGAGAGAGTACACACAGCACATGAAGTGAGTGACAGAGAGAGTACACACAGCACATGAAGGGAGAGTGACAGAGAGAGAGTACACACAGCACATGAAGGGAGAGTGACAGAGAGAGAGAGAGAGTACACACAGCACATGAAGGGTGAGTGACAGAGAGAGAGAGAGAGTACACACAGCACATGAAGGGAGAGTGAGTGACAGAGAGAGTACACACAGCACATGAAGAGAGAGACAGAGAGAGAGTACACACAGCACATGAAGGGAGAGTGAGAGAGTACACACAGCACATGAAGGGTGAGTGACACAGAGACAGAGAGTACACACAGCACATGAAGGGAGATGGAGAGAGCGGGAGGGAGAGAGCAGTCGCAGCGTGGAGAGAGAGCTAAGAGAGAGCTAAGAGAGAGATAAGAGAGAGCTAAGAGAGAGCTAGGAGAGAGCTAAGAGAGAACTAGAAGAGAGCTAGGAGAGAGCTAAGAGAGAACTAGAAGAGAGCTAGGAGAGAGCTAAGAGAGAGCTAAGGGAGAGCTAAGGGAGAGCTAGGAGAGCTAAGGGAGAGCTAAGGGAGAGCTAAGATAGAGCTAGGAGAAAGCTAGGAGAGAGCTAAGAGAGAGCTAGGAGAGAGCTAGGAGAGAGCTAGGAGAGAGCTAAGAGAGAGCTAAGAGGGAGCTAAGAGAGAGCTAAGGGAGAGCTAAGAGAGAGCTAGGAGAGAGCTAGGAGAGAGCTAAGGGAGAGCTAAGAGAGAGCTAAGGGAGAGCTAAGGGAGAGCTAAGGGAGAGCTAAGAGAGAGCTAAGGGAGAGCTAAGGGAGAGCTAAGGGAGAGCTAAGAGAGAGCTAAGGTAGAGCTAAGGGAGAGCTAAGGGAGAGCTAGGAGAGAGCTAGGAGAGAGCTAAGAGAGAGCTAAGAGAGAGCTAGGAGAGAGCTAGGAGAGAGCTAAGGGAGAACTAAGGGAGAGCTAAGAGAGATCTAAGAGAGAGCTAAGAGAGAGCTAAGGGAGAGCTAGGGGAGATCTAAGAGAGAGCTAAAAGAGAGCTAAGAGAGAGCTAGGTGAGAGCTAAGAGAGCTAAGAGAGAGCTAGGAGAGAGCTAAGAGAGGGCTAGGAGAGAGCTAAGAGAGAGCTAAGGGAGAGCTAAGAGAGAGCTAGGAGAGAGCTAAGAGAGAACTAGGAGAGAGCTAAGAGAGAGCTAGGAGAGAGCTAAGGGAGAGCTAAGAGAGAGCTAGGAGAGCTAAGGGAGAGCTAAGAGAGAGCTAAGGGAGAGCTAAGAGAGAGCTAAGAGAGAGCTAAGAGAGAGCTAAGAGAGAGCTAAGGGAGAGCTAAGAGAGAGCTAAGAGAGAGCTAGGAGAGAGCTAAGGGAGAGCTAAGAGAGAACTAGGAGAGCTAAGAGAGAGCTAAGAGAGAGCTAAGGAAGAGCTAAGAGAGAGCTAAGAGAGAGCTAAGAGCGAGCTAAGGGAGAGCTAAGAGAGAGCTAGGAGAGAGCTAAGGGAGAGCTAAGAGAGAGCTAGGAGAGCTAAGACAGAGCTAAGGAAGAGATAAGAGAGAGCTAAGAGAGAGCTAAGAGAGAGCTAAGGGAGAGCTAAGGGAGAGCTAGGAGAGAGCTAGGAGCGAGCTAAGGGAGAGCTAGGAGAGAGCTAAGGGAGAGCTAAGAGAGAGCTAAGAGAGAGCTAAGAGAGAGCTAAGAGAGAGCTAGGAGAGAGCTAAGGGAGAGCTAAGGGAGAGCTAAGGGAGAGCTAAGAGAGAGCTAAGAGAGAGCTAGGAGAGAGCTAAGGGAGAGCTAAGAGAGAGCTAGGAGAGAGCTAAGGGAGAGCTAAGAGAGAGCTAAGGGAGAGCTAGGAGAGAGCTAAGAGAGCTAGGAGAGAGCTAAGAGAGAGCTAAGAGAGAGCTAGGAGAGAGCTAAAAGAGAGCTAAGGGAGAGCTAAGAGAGAGCTAGGAGAGAGCTAAGGGAGAGCTAAGAGAGAGCTAGGAGAGAGCTAAGGGAGAGCTAAGAGAGAGCTAAGGGAGAGTAACACAGTGGGGGAGAGCTAAGGGAGAGCTAAGGGAGAGTGACACACAGTGGGAGAGAGCTAAGGGAGAGCTAAGGGAGAGCTAAGGGAGAGTGACACAGTGGGGGAGAGCTAAGGGAGAGCTAAGGGAGAGTGACACACAGTGAGAGAGAGCTAAGGGAGAGCTAAGGGAGAGCTAAGGGAGAGTGACACACAGTGGTGGAGACCTAAGGGAGAGCTAAGGGAGAGTGACACACAGTGGGGGAGAGCTAAGGGAGAGCTAAGGGAGAGTGACACACAGTGGGGGAGAGCTAAGGGAGAGCTAAGGGAGAGTGACACACAGTGGGAGAGAGCTAAGGGAGAGCTAAGGGAGCGTGACACACAGTGGGGGAGAGCTAAGGGAGAGCTAAGGGAGAGTGACACAGTGGGGGAGTGCTAAGGGAGAGCTAAGGGAGAGCTAAGGGAGAGTGACACACAGTGGGAGAGAGCTAAGGGAGAGCTAAGGGAGAGCTAAGGGAGAGTGACACACAGTGGGGGAGAGCTAAGGGAGAGCTAAGGGAGAGTGACACACAGTGGGGGAGAGCTAAGGGAGAGCCAAGGAAGAGCTAAGGGAGAGCTAAGGGAGAGTGACACAGTGGGGGAGAGCTAAGAGAGAGCTAAGGGAGAGTGACACAGTGGGGGAGAGCTAAGGGAGAGCTAAGGGAGAGCTAAGGGAGAGCTAAGGGAGAGTGACACACAGTGGGAGAGAGCTAAGGGAGAGCTAAGGGAGAGCTAAGGGATAGTGACACACAGTGGGGGAGAGCTAAGGGAGAGCTAAGGGAGAGTGACACACAGTGGGGGAGAGCTAAGAGAGAGCTAAAAGAGAGTGACACACAGTGAGGGAGAGCTAAGGGAGAGCTAAGGGAGAGCTAAGGGAGAGTGACACACAGTGGGGGAGAGCTAAGGGAGAGCTAAGGGAGAGTGACACACAGTGGGGGAGAGCAAAGGGCGAGCTAAGAGAGAGCTAAGGGAGAGTGACACAGTGAGGGAGAGCTAAGGGAGAGCTAAGGGAGAGTGACACACAGTGGGGGAGAGCTAAGGAATAGCTAAGGGAGAGCTAAGGGAGAGTGACACACAGTGGGGGAGAGCTAAGGGAGAGCTAAGGGAGAGTGACACACAGTGGGGGAGAGCAAAGGGAGAGCTAAGAGAGAGCTAAGGGAGAGTGACACAGTGAGGGAGAGCTAAGGGAGAGCTAAGGGAGAGTGACACACAGTGGGGGAGAGCTAAGGGATAGCTAAGGGAGAGCTAAGGGAGAGTGACACACAGTGGGGGAGAGATAAGGGAGAGCTAAGGGAGAGTGACACCGTGGGGGAGAGCTAAGGGAGAGCTAAGGGAGAGCTAAGGGAGAGTGACACACAGTGGGAGAGAGCTAATGGAGAGCTAAGGGAGAGCTAAGGGAGAGCTAAGGGAGAGTGACACACAGTGGGAGAGAGCTAAGGGAAAGCTAAGGGAGAGCTAAGGGAGAGCTAAGAGAGAGCTAAGGGAGAGCTAAGGGAGAGTGACACACAGTGAGGGAGAGCTAAGGGAGAGCTAAGCGAGAGTGACACAGTGGGGGAGAGCTAAGGGAGAGCTAAGGGAGAGCTAAGAGAGAGCTAAGGGAGAGTGACACAGTGGGGGAGAGCTAAGGGAGAGCTAAGGGAGAGCTAATGGAGAGCTAAGGGAGAGTGACACAGTGGGGGAGAGTTAAGGGAGAGCTAAGGGAGAGCTAAGGGAGAGCTAAGGGAGAGTGACACACAGTGAGGGAGAGCTAAGGGAGAGCTAAGGGAGAGTGACACAGTGGGGGAGAGCTAAGGGAGAGTAAAGGGAGAGCTAAGGGAGAGCTAAGAGAGAGCTAAGGGAGAGTGACACAGTGGGGGAGAGCTAAGGGAGAGCTAAGGGAGAGTGACACAGTGGGGGAGAGCTAAGGGATAGCTAAGAGAGAGCTAAGCGCAGTGTCGTGAGGGGAGAGAGCGTGCAGTCTGACGTCTTCCTCCGAGGGGTGAGTGTGAGGTGGTGAGTGGTGGTGGTGAGGGTGGTGAGTGGTGGTGAGGGTGGTGAGGGTGGTGAGTGGTGGTGAGGGTGGTGAGGGTGGTGAGTGGTGGTGAGGGTAGTGAGGGTGTTGAGTGATGGTGAGGGTGGTGAGTGGTGGTGAGGGTGCTGAGTGGTGGTGAGGGTGGTGAGGGTGGTGAGTGGTGGTGAGGGTGGTGAGGGTGGTGAGGGTGGTGAGTGGTGGTGAGGATGGTGAGTGGTGGTGAGTAGTGGTGAGTGGTGGTGAGAGGGTGGTGGTGATGGTGGTGAGTGTGGTGAGTGGTGGTGAGTGGTGGTGAGGGTGGTGAGGGTGGTGAGTGATGGTGAGGATGGTGACAGGGTGGTGAGTGGTGGTGAGGGTGTTGAGTGATGGTGAGGATGGTGAGTGGTGGTGAGGTGGTGGTGAGTGGTGGTGGTGAGTGATGGTGAGTGGTGAGTGCTGGTGGTGAGGGTGTTGAGTGATGGTGAGGATGGTGAGTGAGTGGTAAGACGGTGGTGAGTGAGAGGGTGGTGAGTGGTGGTGAGACGGTGGTGAGGGTGGTGAGTGTGGTGAGGGGGTGGTGAGTGGTGGTGAGAGGGTGCTGAGTGGTGAGTGGTGAGACGGTGGTGAGTGAGTGGTGAGTGGTGGTGAGACGGTGGTGAGTGAGTGGTGGGTGAGTGGTGAGACGGTGGTGAGTGGTGGTGCTGAGTGGTGGCGGTGAGTGAGTGGTGAGTGAGAGGGTGGTGAGTGGTGAGTGATGGTGAGTGGTGCTGAGTGGTGAGTGGTGCTGAGTGGTGAGTGAGTGGTGAGTGAGAGGGCGTCATCCCCTCAGAGGGCGAGAGGTGGCGATGTGAGTCGCTGTTGATGTCGAGGTGGTGAGGCATGTGGTGAGGCAGGGGGTGAGGAGGAGGAGGCACCTGGGCTCGGGCAGGACGATCTTCTTGCTGGCGCGAGCAGCCGGAGTCGATTTGCTCTTCTCCATGGCCATGAGGTAGCTGACATCGGCCAGAACCGCCTCCAAGTCCGCCATCTTGGCGGCGACTCGCGGGAGGGGCGGGGCGCGACGTGGGGGGGTGAGGGGCGGGGCCACGGGGGTGGGGGGGGAGCGACCGGGGAGGGGCGGGGCCACGGCAGGGAGGCGGGGCGGGGGGAGTGGCTTAGAGCGGGGGCGGGGGCGGTTGGAGGTGAAACCGGGGGATACCGTGGAGGGGAGGGGCCACGGGGGGGAGGGGCCCATGGAGGGGAGGGGCTACGGGGGGAGGAAGCAGATGAGAGGCGAACGCGCGCGTCTGGTTGGTGCAGAGGTCGGCAGTGGGCGTGGTGGACTAAAGATTTAACAACAACTCAGATTAGTTTTAGTTTTTATTGAGTCTCTGAGGACCTCTGTGGGTCTCTGGGTGTCTCTGTGGGTCTCTATGGATCTGTGTGAGTCTCTGTAGGTCTCTATGAGTCTATGGGTCTCTGTGTGAGTCTGTGGGTCTCTGTGTGAGTCTGTGGGTCTCTGTGTGAGTCTATGGGTCTCTGTGTGAGTCTGTGGGTCTCTGTGTGAGTCTATGGGTCTGTGTGAGTCTATGGGTCTCTATGTGAGTCTATGGGTCTCTGTGTGAGTCTATGGGTCTTTATGTGAGTCTATGGGTCTCTGTGTGAGTCTATGGGTTTCTGTGTGAGTCTGTGGGTCTCTGTGTGAGTCTATGGGTCTCTGTGTGAGTCTGTGGGTCTCTGTGTGAGTCTGTGGGTCTCTGTGTGAGTCTATGGGTCTCTGTGTGAGTCTGTGGGTCTCTGTGTGAGTCTATGGGTCTGTGTGAGTCTATGGGTCTCTATGTGAGTCTATGGGTCTCTGTGTGAGTCTATGGGTCTTTATGTGAGTCTATGGGTCTCTGTGTGAGTCTATGGGTTTCTGTGTGAGTCTGTGGGTCTCTGTGTGAGTCTATGGGTCTCTGTGCGAGTCTGTGGGTCTCTGTGTGAGTCTATGGGTCTCTGTGTGAGTCTATGGGTCTCTGTGTGAGTCTATGGGTCTCTGTGTGAGTCTATGGGTCTGTGTGTGAGTCTTTGGGTCTCTGTGTGAGTCTATGGGTCTCTGTGTGAGCCTGTGGGTCTCTGTGTGAGTCTATGGGTCTGTGTGAGTCTATGGGTCTCTATGTGAGTCTATGGGTCTCTGTGTGAGTCTATGGGTATCTGTGTGAGTCTATGGGTCTCTGTGTGAGTCTATGGGTCTCTGTGTGAGTCTATAGATCTCTGTGTGAGTCTATGAGTCCCTGTGTGAGTCTATGGGTTTCTGTGTGAGTCTATGGGTCTCTGTGTGAGTCTATGGGTCTCTGTGTGAGTCTGTGGGTCTCTGTGTGAGTCTATGGGTCTCTGTGTGAGTCTGTGGGTCTCTGTGTGAGTCAATGGGTCTCTGTGTGAGTCTATGGGTTTCTGTGTGAGTCTATGGGTCTCTGTGTGAGTCTATGGGTCTCTGTATGAGTCTATGGATCTCTGTGTGAGTCTATAGGTCTCTATGTGAGTCTATGGGTCTCTGTGTGAGTCTATGGATCTCTGTGTGAGTATATGGGTCTCTGTGTGAGTCTATGGGTCTCTGTGTGGTGAGTTTATGGGTCTCTGTGTGAGTCTATGGGTCTCTGTGTGAGTCTATGGGTCTGTGTGAATTTATGGGTCTCTATGTGAGTCAATGGGTCTCTGTGTGAGTCTATGGATCTCTGTGTGAGTCTATGGTTCTCTGTGTGGGTCTATGGGTCTCTATTTGATTCTATGGGTCTCTGTGTGAGTCTATGGGTCTCTGTGTGAGTCTATGGCACTGACTCGTGTCAGAGCCATAGATTCACACACTGAGGGGGGCGTGACCTCACGGAGGGGGCGTGGCCTCACTGAGGGGGGCGTGTTAGACACGCTCCCCTCAGTGAGGCAGATGTGATAGCTGCCTCCCCTGGTGCTTTTTCATTGCAGTTTCATGACGAGACTGGCGAGCCTCAATATCTTTATACACGTACATGAAATAAGTTATCTGGAGTATGGAAGGCGAGGACATGAAATGAAGGGGTCTACAAACACTACATTGGTGACACAGAGAGATAGTAAAAGGCACGCGCTTATTTCCCGCGCTCCATCCAGTTACTGAGGGGTTGCGCAATCAGAGGGGAGGCTGAGCCTGTCGCTGCCTCACCAATCGTCTCTTCCTCTATTTGCAGCGGAGCTCCGCAAATTTGGTGATTTTTGACCATGAAAATGATTGGAGTCGTAGAGAAATAACATAACACAGATTAGTGGACAAATCTTAATATTGATTTTATTATTCTTTATTTTTCACTTTTTGTTAAAGCAATTTTCATTGGAGTTTGACAGGTGAGGCTTTGCCTCCCGTTGACCACACGTTCCTGGTCTCTATGAGTCTATGGGTCTATAGACCCATAGACTCATAGAGACCCATAGGCTCATAGATTCATAGAGACCCATAGACTCATAGAGACCCATATACTCATAGAGACCCATAGACTCATACACCCATAGACTCATTGACTCATAGACCCATAGACTCATTGAGACCCATAGATTCATAGACCCATAGACCCATAGACTCATAGAGACCCATATACTCAGAGACCCATAGACTCATAGGCTCATAGACCCATAGACTCATAGACTCATAGAGACTCATAGACCCATAGACTCATAGAGACCCATAGACCCATAGACTCATAGACCCATATACTCATATAGACCCATAGACTCATAGACTCATAGAGACTCATAGACCCATATACTCATAGAGACCCATAGACTCAGAGACTCATAGACTCATAGGGACTCATAGACCCATAGACTCATAGAGACCCATAGACTCATAGACCCATAGACTCATAGAGACCCATATACTCAGAGACCCATAGACTCATACACCCATAGACTCATTGACTCATAGACACATAGACTCATTGAGACCCATAGACTCATAGACCCATAGACTCATAGACTCATAGAGACCCATAGACTCATAGAGACCCATATACTCAGAGACCCATAGACTCATAGGCTCATAGACCCATAGACTCATAGACTCATAGAGACTCATAGACCCATAGACTCATAGAGACCCATAGACACATAGACTCATAGACCTATATACTCATATAGACCCATAGACTCATAGACTCATAGACCCATATACCCATAGAGACCCATAGACTCAGAGACCCATAGACTCATAGAGACTCATAGACCCATAGACTCATAGAGACCCATAGACTCAGAGACCCATAGACTCATAGAGACTCATAGACCCATAGACTCATAGAGACCCATAGACTCATAGAGACCCACAGACTCATAGAGACCCATAGACTCATATACTCATAGACCCATAGACTCATAGAGACCCATAGACTCATAGAGACCCATAGACCCATAGACTCATAGAGACTCATAGAGACCCATAGACCCATATACTCATAGAGACCCATAGACTCAGAGACCCATAGACTCATAGACTCATAGAGACTCATAGACCCATAGACTCATAGAGACCCATAGACTCATAGACCCATAGACTCATAGAGACCCATATACTCATAGAGACCCATAGACTCATACACCCATAGACTCATTGACTCATAGACCCATAGACTCATTGAGACCCATAGACTCATAGACCCATAGACTCATAGACGCATAGATACCCATAGACTCATAGAGACCCATTTACTCAGAGACCCATAGACTCATAGGCTCATAGACCCATAGACTCATAGACTCATAGAGACTCATAGACCCATAGACTCATAGAGACCCATAGACCCATAGACCCATATACTCATATAGACCCATAGACTCATAGACTCATAGAGACTCATAGACCCATATACTCATAGAGACCCATAGACTCAGAGACCCATAGACTCATAGACTCATAGAGACTCATAGACCCATAGACTCATAGAGACCCATAGACTCAGAGACCCATAGACTCATAGAGACTCATAGACCCATAGACTCATAGAGACCCATAGACTCATAGAGACCCATAGACTCATAGAGACCCATAGACTCATATACTCATAGACCCATAAACTCATAGAGACCCATAGACTCATAGAGACCCATAGACCCATAGACTCATAGAGACCAATATACTCATAGATACCCAAAGACTCATAGAGACCAATATACTCATAGAGACCAATATACTCATAGAGACCCATAGACTCATAGAGACCCATAGACTCATAGACCAGGAGTGGGCAAATTTTTTGACTCGCGGGCCACAATGGGTTACAAAATTTGACAGAGGGGCCGGGCCAGGAACAGATGGATGGAGTGTTTGTGTGAACTAATATAAATGACATGTAAAAATCATTACATGAAAGGATTTGGCCTTTAACATGTAGCAAAGTATTTATTTGCAAGTCAAAGTCCGCCATCTAATGGGGAATTGGGGGCATTACAGGAGAAAGGTTAATTTAATAATAATATTTGGACCAGTTCGACGGGCCGTACTTTGCCCATGTCTGCTCATAGACCCATAGACTCATAGACCCATAGAGACCCATAGGCTCATAGAGACCCATAGACTCATAGACTCATAGACCCATAGAGACCCATAGACTCATAGAGACCCATAGACTCATAGACTCATAGACCCATAGACTCATAGAGACCCATAGACTCATAGACCCATAGACTCATAGAGACCCATCGACCCATAGACTCATAGACTCATATACCCATAGACTCATAGAGACGCATAGACTCATAGAGACTCATAGAGACCCATAGACTCATAGAGAATCATAGAGACCCATAGACTCACAAGGACCCATATACTTATAGAGACCCATGAACTCATAGGGACCCATAGACTCATAGAGACCCATAGACTCATAGACCCATAGACCCATCGACTTATAGAGACCCATATACTCATAGAGACCCATAGACTCAGAGACCCATAGACTCATAGAGACTCATAGACCCATAGACTCATAGAGACCCATATACTCATAGAGACCCGTAGACTCAGAGACCCATAGACTCATAGAGACTCATAGACCCATAGACTCATAGAGACCCATAGACTCATAGATTCATAGACCCATAGACTCATATAGACCCATAGACTCATAGACTCATAGACCCATAGACTCATAGAGACCCATAGACTCAAAGAGACCCATAGACCCATAGACTCATAGAGACCAATATACTCATAGAGACCCATAGACTCATAGAGACCCATATACTCATAGACTCATAGAGACCCATAGACTCATAGACTCATAGAGACCCATAGACTCATAGACCCATAGACCCATAGACTCATAGACCAGGAGTGGGCAAATTTTTTGACTCGCGGGCCACAATGGGTTACAAAATTTGACAGAGGGGCCGGGTCAGGAACAGATGGATGGAGTGTTTGTGTGAACTAATATAAATGACATGTTAAAATCATTACATGAAAGGATTTGGCCTTTAACAGGTAGCAAAGCATTTATTTGCAAGTCAAAGTCCGCCATCTAATGGGGAATTGGGGGCATTACAGGAGAAAGGTTAATTTAATAAAAATATTTGGACCAGTTCGACGGGCCGTACTTTGCCCATGTCTGCTCATAGACCCATAGACTCATAGACCCATAGACTCATAGAGACCCATAGACTCATAGACTCATAGACCCATAGAGACCCATAGACTCATAGAGACCCATAGACTCATAGACTCATAGACCCATAGACTCATAGAGACCCATCGACCCATAGACTCATAGACTCATATACCCATAGACTCATAGAGACCCATAGACTCCTAGAGACTCATAGAGACCCATAGACTCACAAGGACCCATAGACTTATAGAGACCCATAAACTCATAGGGACCCATAGACTCATAGAGACCCATAGATCCATCGACTCATAGAGACCCATGAACTCATAGAGACCCATAGACTCATAGACCCATAGACCCATATACTCATAGAGACCCATAGACTCGTATAGACCCATAGACTCATAGACCCATAGAGACCCATAGGCTCATAGACTCATAAACCCATAGACTCATATAGACCCATAGACTCATAGACTCATAGACCCATAGACTCATAGAGACCCATAGACTCATAGAGACTCAAAGAGACCCATAGACTCATGGAGACTCATAGACTCATAGAAACCCATAGAGACCCATAGACTCATATAGACTCATAGACTCATAGAGACCCATAGAGACCCATAGACGCATAGAGATCCATAGAGACCCATAGACTCATAGAGACCCATAGAATCATAGAGACCCGTAGACTCAGGGACCCATAGACTCATTGACTCATAGAGACCCGTAGACTCAGGGACCCATAGACTTATAGAGACCCATAGACTCATAGAGAACAAAAGAGACCCATAGACTCATAGAGACGCATAGAGACCCATAGACTCATAGAGACCCATAGACTCATAGAGACCCATAGACTCATAGACTCATAGTCGTGCATCACGATAATCGCGATTCACGATAATCGTGGATCACGATAATCGTGGATCACGATAATCGCGTGAATTTTCTCTCCCAACAGTTTCAATTATAATTTTTCAGTTTCATGTATTTTGGTATATCCCTGTGAGCCATTCGGCTTTTGAATCGGGTGCAACCACAACAAACAAAAACACGAACAAGACAAACATCTTAAAGTGACTTTGTGTGACTGTGCAAACAGGAAATCCATGAAAAAAACATCAAAATATTCCTGTAAAAAGCACCGTACACCACCAACGCTGTGTACAAAAAAATCCCAGTGGGATGCAAATCAAACAACAACAACAACCACAAGACAACTTAGATTAAGGCCGTCAGTCTAACTCCGTACTACAACAAAACAAACATGGCCAAACCAAAAAACTTTTCCAAATCGCCAAAAACTAAAGCCATAATTGCAACGTAACAGTGATCACAGGGACTGTGACCGAATTTCTATAATAAACACGCAACCTGTAACGACTTGCCACGTTCTGTTTACGTGACAAACCTCACGAGTTGGCTGTGTCGGGTGGTGGCGGTTTTCACGACACAACATTGACACATTCAGGCGATCTGACCCCTCAAACTAAAACAAAATCTCTCTTCTGGACAACCACGTGGAGCTGTAACACCTACACACAGAGACAAATATCCCCCAGGTAGCCTCTAGCAGGCTGTAGGGGCAAGTGCTGTTAGTAGCGAGTAGCAGCACCTACACACACAGACAAAGATCCCCCAGGTAGCCTCTAGCAGGCTGTAGGGGCAAGTGTTGTGAGTAGCGAGTAGCAGCACCTACACACACAGACAAAGATCCCCCAGGTAGCCTCTGGCAGGCTGTAGGGGCAAGTGCTGTTAGTAGCAGCACCTACACACACAAAGATCCCCCAGGTAGCCTCTAGCAGGCTGTAGGGGCAAGTGCTGTTAGTAGCGAGTAGCAGCACCTACACACACATACAAAGATCCCCCAGGTAGCCTCTAGCAGACTGTAGGGGCAAGTGCTGTTAGTAGCAGCACCTACACACACAAAGATCACCCAGGTAGCCTCTAGCAAGCTGTAGGGGCAAGTGCTGTTAGTAGCGAGTAGCAGCACCTACACACACATACAAAGATCCCCCAGGGAGCCTCTAGCAGGCTGTAGGGGCAAGTGCTGTGAGTAGCGAGTAGCAGCACCTACACACACATAGACAAAGATCCCCCAGGTAGCCTCTAGCAGGCTGTAGGGGCAAGTGTTGTGAGTAGCGAGTAGCAGCACCTACACACACGGACAAAGATCCCCCAGGTAGCCTCTAGCAGGCTGTAGGGGCAAGTGCTGTTAGTAGCAGCACCTACACACACAAAGATCCCCCAGGTAGCCTCTAGCAGGCTGTAGGGGCAAGTGCTGTTAGTAGCGAGTAGAAGCACCTACACACACACATACAATCCCCCAGGTAGCCTCTAGCAGGCTGTAGGGGCAAGTGCTGTTAGTAGGAGCACCTACACACACAAAGATCCCCCAGGTAGCCTCTAGCAGGCTGTAGGGGCAAGTGCTGTTAGTAGCGAGTAGCAGCACCTACACACACATACAAAGATCCCCCAGGTAGCCTCTAGCAGGCTGTAGGGGCAAGTGCTGTTAGTAGCAGGACTTACACAGACAAAGATCCCCCAGGTAGCCTCTAGCAGGCTGTAGGGGCAAGTGCTGTGAGTAGCGAGTAGCAGCACCTACACACACACAAAGATCCCCCAGGTAGCCTCTAGCAGGCTGTAGGGGCAAGTGTTGTGAGTAGCGAGTAGCAGCACCTACACACATAGACAGAGATCCCCCGGGTAGCCTCTAGCAGGCTGCAGGGGCAAGTGCTGTTAGTAGCGAGTAGCAGCACCTACACACACAGACAAAGATCCCCCAGGTAGCCTCTAGCAGGCTGTAGGGGTATGTGCTGTTAGTAGCGAGTAGCAGCACCTACACACACAGACAAAGCTCCCCCAGGTAGTCTCTAGCAGGCTGTAGGGGTAAGTGCTGTCAGTAGCGAGTAGCAGCACCTACACACACACAGACAAATATCCCCCAGGTAGCCTCTAGCAGGCTGTAGGGGCATGTGCTGTTAGTAGCGAGTAGCAGCACCTACATATACACAGACAAAGATCCCCCAGGTAGCCTTTTGCAGGCTGTAGGGGCAAGTGCTGTTAGTAGCGAGTAGCAGCACCTACACACACACAGACAAAGATCCCCCAAATAACCTCTAGCAGGCTGTAGGGGCAAGTGCTGCTAGTAGCGAGTGGCTGCACCTACATACACACAGACAAAGATCCCCCAGGTAGCCTCAAGCAGGCTATAGGGGCAAGTGCTGTGTGTAGCGAGTAGCAGCACCTACACACAGAGACAAGGATCCCCCAGGTAGCCTCTAGCAGGCTGTAGGGGCAAGTGCTGTTAGTAGCGAGTAGCAGTACCTACACACACAGACAAAGATCCCCCAGGTAACCTCTAGCAGGCTGTAGGGGCAAGTGCTGTTAGAAGCGTATAGCAGCACCTACACACACAGACAAAGATCCCCCAGGTAGCCTCTAGCAGGCTGTAGGGCGCAAGTGCTGTTAGTAACGAGTAGCAGCACCTACACACACAGACAAAGATCCCCCAGGTAGCCTCTAGCAGGCTGTAGGGGCAAGTGCTGTTAGCGAGTAGCAGAAACTACACACACAGACAAAGATCCCCCAGGTAGCTTCTAGCAGGCTGTAGGGGCAAGTGCTGTTAGTAGCGAGTAGCAGCACCTACACACACAGACAAAGATCCCCCAGGTAGCCTCTAGGAGGCTGTAGGGGCAAGTGCTGTTAGTAGCGAGTAGCAGCACCTACACACACAGACAAAGCTCCCCCAGGTAGCCTCTAGCAGGCTGTAGGGGCAAGTGCTGTGAGTAGCGAGTAGCAGCACCTACAGACACATAGACAAATATCTCCCAGGTAGCCTCTAGCAGGCTGTAGGGCCAAGTGCTGTTAGTAGCGAGTAGCAGCACCAACATACACACAGACAAAGATCCCCCAGGTAGACTCTAGCAGGCTGTAGGGGTAAGTGCTCTTAGTAGCGAGTAGCAGCACCTACACACACAGACAAATATCCCCCAGGTAGCCTCTAGCAGGCTGTAGGGGCAAGTGCAATTAGTAGAGAGTAGCAGAACCTACACACACAGACAAAGATCCCCCAGGTAGCCTCTAGCAGGCTGTAGGGGCAAGTGCTGTTAGTAGCGAGTAGCAGCACCTACACACACACAAAGATCCCCCAGGTAGCCTCTAGCAGGCTGTAGGGGCAAGTGCTGTTAGCGAGTAGCAGAACCTACACACACAGACAAAGATCCCCCAGGTAGCCTCTAGCAGGCTGTAGAGGCAAGTGCTGTTAGTAGCGAGTAGCAGCACCTACATATACACAGACAAAGATCCCCCAGGTAGCCTCTTGCAGGCTGTAGGGGCAAGTGCTGTCAGTAGCGAGTAGCAGCACCTACACACAGACAAAGATCCCCCAGGTAGCCTCTCGCAGGCTGTAGGGGCAAGTACTGTGAGTAACGAGTAGCAGCACCTACACACACAGACAAAGATCCCCTAGGTAGCCTCTAACAGGGCTGTAGGGGCAAGTGCTGTTAGTAGCGAGTAGCAGCACCTACACACACAGACAAAGATCCCCCAGGTAGCCTCTAGCAGGCTGTAGGGGCAAGTGCTGTGGGTAGCGAGTAGCAGCACCTACACACACATAGACAAAGATCTCCCAGGTAGCCTCTAGCAGGCTGTAGGGGCAAGTGCAATTAGTAGCGAGTAGCAGAACCTACACACACAGACAAAGATCCCCCAGGTAGCCTCTAGCAGGCTGTAGGGGCAAGTGCTGTTAGTAGCGAGTAGCAGCACCTACACACACACAAAGATCCCCCAGGTAGCCGCTAGCAGGCTGTAGGGGCAAGTGCTTTTAGTAGCGAGTAGCAGCACCTACACACACAGACAAAGATCCCCTAGGTAGCCTCTAACAGGGCTGTAGGGGCAAGTGCTGTTAGTAGCGAGTAGCAGCACCTACACACACACACAAAGATCTCCCAGGTAGCCTCTAGCAGGCTGTAGGGGCAAGTGCTGTGAGGAGCGAGTAGCAGCACCTACACACACACAGACAAAGATCTCCCAGGTAGCCTCTAGCAGGCTGTAGGTGCAAGTACTGTGAGTAGCGAGTAGCAGCACCTACACACACACAGACAAAGATCTCCCAGGTAGCCTCTAGCAGGCTGTAGGGGCAAGTGCTGTTAGTAGCGAGTAGCAGCACCTACACACAGACAAAGATCCCCCAGGTAGCCTCTAGCAGGCTGTAGGGGCAAGTGCTGTTAGTAGCGAGTAGCAGCACCTACACACACAGACAAAGATCCCACAGGTAGCCTCTAGTAGGCTGTAGGGACAAGTGCTGTGAGTAGCGAGTAGCAGGACCTACACACACAGACAAAGCTCCCCCAGGTAGCCTCTAGCAGGCTGTAGGGGCAAGTGCTGTGAGTAGCGAGTAGCAGCACCTACACACACATAGACAAAGATCTCCCAGGTAGCCTCTAGCAGGCTGTAGGGGCAAGTGCTGTTAGTAGCGAGTAGCAGCACCAACATACACACAGACAAAGATCCCCCAGGTAGCCTCTTGCAGGCTGTAGGGGCAAGTGCTGTCAGTAGCGAGTAGCAGCACCTACACACAGACAAAGATCCCCCAGGTAGCCTCTAGCAGGCTGTAGGGGCAAGTACTGTGAGTAACGAGTAGCAGCACCTACACACACAGACAAAGATCCCCTAGGTAGCCTCTAACAGGGCTGTAGGGGCAAGTGCTGTTAGTAGCGAGTAGCAGCACCTACACACACAGACAAAGATCCCCCAGGTAGCCTCTAGCAGGCTGTAGGGGCAAGTGCTGTGGGTAGCGAGTAGCAGCACCTACACACACATAGACAAAGATCTCCCAGGTAGCCTCTAGCAGGCTGTAGGGGCAAGTGCAATTAGTAGCGAGTAGCAGAACCTACACACACAGACAAAGATCCCCCAGGTAGCCTCTAGCAGGCTGTAGGGGCAAGTGCTGTTAGTAGCGAGTAGCAGCACCTACACACACACAAAGATCCCCCAGGTAGCCGCTAGCAGGCTGTAGGGGCAAGTGCTTTTAGTAGCGAGTAGCAGCACCTACACACACAGACAAAGATCCCCTAGGTAGCCTCTAACAGGGCTGTAGGGGCAAGTGCTGTTAGTAGCGAGTAGCAGCACCTACACACACACAGACAAAGATCTCCCAGGTAGCCTCTAGCAGGCTGTAGGGGCAAGTGCTGTGAGGAGCGAGTAGCAGCACCTACACACACACAGACAAAGATCTCCCAGGTAGCCTCTAGCAGGCTGTAGGTGCAAGTACTGTGAGTAGCGAGTAGCAGCACCTACACACACACAGACAAAGATCTCCCAGGTAGCCTCTAGCAGGCTGTAGGGGCAAGTGCTGTTAGTAGCGAGTAGCAGCACCTACATATACACAGACAAAGATCCCCCAGGTAGCCTCTTGCAGGCTGTAGGGGCAATTGCTGTCAGTAGCGAGTAGCAGCACCTACACACAGACAAAGATCCCCAGGTAGCTGCTAGCAGGCTGTAGGGGCAAGTGCTGTTAGTAGCGAGTAGCTGCACCTACATACGCACAGACAAAGATCCCCCAGGTAGCCTCAAGCAGGCTGTAGGGGCAAGTGCTGTGAGTAGCGAGTAGCAGCACCTACACACACACAGACAACGACCCCCAGGTAGCCTCTACACGGGCTGAAGGGGCAAGTGCTTTTAGTAGCGAGTAGCTGCACCTACACACACAGACAAAGATCCCCCAGGTAGCCTCTAGCAGGCTGTAGGGGCAAGTGCAATTAGTAAGGAGTAGCAGAACCTACACACACAGACAAAGATCCCCCAGGTAGCCTCTAGCAGGCTGTAGGGGCAAGTGCTGTTAGTAGCGAGTAGCAGCACCTACACACACACACAAAGATCCCCCAGGTAGCGTCTAGCAGGCTGTAGGTGCAAGTGCTGTTAGTAGCGAGTAGCAGCACCTACACACACAGACAAAGATCTCCCAGGTAGCCTCTAGCAGGCTGTAGGGGCAAGTGCTGTTAGTAGCGAGTAGCAGCACCTACACACAGACAAAGATCCCCCAGGTAGCCTCTAGCAGGCTGTAGGGGCAAGTGCTGTTAGTAGCGAGTAGCAGCACCTACACACACATACAAAGATCCCCCAGGTAGCCTCTAGCAGACTGTAGGGGCAAGTGCTGTTAGTAGCAGCACCTACACACACAAAGATCACCCAGGTAGCCTCTAGCAAGCTGTAGGGGCAAGTGCTGTTAGTAGCGAGTAGCAGCACCTACACACACATACAAAGATCCCCCAGGGAGCCTCTAGCAGGCTGTAGGGGCAAGTGCTGTGAGTAGCGAGTAGCAGCACCTACACACACATAGACAAAGATCCCCCAGGTAGCCTCTAGCAGGCTGTAGGGGCAAGTGTTGTGAGTAGCGAGTAGCAGCACCTACACACACGGACAAAGATCCCCCAGGTAGCCTCTAGCAGGCTGTAGGGGCAAGTGCTGTTAGTAGCAGCACCTACACACACAAAGATCCCCCAGGTAGCCTCTAGCAGGCTGTAGGGGCAAGTACTGTTAGTAGCGAGTAGAAGCACCTACACACACACATACAATCCCCCAGGTAGCCTCTAGCAGGCTGTAGGGGCAAGTGCTGTTAGTAGGAGCACCTACACACACAAAGATCCCCCAGGTAGCCTCTAGCAGGCTGTAGGGGCAAGTGCTGTTAGTAGCGAGTAGCAGCACCTACACACACATACAAAGATCCCCCAGGTAGCCTCTAGCAGGCTGTAGGGGCAAGTGCTGTTAGTAGCAGGACTTACACAGACAAAGATCCCCCAGGTAGCCTCTAGCAGGCTGTAGGGGCAAGTGCTGTGAGTAGCGAGTAGCAGCACCTACACACACACAAAGATCCCCCAGGTAGCCTCTAGCAGGCTGTAGGGGCAAGTGTTGTGAGTAGCGAGTAGCAGCACCTACACACATAGACAGAGATCCCCCGGGTAGCCTCTAGCAGGCTGCAGGGGCAAGTGCTGTTAGTAGCGAGTAGCAGCACCTACACACACAGACAAAGATCCCCCAGGTAGCCTCTAGCAGGCTGTAGGGGTATGTGCTGTTAGTAGCGAGTAGCAGCACCTACACACACAGACAAAGCTCCCCCAGGTAGTCTCTAGCAGGCTGTAGGGGTAAGTGCTGTCAGTAGCGAGTAGCAGCACCTACACACACACAGACAAATATCCCCCAGGTAGCCTCTAGCAGGCTGTAGGGGCATGTGCTGTTAGTAGCGAGTAGCAGCACCTACATATACACAGACAAAGATCCCCCAGGTAGCCTTTTGCAGGCTGTAGGGGCAAGTGCTGTTAGTAGCGAGTAGCAGCACCTACACACACACAGACAAAGATCCCCCAAATAACCTCTAGCAGGCTGTAGGGGCAAGTGCTGCTAGTAGCGAGTGGCTGCACCTACATACACACAGACAAAGATCCCCCAGGTAGCCTCAAGCAGGCTATAGGGGCAAGTGCTGTGTGTAGCGAGTAGCAGCACCTACACACAGAGACAAGGATCCCCCAGGTAGCCTCTAGCAGGCTGTAGGGGCAAGTGCTGTTAGTAGCGAGTAGCAGTACCTACACACACAGACAAAGATCCCCCAGGTAACCTCTAGCAGGCTGTAGGGGCAAGTGCTGTTAGAAGCGTATAGCAGCACCTACACACACAGACAAAGATCCCCCAGGTAGCCTCTAGCAGGCTGTAGGGCGCAAGTGCTGTTAGTAACGAGTAGCAGCACCTACACACACAGACAAAGATCCCCCAGGTAGCCTCTAGCAGGCTGTAGGGGCAAGTGCTGTTAGCGAGTAGCAGAAACTACACACACAGACAAAGATCCCCCAGGTAGCTTCTAGCAGGCTGTAGGGGCAAGTGCTGTTAGTAGCGAGTAGCAGCACCTACACACACAGACAAAGATCCCCCAGGTAGCCTCTAGGAGGCTGTAGGGGCAAGTGCTGTTAGTAGCGAGTAGCAGCACCTACACACACAGACAAAGCTCCCCCAGGTAGCCTCTAGCAGGCTGTAGGGGCAAGTGCTGTGAGTAGCGAGTAGCAGCACCTACAGACACATAGACAAATATCTCCCAGGTAGCCTCTAGCAGGCTGTAGGGCCAAGTGCTGTTAGTAGCGAGTAGCAGCACCAACATACACACAGACAAAGATCCCCCAGGTAGACTCTAGCAGGCTGTAGGGGTAAGTGCTCTTAGTAGCGAGTAGCAGCACCTACACACACAGACAAATATCCCCCAGGTAGCCTCTAGCAGGCTGTAGGGGCAAGTGCAATTAGTAGAGAGTAGCAGAACCTACACACACAGACAAAGATCCCCCAGGTAGCCTCTAGCAGGCTGTAGGGGCAAGTGCTGTTAGTAGCGAGTAGCAGCACCTACACACACACAAAGATCCCCCAGGTAGCCTCTAGCAGGCTGTAGGGGCAAGTGCTGTTAGCGAGTAGCAGAACCTACACACACAGACAAAGATCCCCCAGGTAGCCTCTAGCAGGCTGTAGAGGCAAGTGCTGTTAGTAGCGAGTAGCAGCACCTACATATACACAGACAAAGATCCCCCAGGTAGCCTCTTGCAGGCTGTAGGGGCAAGTGCTGTCAGTAGCGAGTAGCAGCACCTACACACAGACAAAGATCCCCCAGGTAGCCTCTCGCAGGCTGTAGGGGCAAGTACTGTGAGTAACGAGTAGCAGCACCTACACACACAGACAAAGATCCCCTAGGTAGCCTCTAACAGGGCTGTAGGGGCAAGTGCTGTTAGTAGCGAGTAGCAGCACCTACACACACAGACAAAGATCCCCCAGGTAGCCTCTAGCAGGCTGTAGGGGCAAGTGCTGTGGGTAGCGAGTAGCAGCACCTACACACACATAGACAAAGATCTCCCAGGTAGCCTCTAGCAGGCTGTAGGGGCAAGTGCAATTAGTAGCGAGTAGCAGAACCTACACACACAGACAAAGATCCCCCAGGTAGCCTCTAGCAGGCTGTAGGGGCAAGTGCTGTTAGTAGCGAGTAGCAGCACCTACACACACACAAAGATCCCCCAGGTAGCCGCTAGCAGGCTGTAGGGGCAAGTGCTTTTAGTAGCGAGTAGCAGCACCTACACACACAGACAAAGATCCCCTAGGTAGCCTCTAACAGGGCTGTAGGGGCAAGTGCTGTTAGTAGCGAGTAGCAGCACCTACACACACACAGACAAAGATCTCCCAGGTAGCCTCTAGCAGGCTGTAGGGGCAAGTGCTGTGAGGAGCGAGTAGCAGCACCTACACACACACAGACAAAGATCTCCCAGGTAGCCTCTAGCAGGCTGTAGGTGCAAGTACTGTGAGTAGCGAGTAGCACCACCTACACACACACAGACAAAGATCTCCCAGGTAGCCTCTAGCAGGCTGTAGGGGCAAGTGCTGTTAGTAGCGAGTAGCAGCACCTACACACAGACAAAGATCCCCCAGGTAGCCTCTAGCAGGCTGTAGGGGCAAGTGCTGTTAGTAGCGAGTAGCAGCACCTACACACACAGACAAAGATCCCACAGGTAGCCTCTAGTAGGCTGTAGGGACAAGTGCTGTGAGTAGCGAGTAGCAGGACCTACACACACAGACAAAGCTCCCCCAGGTAGCCTCTAGCAGGCTGTAGGGGCAAGTGCTGTGAGTAGCGAGTAGCAGCACCTACACACACATAGACAAAGATCTCCCAGGTAGCCTCTAGCAGGCTGTAGGGGCAAGTGCTGTTAGTAGCGAGTAGCAGCACCAACATACACACAGACAAAGATCCCCCAGGTAGCCTCTTGCAGGCTGTAGGGGCAAGTGCTGTCAGTAGCGAGTAGCAGCACCTACACACAGACAAAGATCCCCCAGGTAGCCTCTAGCAGGCTGTAGGGGCAAGTACTGTGAGTAACGAGTAGCAGCACCTACACACACAGACAAAGATCCCCTAGGTAGTCTCTAACAGGGCTGTAGGGGCAAGTGCTGTTAGTAGCGAGTAGCAGCACCTACACACACAGACAAAGATCCCCCAGGTAGCCTCTAGCAGGCTGTAGGGGCAAGTGCTGTGGGTAGCGAGTAGCAGCACCTACACACACATAGACAAAGATCTCCCAGGTAGCCTCTAGCAGGCTGTAGGGGCAAGTGCAATTAGTAGCGAGTAGCAGAACCTACACACACAGACAAAGATCCCCCAGGTAGCCTCTAGCAGGCTGTAGGGGCAAGTGCTGTTAGTAGCGAGTAGCAGCACCTACACACACACAAAGATCCCCCAGGTAGCCGCTAGCAGGCTGTAGGGGCAAGTGCTTTTAGTAGCGCGTAGCAGCACCTACACACACAGACAAAGATCCCCTAGGTAGCCTCTAACAGGGCTGTAGGGGCAAGTGCTGTTAGTAGCGAGTAGCAGCACCTACACACACACAGACAAAGATCTCCCAGGTAGCCTCTAGCAGGCTGTAGGGGCAAGTGCTGTGAGGAGCGAGTAGCAGCACCTACACACACACAGACAAAGATCTCCCAGGTAGCCTCTAGCAGGCTGTAGGTGCAAGTACTGTGAGTAGCGAGTAGCAGCACCTACACACACACAGACAAAGATCTCCCAGGTAGCCTCTAGCAGGCTGTAGGGGCAAGTGCTGTTAGTAGCGAGTAGCAGCACCTACATATACACAGACAAAGATCCCCCAGGTAGCCTCTTGCAGGCTGTAGGGGCAATTGCTGTCAGTAGCGAGTAGCAGCACCTACACACAGACAAAGATCCCCAGGTAGCTGCTAGCAGGCTGTAGGGGCAAGTGCTGTTAGTAGCGAGTAGCTGCACCTACATACGCACAGACAAAGATCCCCCAGGTAGCCTCAAGCAGGCTGTAGGGGCAAGTGCTGTGAGTAGCGAGTAGCAGCACCTACACACACACAGACAACGACCCCCAGGTAGCCTCTACACGGGCTGAAGGGGCAAGTGCTTTTAGTAGCGAGTAGCTGCACCTACACACACAGACAAAGATCCCCCAGGTAGCCTCTAGCAGGCTGTAGGGGCAAGTGCAATTAGTAAGGAGTAGCAGAACCTACACACACAGACAAAGATCCCCCAGGTAGCCTCTAGCAGGCTGTAGGGGCAAGTGCTGTTAGTAGCGAGTAGCAGCACCTACACACACACACAAAGATCCCCCAGGTAGCGTCTAGCAGGCTGTAGGTGCAAGTGCTGTTAGTAGCGAGTAGCAGCACCTACACACACAGACAAAGATCTCCCAGGTAGCCTCTAGCAGGCTGTAGGGGCAAGTGCTGTTAGTAGCGAGTAGCAGCACCTACACACAGACAAAGATCCCCCAGGTAGCCTCTAGCAGGCTGTAGGGGCAAGTGCTGTTAGTAGCGAGTAGCAGCACCTACACACACACAAAGATCCCCCAGGTAGCCTCTAGCAGGCTGTAGGGGCAAGTGCTGTGAGTAGCGAGTAGCAGCACATACACACACACACAGACAAAGATCTCCCAGGTAGCCTCTAGTAGGCTGTAGGGGCAAGTGCTGTGAGTAGTGAGTAGCAGTACCGACACACACAGACAAAGATCCCCCAGGTAGCCTCTAGCAGGCTGTAGGGGCAAGTGCTGTTAGTAGCGAGTAGCAGCACCTACATATACACAGACAAAGATCCCCCAGGTAGCCTCTTGCAGGCTGTAGGGGCAAGTGCTGTCAGTAGCGAGTAGCAGCACCTACACACAGACAAAGATCCCCAGGTAGCCTCTAGCAGGCTGTAGGGGCAAGTGCTGTTAGTAGCGAGTAGCTGCACCTACATACGCACAGACAAAGATCCCCCAGGTAGCCTCAAGCAGGCTGTAGGGGCAAGTGCTGTGAGTAGCGAGTAGCAGCACCTACACACACACAGACAACGACCCCCAGGTAGCCTCTACACGGGCTGAAGGGGCAAGTGCTTTTAGTAGCGAGTAGCTGCACCTACACACACAGACAAAGATCCCCCAGGTAGCCTCTAGCAGGCTGTAGGGGCAAGTGCAATTAGTAAGGAGTAGCAGAACCTACACACACAGACAAAGATCCCCCAGGTAGCCTCTAGCAGGCTGTAGGGGCAAGTGCTGTTAGTAGCGAGTAGCAGGACCTACACACAGGCAAAGCTCCCCCAGGTAGCCTCTGGCAGGCTGTAGGGGCAAGTGCTGTGAGTAGCGAGTAGCAGCACCTACACACACATAGACAAAGATCTCCCAGGTAGCCTCTAGCAGGCTGTAGGGGCAAGTGCTGTTAGTAGCGAGTAGCAGCACCAACATTCACACAGACAAAGATCCCCCAGGTAGCCTCTAGCAGGCTGTAGGGGTAAGTGCTCTTAGTAGCGAGTAGCAGCACCTACACACACACAGACAAAGATCCCACAGGTAGCCTCTAGTAGGGTGTAGGGACAAGTGCTGTGAGTAGCGAGTAGCAGAACCTACACACACAGACAAAGATCCCCCAGGTAGCCTCTAGCAGGCTGTAGGGGCAAGTGCTGTTAGTAGCGAGTAGCAGCACCTACACACACACAAAGATCCCCCAGGTAGCCTCTGGCAGGCTGTAGGGGCAAGTGCTGTGAGTAGCGAGTAGCAGCACCTACACACACACACAGACAAAGATCTCCCAGGTAGCCTCTAGTAGGCTGTAGGGGCAAGTGCTGTGAGTAGTGAGTAGCAGTACCGACAAACACAGACAAAGATCCCCAGGTAGCCTCTAGCAGGCTGTAGGGGCAAGTGCTGTTAGTAGCGAGTAGCAGCACCTACATATACACAGACAAAGATCCCCCAGGTAGCCTCTTGCAGGCTGTAGGGGCAAGTGCTGTCAGTAGCGAGTAGCAGCACCTACACACAGACAAAGATCCCCCAGGTAGCCTCTAGCAGGCTGTAGGGGCAAGTGCTGTTAGTAGCGAGTAGCTGCACCTACATACACACAGACAAAGATCCCCCAGGTAGCCTCAAGCAGGCTGTAGGGGCAAGTGCTGTGAGTAGTGAGTAGCAGCACCTACACACACACAGACAACGATCCCCCAGGTAGCCTCTACAAGGGCTGTAGGGGCAAGTGCTTTTAGTAGCGAGTAGCTGCACCTACACACACAGACAAAGATCCCCCAGGAAGCCTCTAGCAGGCTGTAGGGGTAAGTGCTGTGAGTCACAAGTAGCAGCACCTACACACAGACAAAGATCCCCCAGGTAGCCTCTAGCAGGCTGTAGGGACAAGTGCTGTGAGTAGCGAGTAGCAGGACCTACACACACAAACAAAGCTCCCCCAGGTAGCCTCTAGCAGGCTGTAGGGGCAAGTGCTGTGAGTAGCGAGTAGCAGCACCTACACACACATAGACAAAGATCTCCCAGGTAGCCTCTAGCAGGCTGTAGGGGCAAGTGCAATTAGTAGCGAGTAGCAGAACCTACACACACAGACAAAGATCCCCCAGGTAGCCTCTAGCAGGCTGTAGGGGCAAGTGCTGTTAGTAGCGAGTAGCAGCACCTACACACACACAAAGATCCCCCAGGTAGCCTCTAGCAGGCTGTAGGGGCAAGTGCTGTGAGTAGCGAGTAGCAGCACCTACACACACAGACAAAGATCCCCTAGGTAGCCTCTAACAGGGCTGTAGGGGCAAGTGCTGTTAGTAGCGGGTAGCAGCACCTACACACAGACAAAGATCCCCCAGGTAGCCTCTAGCAGGCTGTAGGGGCAAGTGCTGTTAGTAGCGAGTAGCAGCACCTACACACAGACAAAGATCCCCCAGGTAGCCTCTAGCAGGCTGTAGGGGCAAGTGCTGTTAGTAGCGAGTAGCTGCACCTACATACACACAGACAAAGATCCCCCAGGTAGCCTCAAGCAGGCTGTAGGGGCAAGTGCTGTGAGTTGCGAGTAGCAGCACCTACACACACACAGACAACGACCCCCAGGTAGCCTCTACAAGGGCTGAAGGGGCAAGTGCTTTTAGTAGCGAGTAGCTGCACCTACACACACAGACAAAGATCCCCCAGGTAGCCTCTAGCAGGCTGTAGGGGCAAGTGCAATTAGTAAGGAGTAGCAGAACCTACACACACAGACAAAGATCCCCCAGGTAGCCTCTAGCAGGCTGTAGGGGCAAGTGCTGTTAGTAGCGAGTAGCAGCACCTACACACACACACAAAGATCCCCCAGGTAGCGTCTAGCAGGCTGTAGGTGCAAGTGCTGTTAGTAGCGAGTAGCAGCACCTACACACACAGACAAAGATCTCCCAGGTAGCCTCTAGCAGGCTGTAGGGGCAAGTGCTGTTAGTAGCGAGTAGCAGCACCTACACACACAGACAAAGATCCCACAGGTAGCCTCTAGTAGGGTGTAGGGACAAGTGCTGTGAGTAGCGAGTAGCAGGACCTACACACACAGACAAAGCTCCCCCAGGTAGCCTCTAGCAGGCTGTAGGGGCAAGTGCTGTGAGTAGCGAGTAGCAGCACCTACACACACATAGACAAAGATCTCCCAGGTAGCCTCTAGCAGGCTGTAGGGGCAAGTGCTGTTAGTAGAGAGTAGCAGCACCAACATTCACACAGACAAAGATCCCCCAGGTAGCCTCTAGCAGGCTGTAGGGGTAAGTGCTCTTAGTAGCGAGTAGCAGCACCTACACACACACAGACAAAGATCCCCCAGGTAGCCTCTAGCAGGCTGTAGGGGCAAGTGAAATTAGTAGCGAGTAGCAGAACCTACACACACAGACAAAGATCCCCCAGGTAGCCTCTAGCAGGCTGTAGGGGCAAGTGCTGTTAGTAGCGAGTAGCAGCACCTACACACACACAAAGATCCCCCAGGTAGCCTCTGGCAGGCTGTAGGGGCAAGTGCTGTGAGTAGCGAGTAGCAGTACCTACACACACACAGACAAAGATCTCCCAGGTAGCCTCTAGTAGGCTGTAGGGGCAAGTGCTGTGAGTAGTGAGTAGCAGTACCGACACACACAGACAAAGATCCCCCAGGTAGCCTCTAGCAGGCTGTAGGGGCAAGTGCTGTTAGTAGCGAGTAGCAGCACCTACATATACACAGACAAAGATCCCCCAGGTAGCCTCTTGCAGGCTGTAGGGGCAAATGCTGTCAGAAGCGAGTAGCAGCACCTACACACAGACAAAGATCCCCCAGGTAGCCCTCTAGCAGGCTGTAGGGGCAAGTGCTGTTAAAAAGCGAGTAGCTGCACCTACATACACACAGACAAAGATCCCCCAGGTAGCCTCAAGCAGGCTGTAGGGGCAAGTGCTGTGAGTAGTGAGTAGCAGCACCTACACACACACAGACAACGATCCCCCAGGTAGCCTCTACAAGGGCTGTAGGGGCAAGTGCTTTTAGTAGCGAGTAGCTGCACCTACACACACAGACAAAGATCCCCCAGGAAGCCTCTAGCAGGCTGTAGGGGTAAGTGCTGTGAGTCACAAGTAGCAGCACCTACACACAGACAAAGATCCCCCAGGTAGCCTCTAGCAGGCTGTAGGGACAAGTGCTGTGAATAGCGAGTAGCAGGACCTACACACACAAACAAAGCTCCCCCAGGTAGCCTCTAGCAGGCTGTAGGGGCAAGTGCTGTGAGTAGCGAGTAGCAGCACCTACACACACATAGACAAAGATCTCCCAGGTAGCCTCTAGCAGGCTGTAGGGGCAAGTGCTGTTAGTAGCGAGTAGCAGCACCTACACACACACAGACAAACATCCCCCAGGTAGCCTCTAGCAGGCTGTAGGGGCAAGTGCAATTAGTAGCGAGTAGCAGAACCTACACACACAGACAAAGATCCCCCAGGTAGCCTCTAGCAGGCTGTAGGGGCAAGTGGTGTTAGTAGCGAGTAGCAGCACCTACACACACACAAAGATCCCCCAGGTAGCCTCTAGCAGTCTGTAGGGGCAAGTGCTGTGAGTAGCGAGTAGCAGCACCTACACACACAGACAAAGATCCCCTAGGTAGCCTCTAACAGGGCTGTAGGGGCAAGTGCTGTTAGTAGCGGGTAGCAGCACCTACACACAGACAAAGATCCCCCAGATAGCCTCCAGCAGGGCTGTAGGGGCAAGTGCTGTTAGTAGCGAGTAGCAGCACCTACACACAGACAAAGATCCCCCAGGTAGCCTCTAGCAGGCTGTAGGGGCAAGTGCTGTTAGTAGCGAGTAGCAGCACCTACACACACAGACAAAGATCCCACAGGTAGCCTCTAGTAGGCTGTAGGGACAAGTGCTGTGAGTAGCGAGTAGCAGGACCTACACACACAGACAAAGCTCCCCCAGGTAGCCTCTAGCAGGCTGTAGGGGCAAGTGCTGTTAGTAGCGAGTAGCAGCACCAACATACACACAGACAAAGATCACCCAGGTAGCCTCTAGCAGGCTGTAGGGGTAAGTGCTCTTAGTAGCGAGTAGCAGCACCTACACACACAGACAAAGATCCCCCAGGTAGCCTCTAGCAGGCTGTAGGAGCAAGTGAAATTAGTAGCGAGTAGCAGAACCTACACACACAGACAAAGATTCCCCAGGTAGCCTCTAGCAGGCTGTAGGGGCAAGTGCTGTTAGTAGCGAGTAGCAGAACCTACACACACAAAGATCCCCCAGGTAGCCTCTAGCAGGCTGTAGGGGCAAGTGCTGTGAGTAGCGAGTAGCAGCACCTACACACACAAAGATCCCCCAGGTAGCCTCTAGCAGGCTGTAGGGGCAAGTGCTGTGAGTAGCGAGTAGCAGCACCTACACACACACAGACAAAGATCTCCCAGGTAGCCTCTAGCAGGCTGTAGGGGCAAGTGCTGTGAGTCGTGAGTAGCAGTACCGACACACACAGACAAAGATCCCCCAGGTAGCCTCTAGCAGGCTGTAGGGGCAAGTGCTGTTAGTAGCGAGTAGCAGCACCTACATATACACAGACAAAGATCCCCCAGGTAGCCTCTTGCAGGCTGTAGGGGCAAGTGCTGTCAGTAGCGAGTAGCAGCACCTACACACAGACAAAGATCCCCCAGGTAGCCTCTAGCAGGCTGTAGGGGCAAGTGCTGTTAGTAGCGAGTAGCTGCACCTACATACACACAGACAAAGATCCCCCAGGTAGCCTCAAGCAGACTGTAGGGGCAAGTGCTGTGAGTAGCGAGTAGCAGCACCTACACACACACAGACAACGATCCCCCAGGTAGCCTCTACAAGTGCTGTAGGTGCAAGTGCTTTTAGTAGCGAGTAGCTGCACCTACACACACAGACAAAGATCCCCCAGGTAGCCTTTAGCAGGCTGTAGGGGTAAGTGCTGTGAGTCACAAGTAGCAGCACCTACACACAGACAAAGATCCCCCAGGTAGCCTCTAGCAGGCTGTAGGGACAAGTGCTGTGAGTAGCGAGTAGAAGGACCTACACACACAGACAAAGCTCCCCCAGGTAGCCTCTAGCAGGCTGTAGGCGCAAGTGCTGTGAGTATCGAGTAGCAGCACCTACACACACATAGACAAAGATCTCCCAGGTAGCCTCTAGCAGGCTGTAGGGGCAAGTGCTGTTAGTAGCGAGTAGCAGCACCTACACACACACAGACAAAGATCCCCCAGGTAGCCTCTAGCAGGCTGTAGGGGCAAGTGCAATTAGTAGCGAGTAGCAGAACCTACACACACAGACAAAGATCTCCCAGGTAGCCTCTAGCAGGCTGTAGGGGCAAGTGCTGTTAGTAGCGAGTAGCAGCACCTACACACACACAAAGATCCCCCAAGTAGCCTCTAGCAGGCTGTAGGGGCAAGTGCTGTGAGTAGCGAGTAGCAGCACCTACACACACAGACAAAGATCCCCTAGGTAGCCTCTAACAGGGCTGTAGGGGCAAGTGCTGTTAGTAGCGGGTAGCAGCACCTACACACAGACAAAAATCCCCCAGATAGCCTCCAGCAGGGCTGTAGGGGCAAGTGCTGTTAGTAGCGAGTAGCAGCACCTACACGCACACAGACAAAGATCTCCCAGGTAGCCTCTAGTAGGCTGTAGGGGCAAGTGCTGTGTATAGTGAATAGCAGTAACGACACACACACAGACAAAGATCCCCCAGGTAGCCTCTAGCAGGCTGTTGGGGCAAGTGCTGTTAGTAGCGAGTAGCAGCACCTACATATACACAGACAAAGATCCCCCAGGTAGCCTCTTGCAGGCTGTAGGGGCAAGTGCTGTCAGTAGCGAGTAGCAGCACCTACACACACAGACAAAGATCCCCCAGGTAGCCTCTAGTAGGCTGTAGGGGCAAGTGCTGTGAGTAGCGAGTAGCAGCACCTACACACACAAAGATCCCCCAGGTAGCCTCTAGCAGGCTGTAGGGGCAAGTGCTGTGAGTAGCGAGTAGCAGCACCTACACACACACAGACAAAGATCTCCCAGGTAGCCTCTAGCAGGCTGTAGGGGCAAGTGCTGTGAGTCGTGAGTAGCAGTACCGACACACACAGACAAAGATCCCCCAGGTAGCCTCTAGCAGGCTGTAGGGGCAAGTGCTGTTAGTAGCGAGTAGCAGCACCTACATATACACAGACAAAGATCCCCCAGGTAGCCTCTTGCAGGCTGTAGGGGCAAGTGCTGTCAGTAGCGAGTAGCAGCACCTACACACAGACAAAGATCCCCCAGGTAGCCTCTAGCAGGCTGTAGGGGCAAGTGCTGTTAGTAGCGAGTAGCTGCACCTACATACACACAGACAAAGATCCCCCAGGTAGCCTCAAGCAGGCTGTAGGGGCAAGTGCTGTGAGTAGCGAGTAGCAGCACCTACACACACACAGACAACGATCCCCCAGGTAGCCTCTACAAGTGCTGTAGGTGCAAGTGCTTTTAGTAGCGAGTAGCTGCACCTACACACACAGACAAAGATCCCCCAGGTAGCCTTTAGCAGGCTGTAGGGGTAAGTGCTGTGAGTCACAAGTAGCAGCACCTACACACAGACAAAGATCCCCCAGGTAGCCTCTAGCAGGCTGTAGGGACAAGTGCTGTGAGTAGCGAGTAGAAGGACCTACACACACAGACAAAGCTCCCCCAGGTAGCCTCTAGCAGGCTGTAGGCGCAAGTGCTGTGAGTATCGAGTAGCAGCACCTACACACACATAGACAAAGATCTCCCAGGTAGCCTCTAGCAGGCTGTAGGGGCAAGTGCTGTTAGTAGCGAGTAGCAGCACCTACACACACACAGACAAAGATCCCCCAGGTAGCCTCTAGCAGGCTGTAGGGGCAAGTGCAATTAGTAGCGAGTAGCAGAACCTACACACACAGACAAAGATCTCCCAGGTAGCCTCTAGCAGGCTGTAGGGGCAAGTGCTGTTAGTAGCGAGTAGCAGCACCTACACACACACAAAGATCCCCCAAGTAGCCTCTAGCAGGCTGTAGGGGCAAGTGCTGTGAGTAGCGAGTAGCAGCACCTACACACACAGACAAAGATCCCCTAGGTAGCCTCTAACAGGGCTGTAGGGGCAAGTGCTGTTAGTAGCGGGTAGCAGCACCTACACACAGACAAAAATCCCCCAGATAGCCTCCAGCAGGGCTGTAGGGGCAAGTGCTGTTAGTAGCGAGTAGCAGCACCTACACGCACACAGACAAAGATCTCCCAGGTAGCCTCTAGTAGGCTGTAGGGGCAAGTGCTGTGTATAGTGAATAGCAGTAACGACACACACACAGACAAAGATCCCCCAGGTAGCCTCTAGCAGGCTGTTGGGGCAAGTGCTGTTAGTAGCGAGTAGCAGCACCTACATATACACAGACAAAGATCCCCCAGGTAGCCTCTAGCAGGCTGTAGGGGCAAGTGCTGTGAGTCGTGAGTAGCAGTACCGACACACACAGACAAAGATCCCCCAGGTAGCCTCTAGCAGGCTGTAGGGGCAAGTGCTGTTAGTAGCGAGTAGCAGCACCTACATATACACAGACAAAGATCCCCCAGGTAGCCTCTTGCAGGCTGTAGGGGCAAGTGCTGTCAGTAGCGAGTAGCAGCACCTACACACAGACAAAGATCCCCCACGTAGCCTCTAGCAGGCTGTAGGGGCAAGTGCTGTTAGTAGCGAGTAGCTGCACCTACATACACACAGACAAAGATCCCCCAGGTAGCCTCAAGCAGGCTGTAGGGGCAAGTGCTGTGAGTAGCGAGTAGCAGCACCTACACACACACAGACAACGATCCCCCAGGTAGCCTCTACAAGTGCTGTAGGTGCAAGTGCTTTTAGTAGCGAGTAGCTGCACCTACACACACAGACAAAGATCCCCCAGGTAGCCTTTAGCAGGCTGTAGGGGTAAGTGCTGTGAGTCACAAGTAGCAGCACCTACACACAGACAAAGATCCCCCAGGTAGCCTCTAGCAGGCTGTAGGGACAAGTGCTGTGAGTAGCGAGTAGAAGGACCTACACACACAGACAAAGCTCCCCCAGGTAGCCTCTAGCAGGCTGTAGGCGCAAGTGCTGTGAGTATCGAGTAGCAGCACCTACACACACATAGACAAAGATCTCCCAGGTAGCCTCTAGCAGTCTGTAGGGGCAAGTGCTGTTAGTAGCGAGTAGCAGCACCTACACACACACAGACAAAGATCCCCCAGGTAGCCTCTAGCAGGCTGTAGGGGCAAGTGCAATTAGTAGCGAGTAGCAGAACCTACACACACAGACAAAGATCTCCCAGGTAGCCTCTAGCAGGCTGTAGGGGCAAGTGCTGTTAGTAGCGAGTAGCAGCACCTACACACACACAAAGATCCCCCAAGTAGCCTCTAGCAGGCTGTAGGGGCAAGTGCTGTGAGTAGCGAGTAGCAGCACCTACACACACAGACAAAGATCCCCTAGGTAGCCTCTAACAGGGCTGTAGGGGCAAGTGCTGTTAGTAGCGGGTAGCAGCACCTACACACAGACAAAAATCCCCCAGATAGCCTCCAGCAGGGCTGTAGGGGCAAGTGCTGTTAGTAGCGAGTAGCAGCACCTACACGCACACAGACAAAGATCTCCCAGGTAGCCTCTAGTAGGCTGTAGGGGCAAGTGCTGTGTATAGTGAATAGCAGTAACGACACACACACAGACAAAGATCCCCCAGGTAGCCTCTAGCAGGCTGTTGGGGCAAGTGCTGTTAGTAGCGAGTAGCAGCACCTACATATACACAGACAAAGATCCCCCAGGTAGCCTCTTGCAGGCTGTAGGGGCAAGTGCTGTCAGTAGCGAGTAGCAGCACCTACACACACAGACAAAGATCCCCCAGGTAGCCTCTAGCAGGCTGTAGGGGCAAGTGCTGTGAGTAGCGAGTAGCAGCACCTACACACACATAGACAAAGATCTCCCAGGTAGCCTCTAGCAGGCTGTAGGGGCAAGTGCTGTTAGTAGCGAGTAGCAGCACCAACATACACACAGACAAAGATCACCCAGGTAGCCTCTAGCAGGCTGTAGGGGTAAGTGCTCTTAGTAGCGAGTTGCAGCACCTACACAAACACAGACAAAGATCCCCCAGGTAGCCTCTAGCAGGCTGTAGTGGCAAGTGCAATTAGTAGCGAGTAGCAGCACCTACACACACACAGACAACGATCCCCCAGGTAGCCTCTACAAGGGCTGTAGGTGCAAGTGCTTTTAGTAGCGAGTAGCTGCACCTACACACACAGACAAAGATCCCCCAGGTAGCCTTTAGCAGGCTGTAGGGGTAAGTGCTGTGAGTCACAAGTAGCAGCACCTACACACAGACAAAGATCCCCCAGGTAGCCTCTAGCAGGCTGTAGGGACAAGTGCTGTGAGTAGCGAGTAGAAGGACCTACACACACAGACAAAGCTCCCCCAGGTAGCCTCTAGCAGGCTGTAGGGGCAAGTGCTGTGAGTATCGAGTAGCAGCACCTACACACACATAGACAAAGATCTCCCAGGTAGCCTCTAGCAGGCTGTAGGGGCAAGTGCTGTTAGTAGCGAGTAGCAGCACCTACACACACACAGACAAAGATCCCCCAGGTAGCCTCTAGCAGGCTGTAGGGGCAAGTGCAATTAGTAGCGAGTAGCAGAACCTACACACACAGACAAAGATCTCCCAGGTAGCCTCTAGCAGGCTGTAGGGGCAAGTGCTGTTAGTAGCGAGTAGCAGCACCTACACACACACAAAGATCCCCCAAGTAGCCTCTAGCAGGCTGTAGGGGCAAGTGCTGTGAGTAGCGAGTAGCAGCACCTACACACACAGACAAAGATCCCCTAGGTAGCCTCTAACAGGGCTGTAGGGGCAAGTGCTGTTAGTAGCGGGTAGCAGCACCTACACACAGACAAAAATCCCCCAGATAGCCTCCAGCAGGGCTGTAGGGGCAAGTGCTGTTAGTAGCGAGTAGCAGCACCTACACGCACACAGACAAAGATCTCCCAGGTAGCCTCTAGTAGGCTGTAGGGGCAAGTGCTGTGTATAGTGAATAGCAGTAACGACACACACACAGACAAAGATCCCCCAGGTAGCCTCTAGCAGGCTGTTGGGGCAAGTGCTGTTAGTAGCGAGTAGCAGCACCTACATATACACAGACAAAGATCCCCCAGGTAGCCTCTTGCAGGCTGTAGGGGCAAGTGCTGTCAGTAGCGAGTAGCAGCACCTACACACACAGACAAAGATCCCCCAGGTAGCCTCTAGCAGGCTGTAGGGGCAAGTGCTGTGAGTAGCGAGTAGCAGCACCTACACACACATAGACAAAGATCTCCCAGGTAGCCTCTAGCAGGCTGTAGGGGCAAGTGCTGTTAGTAGCGAGTAGCAGCACCAACATACACACAGACAAAGATCACCCAGGTAGCCTCTAGCAGGCTGTAGGGGTAAGTGCTCTTAGTAGCGAGTTGCAGCACCTACACAAACACAGACAAAGATCCCCCAGGTAGCCTCTAGCAGGCTGTAGTGGCAAGTGCAATTAGTAGCGAGTAGCAGAACCTACACACACAGACAAAGATCCCCCAGGTAGCCTCTAGCAGGCTGTAAGGGCAAGTGCTGTTAGTAGCGAGTAGCAGCACCTACACACACACAAAGATCCCCCAGGTAGCCTCTAGCAGGCTGTAGGGGCAAGTGCTGTGAGTAGCGAGTAGCAGCACCTACACACACACAGACAAAGATCCCCCAGGTAGCCTCTAGCAGGCTGTAGGGGTAAGTGCTGTGAGTCACAAGTAGCAGCACCTACACACAGACAAAGATCCCCCAGGTAGCCTCTAGCAGGCTGTAGGGACAAGTGCTGTGAGTAGCGAGTAGCAGGACCTACACACACAGACAAAGCTCCCCCAGGTAGCCTCTAGCAGGCTGTAGGGGCAAGTGCTGTGAGTAGCGAGTATCAGCACCTACACACACATAGACAAAGATCTCCCAGGTAGCCTCTAGCTGGCTGTAGGGGCAAGTGCTGTTAGTAGCGAGTAGCAGCACCTACACACACACAGACAAAGATCCCCCAGGTAGCCTATAACAGGCTGTAGGGGCAAGTGTTGTTAGTGGCGAGTATCACAACCTACACACACAAATCTGCCCCAGGTAGCCTCTAGCAGGCTGTAGGGGCAAGTGCTGTTATTATCGAGTAGAAACATCTACACACACAGACAAACATCCCCCAGGTAGCCTCTAGCAGGCTGTACAGGCAAGTGCTATGAGTAGCGTGTAGCAGCACCTACACACACAGACAAAGATCCCCCAGGTTGCCTCTAGCAGGCTGTAGGGGCAACAGCTGCTAGTAGCAAGTAGCAACACCTACATACACACAGACAACGATCCCCCAGGTAGCCTCTAGCAGGCTGTAGGTGCAAGTACTGTGTGTAGCGAGTAGCAGCACCTACACACAGACAGACAGAGATCCCCCAGGTAGCCTCTAGCAGGATGTAGGGACAAGTGCTGTTAGTAGCGAGTAGCAGCACCTACACACAGACAGACAAAGATCCCCTACGTAGCCTCTAGCAGGCTGTAGAGGCAAGTGCTGTTAGTAGCGAGTAGCAGCACCTACACACACACAGACAAATATGTCCCAGGTAGCCTCTAGCAGGCTGTAGGGGCAAGTGTTGTTAGTAGCGAGCAGCAGCACCTACACACACACAGACAAATATCTCCCAGGTAGCCTCTAGCAGGCTGTAGGGGCAAGTGCTGTTAGTAGCGAGTAGAAGCACCTACACACAGACAAAGATCCTCCAGGTAGTCTCTAGCAGGCTGTAGTGGCAAGTGCTGTTAGTAGCGAGTAGCAGCACCTGCACACACAGACAAAGATCCCCCAGGTAGCCTCTAGCAGGCTGTAGGGGCAAGTGCTCTTAGTAGCGAGTAGCAGCACCTACACACACAGACAAAGATCCCCCAGGTAGCGTCTAGCAGGCTGTAGGGGTATGTGCTGTTAGTAGCGAGTAGCAGCACCTACACACAGACAAAGATCCCCCAGGTAGCCTCTAGCAGGCTGTAGGGGCAAGTGCTGTGAGTAGCGAGTAGCAGCACCTAGACACACAGACAAAGATCCCCCAGGTAGCCTCTAGCAGGCTGTAGGGGCAAGTGCTGTTAGTAGCATATAGCGCCACCTACACACACACAGACAAAGATCCCCCAGGTAACCTCTAGCAGGCTGTAGGGGCAAGTGCTGTTAGTAGCGAGTATCAGAACCTACACACACAAAGCTCCCCAGGTAGCCTCGAGCAGGCTGTAGGGGCAAGTGCTGCTAGTAGCAACTAGCAGCACCTACATACACACGGACAAAGATCCCCCAGGTAGCCTCTAGCAGGCTGTAGGGGCACTTGCTGCTGGTAGCGAATAGCATCACCTACACACAGACAAAGATCCCCCAGGTAGCCTCTAGCAGGCTCTAGGGGCAAGTGCTGTTAGTAGCGAGTAGCCGCATATACACAAACAGACAAAGATCCCCCAGGTAGCCTCTAGCAGGCTGTAGGGGCAATTGCTGCTTGTAGCGAGTAGCCGCACCTACACACAGACAAAGATCCCCCAGGTAGCCTCTAGCAGGCTGAAGGCGCAAGTGCTGTTAGTAGCGAGTAGCCGCATATACACACAGACATAGATCCCCCAGGTAGCTTCTAGCAGGCTGTATGGGCAAGTGCTGTTAGTAACCAGTATCAGATCCTACACACACAAAGCCCCCCAGGTAGCCTCTAGCAGGCTGTAGGGGAAAGTGCTGTTAGTAGCGAGTAGCAGCACCTACACACACACAGACACAGATCCCCCAGGTAGCCTCCAGCAGGCTGTAGGGGTATGTGCTGTTAGTAGCGAGTAGCAGCACCTACACACACACAGACAAATATCTCCCAGGTAGCCTCTAGCAGGCTGTAGGGGCAAGTGTTGTTAGTAGCCAGTAGCAGCACCTACACACACACAGACAAATATCTCCCAGGTAGCCTCTAGCAGGCTGTAGGGGCAAGTGCTGTTAGTAGCGAGTAGCAGCACCTACACACAGACAAAGATCCTCCAGGTAGTCTCTAGCAGGCTGTAGTGGCAAGTGCTGTTAGTAGCGAGTAGCAGAACCTGCACACACAGACAAAGATCCCCCAGGTAGCCTCTAGCAGGCTGTAGGTGTATGTGCTGTTATTATCGAGTAGCAGCAGCTACACACACAGACAAAGCTCCCCCAGGTAGCCTCTAGCAGGCTGTAGGGGCAAGTGCTCTTAGCAGCGAGTAGCAGCACCTACACACACAGACAAAGATCCCCCAGGTAGCGTCTAGCAGGCTGTAGGTGTATGTGCTGTTATTATCGAGTAGCAGCACCTACACACACAGACAAAGCTCCCCCAGGTAGCCTCTAGCAGGCTGTAGGGGCAAGTGCTCTTAGTAGCGAGTAGCAGCACCTACACACACAGACAAAGATCCCCCAGGTAGCGTCTAGCAGGCTGTAGGGGTATGTGCTGTTAGTAGCGAGTAGCAGCACCTACACACAGACAAAGATCCCCCAGGTAGCCTCTAGCAGGCTGTAGGGGCAAGTGCTGTGAGTAGCGAGTAGCAGCACCTACACACACAGACAAAGATCCCCCAGGTAGCCTCTAGCAGGCTGTAGGGGCAAGTGCTGTTAGTAGCGAGTAGCAGCACCTACACACACACAAAGATCCCCCAGGTAGCCTCTAGCAGGCTGTAGGGGCAAGTGCTGTGAGTAGCGAGTAGCAGCACCTACACACACAGACAAAGATCCCCTAGGTAGCCTCTAACAGGGCTGTAGGGGCAAGTGCTGTTAGTGGCGGGTAGCAGCACCTACACACAGACAGAGATCCCCCAGGTAGCCTCTAGCAGGATGTAGGGACAAGTGTTGTTAGTAGCGAGTAGCAGCACCTACACACACACAGACAAATATCTCCCAGGTAGCCTCTAGCAGGCTGTAGGGGCAAGTGCTGTTAGTAGCGAGTAGCAGCACCTACACACAGAGAAAGATCCCCCAGGTAGCCTCTAGCAGGCTGTAGGGGCAAGTGTTGTTAGTAGCGAGTAGCAGCACCTACACACACACAGACAAATATCTCCCAGGTAGCCTCTAGCAGGCTGTAGGAGCAAGTGCTGTTAGTAGCGAGTAGCAGCACCTACACACAGACAAAGATCCTCCAGGTAGTCTCTAGCAGGCTGTAGTGGCAAGTGCTGTTAGTAGCGAGTAGCAGCACCTGCACACACAGACAAAGATCCCCCAGGTAGCCTCTAGCAGGCTGTAGGGGCAAGTGCTCTTAGTAGCGAGTAGGAGCACCTACACACACAGACAAAGATCCCCCAGGTAGCGTCTAGCAGGCTGTAGGGGTATGTGCTGTTAGTAGCGAGTAGCAGCACCTACACACAGACAAAGAAACCCCAGGTAGCCTCTAGCAGGCTGTAGGGGCAAGTGCTGTGAGTAGCGAGTAGCAGCACTTACACACACAGACAAAGATCCCCCAGGTAGCCTCTAGCAGGCTGTAGGGGCAAGTGCTGTTAGTAGCGTATAGCGCCACCTACACACACACAGACAAAGATCCCCCAGGTAACCTCTAGCAGGCTGTAGGGGCAAGTGCTGTTAGTAGCGAGTATCAGAACCTACACACACAAAGCTCCCCAGGTAGCCTCTAGCTGGCTGTAGGGGCAAGTGCTGTTATTAGCGAGTAGAAGCATCTACACACACACAGACAAAGATCCCCCAGGTAGCCGCAAGCAGGCTGTAGGGGCAAGTGCTGTGAGTAGCGTGTAGCAGCACCTACACACACAGACAAAGATCCCCCAGGTTGCCTCGAGCAGGCTGTAGGGGCAAGTGCTGCTAGTAGCAACTAGCAGTACCTACATACACACGGACAAAGATCCCCCAGGTAGCCTCTAGCAGGCTGTAGGGGCACTTGCTGCTGGTAGCGAATAGCATCACCTACATACAGACAAAGATCCCCCAGGTAGCCTCTAGCAGGCTCTAGGGGCAAGTGCTGTTAGTAGCGAGTAGCCGCATATACACAAACAGACAAAGATCCCCCAGGTAGCCTCTAGCAGGCTGTAGGGGCAATTGCTGCTTGTAGCGAGTAGCAGCACCTACACACAGACAAAGATCCCCCAGGTAGCCTCTAGCAGGCTGAAGGCGCAAGTGCTGTTAGTAGCGAGTAGCCGCATATACACACAGACATAGATCCCCCAGGTAGCCTCTAGCAGGCTGTAGGGGCAAGTGCTGTTAGTAACCAGTATCAGATCCTACACACACAAAGCCCCCCAGGTAGCCTCTAGCAGGCTGTAGGGGAAAGTGCTGTTAGTAGCGAGTAGCAGCACCTACACACACACAGACACAGATCCCCCAGGTAGCCTCCAGCAGGCTGTAGGGGTATGTGCTGTTAGTAGCGAGTAGCAGCACCTACACACACACAGACAAATATCTCCCAGGTAGCCTCTAGCAGGCTGTAGGGGCAAGTGTTGTTAGTAGCGAGTAGCAGCACCTACACACACACAGACAAATATCTCCCAGGTAGCCTCTAGCAGGCTGTAGGGGCAAGTGCTGTTAGTAGCGAGTAGCAGCACCTACACACAGACAAAGATCCTCCAGGTAGTCTCTAGCAGGCTGTAGTGGCAAGTGCTGTTAGTAGCGAGTAGCAGAACCTGCACACACAGACAAAGATCCCCCAGGTAGCCTCTAGCAGGCTGTAGGTGTATGTACTGTTATTATCGAGTAGCAGCAGCTACACACACAGACAAAGCTCCCCCAGGTAGCCTCTAGCAGGCTGTAGGGGCAAGTGCTCTTAGTAGCGAGTAGCAGCACCTACACACACAGACAAAGATCCCCCAGGTAGCGTCTAGCAGGCTGTAGGTGTATGTGCTGTTATTATCGAGTAGCAGCACCTACACACACAGACAAAGCTCCCCCAGGTAGCCTCTAGCAGGCTGTAGGGGCAAGTGCTCTTAGTAGCGAGTAGCAGCACCTACACACACAGACAAAGATCCCCCAGGTAGCGTCTAGCAGGCTGTAGGGGTATGTGCTGTTAGTAGCGAGTAGCAGCACCTACACACAGACAAAGATCCCCCAGGTAGCCTCTAGCAGGCTGTAGGGGCAAGTGCTGTGAGTAGCGAGTAGCAGCACCTACACACACAGACAAAGATCCCCCAGGTAGCCTCTAGCAGGCTGTAGGGGCAAGTGCTGTTAGTAGCGAGTAGCAGCACCTACACACACACAAAGATCCCCCAGGTAGCCTCTAGCAGGCTGTAGGGGCAAGTGCTGTGAGTAGCGAGTAGCAGCACCTACACACACAGACAAAGATCCCCTAGGTAGCCTCTAACAGGGCTGTAGGGGCAAGTGCTGTTAGTGGCGGGTAGCAGCACCTACACACAGACAAAGATCCCCCAGGTAGCCTCTAGCAGGATGTAGGGACAAGTGCTGTTAGTAGCGAGTAGCAGCACCTACACACAGACAGACAAAGATCCCCTACGTAGCCTCTAGCAGGCTCTAGAGGCAAGTGCTGTTAATAGCGAGTAGCAGCACCTACACACACACAGACAAATACGTCCAAGGTAGCCTCTAGCAGGCTGTAGGGGCAAGTGTTGTTAGTAGCGAGTAGCAGCACCTACACACACACAGACAAATATCTCCCAGGTAGCCTCTAGCAGGCTGTAGGGGCAAGTGCTGTTAGTAGCGAGTAGCAGCACCTACACACAGACAAAGATCCTCCAGGTAGTCTCTAGCAGGCTGTAGTGGCAAGTGCTGTTAGTAGCGAGTAGCAGCACCTGCACACACAGACAAAGATCCCCCAGGTAGCGTCTAGCAGGCTGTAGGGGTATGTGCTGTTAGTAGCGAGTAGCAGCACCTACACACAGACAAAGATCCCCCAGGTAGCCTCTAGCAGGCTGTAGGGGCAAGTGCTGTGAGTAGCGAGTAGCAGCACCTACACACACAGACAAAGATCCCCCAGGTAGCCTCTAGCAGGCTGTAGGGGCAAGTGCTGTTAGTAGCGTATAGCGCCACCTACACACACACAGACAAAGATCCCCCAGGTAACCTCTAGCAGGCTGTAGGGGCAAGTGCTGTTAGTAGCGAGTATCAGAACCTACACACACAAAGCTCCCCAGGTAGCCTCTAGCAGGCTGTAGGGGCAAGTGCTGTTATTAGCGAGTAGAAGCATCTACACACACACAGACAAAGATCCCCCAGGTAGCCGCAAGCAGGCTGTAGGGGCAAGTGCTGTGAGTAGCGTGTAGCAGCACCTACACACACAGACAAAGATCCCCCAGGTTGCCTCGAGCAGGCTGTAGGGGCAAGTGCTGCTAGTAGCAACTAGCAGTACCTACATACACACGGACAAAGATCCCCCAGGTAGCCTCTAGCAGGCTGTAGGGGCACTTGCTGCTGGTAGCGAATAGCATCACCTACACACAGACAAAGATCCCCCAGGTAGCCTCTAGCAGGCTCTAGGGGCAAGTGCTGTTAGTAGCGAGTAGCCGCATATACACAAACAGACAAAGATCCCCCAGGTAGCCTCTAGCAGGCTGTAGGGGCAATTGCTGCTTGTAGCGAGTAGCAGCACCTACACACAGACAAAGATCCCCCAGGTAGCCTCTAGCAGGCTGAAGGCGCAAGTGCTGTTAGTAGCGAGTAGCCGCATATACACACAGACATAGATCCCCCAGGTAGCCTCTAGCAGGCTGTACGGGCAAGTGCTGTTAGTAACCAGTATCAGATCCTACACACACAAAGCCCCCCAGGTAGCCTCTAGCAGGCTGTAGGGGAAAGTGCTGTTAGTAGCGAGTAGCAGCACCTACACAGACACAGACACAGATCCCCCAGGTAGCCTCCAGCAGGCTGTAGGGGTATGTGCTGTTAGTAGCGAGTAGCAGCACCTACACACACACAGACAAATATCTCCCAGGTAGCCTCTAGCAGGCTGTAGGGGCAAGTGTTGTTAGTAGCGAGTAGCAGCACCTACACACACACAGACAAATATCTCCCAGGTAGCCTCTAGCAGGCTGTAGGGGCAAGTGCTGTTAGTAGCGAGTAGCAGCACCTACACACAGACAAAGATCCTCCAGGTAGTCTCTAGCAGGCTGTAGTGGCAAGTGCTGTTAGTAGCGAGTAGCAGAACCTGGACACACAGACAAAGATCCCCCAGGTAGCCTCTAGCAGGCTGTAGGTGTATGTGCTGTTATTATCGAGTAGCAGCAGCTACACACACAGACAAAGCTCCCCCAGGTAGCCTCTAGCAGGCTGTAGGGGCAAGTGCTCTTAGTAGCGAGTAGCAGCACCTACACACACAGACAAAGATCCCCCAGGTAGCGTCTAGCAGGCTGTAGGTGTATGTGCTGTTATTATCGAGTAGCAGCACCTACACACACAGACAAAGCTCCCCCTGGTAGCCTCTAGCAGGCTGTAGGGGCAAGTGCTCTTAGTAGCGAGTAGCAGCACCTACACACACAGACAAAGATCCCCCAGGTAGCGTCTAGCAGGCTGTAGGGGTATGTGCTGTTATTAGCGAGTAGCAGCACCTACACACAGACAAAGATCCCCCAGGTAGCCTCTAGCAGGCTGTAGGGGCAAGTGCTGTGAGTAGCGAGTAGCAGCACCTACACACAGACAAAGATCCCCCAGGTAGCCTCTAGCAGGCTGTAGGGGCAAGTGCTGTTAGTAGCGAGTAGCAGCACCTACACACACACAAAGATCCCCCAGGTAGCCTCTAGCAGGCTGTAGGGGCAAGTGCTGTGAGTAGCGAGTAGCAGCACCTACACACACACAGACAAAGATCCCCCAGGTAGCGTCTAGCAGGCTGTAGGTGTATGTGCTGTTATTATCGAGTAGCAGCACGTACACACACAGACAAAGCTCCCCCTGGTAGCCTCTAGCAGGCTGTAGGGGCAAGTGCTCTTAGTAGCGAGTAGCAGCACCTACACACACAGACAAAGATCCCCCAGGTAGCGTCTAGCAGGCTGTAGGGGTATGTGCTGTTATTAGCGAGTAGCAGCACCTACACACAGACAAAGATCCCCCAGGTAGCCTCTAGCAGGCTGTAGGGGCAAGTGCTGTGAGTAGCGAGTAGCAGCACCTACACACAGACAAAGATCCCCCAGGTAGCCTCTAGCAGGCTGTAGGGGCAAGTGCTGTTAGTGGCGGGTAGCAGCACCTACACACAGACAAAGATCCCCCAGATAGCCTCCAGCAGGGCTGTAAGGGCAAGTGCTGTTAGTAGCGAGTAGCAGCACCTATACGCACACAGACAAAGATCTCCCAGGTAGCCTCTAGAAGGCTGTAGGGGCAAGTTCCGTGTATAGTGAGTAGCAGTAACGACACACACAGAGACAAAGATCCCCCAGGTAGCCTCTAGCAGGCTGTAGGGGCAAGTGCTGTCAGTAGCGAGTAGCAGCACCTACACACACAGACAAAGATCCCCCAGGTAGCCTCTAGCAGGCTGTAGGGGCAAGTGCTGCTAGTAGCGAGTAGCTGCACCTACATACACACAGACAAAGATCCCCCAGGTAGCCTCAAGCAGGCTGAAGGGGCAAGAGCTGTGAGTAGCGAGTAGCAGCACCTACACACACACAGACAACGATCCCCCAGGTAGCCTCTACAAGGGCTGTAGGGGCAAGTGCTTTTAGTAGCGAGTAGCTGCACCTACACACACAGACAAAGATCCCCCAGGTAGCCTCTAGCAGGCTGTAGGGGCAAGTGCTGTGAGTCACAAGTAGCAGCAACTACACACAGACAAAGATCCCCCAGGTAGCCTCTAGCAGGCTGTAGGGGTATGTGCTGTTAGTAGCGAGTAGCAGCACCTACACACACAGACAAAGATCTCCCAGGTAGCCTCTAGCAGGCTGTAGGGGCAAGTGCTGTTAGTAGCGAGTAGAAGCACCTACACACACAGACAAAGATCTCCCAGGTAGCCTCTAGCAGGCTGTAGGGGCAAGTGCTGTTAGTAGCGAGTAGCTGCACCTACACACAAACAAATATCCCCCAGGTAGCCTCTAGCAGGCTGTAGTAGCAAGTGCTGTTAGTAGCGAGTAGCAGCACCTACACACACAGACAAAAATCCCCCAGGTAGCCTCTAGCAGGCTGTAGGGGTATGTGATGTTAGTAGCGAGTAGCAGCACCTACACAAACAGACAAAGCTCCCCCAGGTAGCCTCTAGCAGGCTGTAGGGGCAAGTACTCTTAGTAGCGAGTAGCAGCACCTACACACACAGACAAAGATCCCCCAGGTAGCGTTTAGCAGGCTGTAGGGGCAAGTGCTGTGAGGAGCGAGTAGCAGCCCCTACACACACACACACAGACAAAGATCCCCCAGGTAGCCTATAACAGGCTGTAGGGGCAAGTGTTGTTAGTGGCGAGTATCACAACCTACACACACAAATCTGCCCCAGGTAGCCTCTAGCAGGCTGTAGGGGCAAGTGCTGTTATTATCGAGTAGAAACATCTACACACACACAGACAAACATCCCCCAGGTAGCCTCTAGCAGGCTGTACAGGCAAGTGCTATGAGTGGCGTGTAGCAGCCCCTACACACACAGACAAAGATCCCCCAGGTTGCCTCTAGCAGGCTGTAGGGGCAACAGCTGCTAGTAGCAACTAGCAACACCTACATACACACAGACAACGATCCCCCAGGTAGCCTCTAGCAGGCTGTAGGTGCAAGTACTGTGTGTAGCGAGTCGCAGCACCTACACACAGACAGACAGAGATCCCCCAGGTAGCCTCTAGCAGGATGTAGGGACAAGTGCTGTTAGTAGCGAGTAGCAGCACCTACACACAGACAGACAAAGATCCCCTACGTAGCCTCTAGCAGGCTGTAGAGGCAAGTGCTGTTAGTAGCGAGTAGCAGCACCTACACACACACAGACAAATATGTCCCAGGTAGCCTCTAGCAGGCTGTAGGGGCAAGTGTTGTTAGTAGCGAGTAGCAGCACCTACACACACACAGACAAATATCTCCCAGGTAGCCTCTAGCAGGCTGTAGGGGCAAGTGCTGTTAGTAGCGAGTAGCAGCACCTACACACAGACAAAGATCCTCCAGGTAGTCTCTAGCAGGCTGTAGTGGCAAGTGCTGTTAGTAGCGAGTAGCAGCACCTGCACACACAGACAAAGATCCCCCAGGTAGCCTCTAGCAGGCTGTAGGGGCAAGTGCTCTTAGTAGCGAGTAGCAGCACCTACACACACAGACAAAGATCCCCCAGGTAGCGTCTAGCAGGCTGAAGGGGTATGTGCTGTTAGTAGCGAGTAGCAGCACCTACACACACACAAAGATCCCCCAGGTAGCCGCTAGCAGGCTGTAGGGGCAAGTGCTTTTAGTAGCGAGTAGCAGCACCTACACACACAGACAAAGATCCCCTAGGTAGCCTCTAACAGGGCTGTAGGGGCAAGTGCTGTTAGTAGCGAGTAGCAGCACCTACACACACACAGACAAAGATCTCCCAGGTAGCCTCTAGCAGGCTGTAGGGGCAAGTGCTGTGAGGAGCGAGTAGCAGCACCTACACACACACAGACAAAGATCTCCCAGGTAGCCTCTAGCAGGCTGTAGGTGCAAGTACTGTGAGTAGCGAGTAGCAGCACCTACACACACACAGACAAAGATCTCCCAGGTAGCCTCTAGCAGGCTGTAGGGGCAAGTGCTGTTAGTAGCGAGTAGCAGCACCTACACACAGACAAAGATCCCCCAGGTAGCCTCTAGCAGGCTGTAGGGGCAAGTGCTGTTAGTAGCGAGTAGCAGCACCTACACACACAGACAAAGATCCCACAGGTAGCCTCTAGTAGGCTGTAGGGACAAGTGCTGTGAGTAGCGAGTAGCAGGACCTACACACACAGACAAAGCTCCCCCAGGTAGCCTCTAGCAGGCTGTAGGGGCAAGTGCTGTGAGTAGCGAGTAGCAGCACCTACACACACATAGACAAAGATCTCCCAGGTAGCCTCTAGCAGGCTGTAGGGGCAAGTGCTGTTAGTAGCGAGTAGCAGCACCAACATACACACAGACAAAGATCCCCCAGGTAGCCTCTTGCAGGCTGTAGGGGCAAGTGCTGTCAGTAGCGAGTAGCAGCACCTACACACAGACAAAGATCCCCCAGGTAGCCTCTAGCAGGCTGTAGGGGCAAGTACTGTGAGTAACGAGTAGCAGCACCTACACACACAGACAAAGATCCCCTAGGTAGCCTCTAACAGGGCTGTAGGGGCAAGTGCTGTTAGTAGCGAGTAGCAGCACCTACACACACAGACAAAGATCCCCCAGGTAGCCTCTAGCAGGCTGTAGGGGCAAGTGCTGTGGGTAGCGAGTAGCAGCACCTACACACACATAGACAAAGATCTCCCAGGTAGCCTCTAGCAGGCTGTAGGGGCAAGTGCAATTAGTAGCGAGTAGCAGAACCTACACACACAGACAAAGATCCCCCAGGTAGCCTCTAGCAGGCTGTAGGGGCAAGTGCTGTTAGTAGCGAGTAGCAGCACCTACACACACACAAAGATCCCCCAGGTAGCCGCTAGCAGGCTGTAGGGGCAAGTGCTTTTAGTAGCGAGTAGCAGCACCTACACACACAGACAAAGATCCCCTAGGTAGCCTCTAACAGGGCTGTAGGGGCAAGTGCTGTTAGTAGCGAGTAGCAGCACCTACACACACACAGACAAAGATCTCCCAGGTAGCCTCTAGCAGGCTGTAGGGGCAAGTGCTGTGAGGAGCGAGTAGCAGCACCTACACACACACAGACAAAGATCTCCCAGGTAGCCTCTAGCAGGCTGTAGGTGCAAGTACTGTGAGTAGCGAGTAGCAGCACCTACACACACACAGACAAAGATCTCCCAGGTAGCCTCTAGCAGGCTGTAGGGGCAAGTGCTGTTAGTAGCGAGTAGCAGCACCTACATATACACAGACAAAGATCCCCCAGGTAGCCTCTTGCAGGCTGTAGGGGCAATTGCTGTCAGTAGCGAGTAGCAGCACCTACACACAGACAAAGATCCCCAGGTAGCTGCTAGCAGGCTGTAGGGGCAAGTGCTGTTAGTAGCGAGTAGCTGCACCTACATACGCACAGACAAAGATCCCCCAGGTAGCCTCAAGCAGGCTGTAGGGGCAAGTGCTGTGAGTAGCGAGTAGCAGCACCTACACACACACAGACAACGACCCCCAGGTAGCCTCTACACGGGCTGAAGGGGCAAGTGCTTTTAGTAGCGAGTAGCTGCACCTACACACACAGACAAAGATCCCCCAGGTAGCCTCTAGCAGGCTGTAGGGGCAAGTGCAATTAGTAAGGAGTAGCAGAACCTACACACACAGACAAAGATCCCCCAGGTAGCCTCTAGCAGGCTGTAGGGGCAAGTGCTGTTAGTAGCGAGTAGCAGCACCTACACACACACACAAAGATCCCCCAGGTAGCGTCTAGCAGGCTGTAGGTGCAAGTGCTGTTAGTAGCGAGTAGCAGCACCTACACACACAGACAAAGATCTCCCAGGTAGCCTCTAGCAGGCTGTAGGGGCAAGTGCTGTTAGTAGCGAGTAGCAGCACCTACACACAGACAAAGATCCCCCAGGTAGCCTCTAGCAGGCTGTAGGGGCAAGTGCTGTTAGTAGCGAGTAGCAGCACCTACACACACACAAAGATCCCCCAGGTAGCCTCTAGCAGGCTGTAGGGGCAAGTGCTGTGAGTAGCGAGTAGCAGCACATACACACACACACAGACAAAGATCTCCCAGGTAGCCTCTAGTAGGCTGTAGGGGCAAGTGCTGTGAGTAGTGAGTAGCAGTACCGACACACACAGACAAAGATCCCCCAGGTAGCCTCTAGCAGGCTGTAGGGGCAAGTGCTGTTAGTAGCGAGTAGCAGCACCTACATATACACAGACAAAGATCCCCCAGGTAGCCTCTTGCAGGCTGTAGGGGCAAGTGCTGTCAGTAGCGAGTAGCAGCACCTACACACAGACAAAGATCCCCAGGTAGCCTCTAGCAGGCTGTAGGGGCAAGTGCTGTTAGTAGCGAGTAGCTGCACCTACATACGCACAGACAAAGATCCCCCAGGTAGCCTCAAGCAGGCTGTAGGGGCAAGTGCTGTGAGTAGCGAGTAGCAGCACCTACACACACACAGACAACGACCCCCAGGTAGCCTCTACACGGGCTGAAGGGGCAAGTGCTTTTAGTAGCGAGTAGCTGCACCTACACACACAGACAAAGATCCCCCAGGTAGCCTCTAGCAGGCTGTAGGGGCAAGTGCAATTAGTAAGGAGTAGCAGAACCTACACACACAGACAAAGATCCCCCAGGTAGCCTCTAGCAGGCTGTAGGGGCAAGTGCTGTTAGTAGCGAGTAGCAGCACCTACACACACACACAAAGATCCCCCAGGTAGCGTCTAGCAGGCTGTAGGTGCAAGTGCTGTTAGTAGCGAGTAGCAGCACCTACACACACAGACAAAGATCTCCCAGGTAGCCTCTAGCAGGCTGTAGGGGCAAGTGCTGTTAGTAGCGAGTAGCAGCACCTACACACAGACAAAGATCCCCCAGGTAGCCTCTAGCAGGCTGTAGGGGCAAGTGCTGTTAGTAGCGAGTAGCAGCACCTACACACACAGACAAAGATCCCACAGGTAGCCTCTAGTAGGGTGTAGGGACAAGTGCTGTGAGTAGCGAGTAGCAGGACCTACACACAGGCAAAGCTCCCCCAGGTAGCCTCTGGCAGGCTGTAGGGGCAAGTGCTGTGAGTAGCGAGTAGCAGCACCTACACACACATAGACAAAGATCTCCCAGGTAGCCTCTAGCAGGCTGTAGGGGCAAGTGCTGTTAGTAGCGAGTAGCAGCACCAACATTCACACAGACAAAGATCCCCCAGGTAGCCTCTAGCAGGCTGTAGGGGTAAGTGCTCTTAGTAGCGAGTAGCAGCACCTACACACACACAGACAAAGATCCCACAGGTAGCCTCTAGTAGGGTGTAGGGACAAGTGCTGTGAGTAGCGAGTAGCAGAACCTACACACACAGACAAAGATCCCCCAGGTAGCCTCTAGCAGGCTGTAGGGGCAAGTGCTGTTAGTAGCGAGTAGCAGCACCTACACACACACAAAGATCCCCCAGGTAGCCTCTGGCAGGCTGTAGGGGCAAGTGCTGTGAGTAGCGAGTAGCAGCACCTACACACACACACAGACAAAGATCTCCCAGGTAGCCTCTAGTAGGCTGTAGGGGCAAGTGCTGTGAGTAGTGAGTAGCAGTACCGACAAACACAGACAAAGATCCCCAGGTAGCCTCTAGCAGGCTGTAGGGGCAAGTGCTGTTAGTAGCGAGTAGCAGCACCTACATATACACAGACAAAGATCCCCCAGGTAGCCTCTTGCAGGCTGTAGGGGCAAGTGCTGTCAGTAGCGAGTAGCAGCACCTACACACAGACAAAGATCCCCCAGGTAGCCTCTAGCAGGCTGTAGGGGCAAGTGCTGTTAGTAGCGAGTAGCTGCACCTACATACACACAGACAAAGATCCCCCAGGTAGCCTCAAGCAGGCTGTAGGGGCAAGTGCTGTGAGTAGTGAGTAGCAGCACCTACACACACACAGACAACGATCCCCCAGGTAGCCTCTACAAGGGCTGTAGGGGCAAGTGCTTTTAGTAGCGAGTAGCTGCACCTACACACACAGACAAAGATCCCCCAGGAAGCCTCTAGCAGGCTGTAGGGGTAAGTGCTGTGAGTCACAAGTAGCAGCACCTACACACAGACAAAGATCCCCCAGGTAGCCTCTAGCAGGCTGTAGGGACAAGTGCTGTGAGTAGCGAGTAGCAGGACCTACACACACAAACAAAGCTCCCCCAGGTAGCCTCTAGCAGGCTGTAGGGGCAAGTGCTGTGAGTAGCGAGTAGCAGCACCTACACACACATAGACAAAGATCTCCCAGGTAGCCTCTAGCAGGCTGTAGGGGCAAGTGCAATTAGTAGCGAGTAGCAGAACCTACACACACAGACAAAGATCCCCCAGGTAGCCTCTAGCAGGCTGTAGGGGCAAGTGCTGTTAGTAGCGAGTAGCAGCACCTACACACACACAAAGATCCCCCAGGTAGCCTCTAGCAGGCTGTAGGGGCAAGTGCTGTGAGTAGCGAGTAGCAGCACCTACACACACAGACAAAGATCCCCTAGGTAGCCTCTAACAGGGCTGTAGGGGCAAGTGCTGTTAGTAGCGGGTAGCAGCACCTACACACAGACAAAGATCCCCCAGGTAGCCTCTAGCAGGCTGTAGGGGCAAGTGCTGTTAGTAGCGAGTAGCAGCACCTACACACAGACAAAGATCCCCCAGGTAGCCTCTAGCAGGCTGTAGGGGCAAGTGCTGTTAGTAGCGAGTAGCTGCACCTACATACACACAGACAAAGATCCCCCAGGTAGCCTCAAGCAGGCTGTAGGGGCAAGTGCTGTGAGTTGCGAGTAGCAGCACCTACACACACACAGACAACGACCCCCAGGTAGCCTCTACAAGGGCTGAAGGGGCAAGTGCTTTTAGTAGCGAGTAGCTGCACCTACACACACAGACAAAGATCCCCCAGGTAGCCTCTAGCAGGCTGTAGGGGCAAGTGCAATTAGTAAGGAGTAGCAGAACCTACACACACAGACAAAGATCCCCCAGGTAGCCTCTAGCAGGCTGTAGGGGCAAGTGCTGTTAGTAGCGAGTAGCAGCACCTACACACACACACAAAGATCCCCCAGGTAGCGTCTAGCAGGCTGTAGGTGCAAGTGCTGTTAGTAGCGAGTAGCAGCACCTACACACACAGACAAAGATCTCCCAGGTAGCCTCTAGCAGGCTGTAGGGGCAAGTGCTGTTAGTAGCGAGTAGCAGCACCTACACACACAGACAAAGATCCCACAGGTAGCCTCTAGTAGGGTGTAGGGACAAGTGCTGTGAGTAGCGAGTAGCAGGACCTACACACACAGACAAAGCTCCCCCAGGTAGCCTCTAGCAGGCTGTAGGGGCAAGTGCTGTGAGTAGCGAGTAGCAGCACCTACACACACATAGACAAAGATCTCCCAGGTAGCCTCTAGCAGGCTGTAGGGGCAAGTGCTGTTAGTAGAGAGTAGCAGCACCAACATTCACACAGACAAAGATCCCCCAGGTAGCCTCTAGCAGGCTGTAGGGGTAAGTGCTCTTAGTAGCGAGTAGCAGCACCTACACACACACAGACAAAGATCCCCCAGGTAGCCTCTAGCAGGCTGTAGGGGCAAGTGAAATTAGTAGCGAGTAGCAGAACCTACACACACAGACAAAGATCCCCCAGGTAGCCTCTAGCAGGCTGTAGGGGCAAGTGCTGTTAGTAGCGAGTAGCAGCACCTACACACACACAAAGATCCCCCAGGTAGCCTCTGGCAGGCTGTAGGGGCAAGTGCTGTGAGTAGCGAGTAGCAGTACCTACACACACACAGACAAAGATCTCCCAGGTAGCCTCTAGTAGGCTGTAGGGGCAAGTGCTGTGAGTAGTGAGTAGCAGTACCGACACACACAGACAAAGATCCCCCAGGTAGCCTCTAGCAGGCTGTAGGGGCAAGTGCTGTTAGTAGCGAGTAGCAGCACCTACATATACACAGACAAAGATCCCCCAGGTAGCCTCTTGCAGGCTGTAGGGGCAAATGCTGTCAGAAGCGAGTAGCAGCACCTACACACAGACAAAGATCCCCCAGGTAGCCCTCTAGCAGGCTGTAGGGGCAAGTGCTGTTAAAAAGCGAGTAGCTGCACCTACATACACACAGACAAAGATCCCCCAGGTAGCCTCAAGCAGGCTGTAGGGGCAAGTGCTGTGAGTAGTGAGTAGCAGCACCTACACACACACAGACAACGATCCCCCAGGTAGCCTCTACAAGGGCTGTAGGGGCAAGTGCTTTTAGTAGCGAGTAGCTGCACCTACACACACAGACAAAGATCCCCCAGGAAGCCTCTAGCAGGCTGTAGGGGTAAGTGCTGTGAGTCACAAGTAGCAGCACCTACACACAGACAAAGATCCCCCAGGTAGCCTCTAGCAGGCTGTAGGGACAAGTGCTGTGAATAGCGAGTAGCAGGACCTACACACACAAACAAAGCTCCCCCAGGTAGCCTCTAGCAGGCTGTAGGGGCAAGTGCTGTGAGTAGCGAGTAGCAGCACCTACACACACATAGACAAAGATCTCCCAGGTAGCCTCTAGCAGGCTGTAGGGGCAAGTGCTGTTAGTAGCGAGTAGCAGCACCTACACACACACAGACAAACATCCCCCAGGTAGCCTCTAGCAGGCTGTAGGGGCAAGTGCAATTAGTAGCGAGTAGCAGAACCTACACACACAGACAAAGATCCCCCAGGTAGCCTCTAGCAGGCTGTAGGGGCAAGTGGTGTTAGTAGCGAGTAGCAGCACCTACACACACACAAAGATCCCCCAGGTAGCCTCTAGCAGGCTGTAGGGGCAAGTGCTGTGAGTAGCGAGTAGCAGCACCTACACACACAGACAAAGATCCCCTAGGTAGCCTCTAACAGGGCTGTAGGGGCAAGTGCTGTTAGTAGCGGGTAGCAGCACCTACACACAGACAAAGATCCCCCAGATAGCCTCCAGCAGGGCTGTAGGGGCAAGTGCTGTTAGTAGCGAGTAGCAGCACCTACACACAGACAAAGATCCCCCAGGTAGCCTCTAGCAGGCTGTAGGGGCAAGTGCTGTTAGTAGCGAGTAGCTGCACCTACACACACAGACAAAGATCCCACAGGTAGCCTCTAGTAGGCTGTAGGGACAAGTGCTGTGAGTAGCGAGTAGCAGGACCTACACACACAGACAAAGCTCCCCCAGGTAGCCTCTAGCAGGCTGTAGGGGCAAGTGCTGTTAGTAGCGAGTAGCAGCACCAACATACACACAGACAAAGATCACCCAGGTAGCCTCTAGCAGGCTGTAGGGGTAAGTGCTCTTAGTAGCGAGTAGCAGCACCTACACACACAGACAAAGATCCCCCAGGTAGCCTCTAGCAGGCTGTAGGAGCAAGTGAAATTAGTAGCGAGTAGCAGAACCTACACACACAGACAAAGATTCCCCAGGTAGCCTCTAGCAGGCTGTAGGGGCAAGTGCTGTTAGTAGCGAGTAGCAGAACCTACACACACAAAGATCCCCCAGGTAGCCTCTAGCAGGCTGTAGGGGCAAGTGCTGTGAGTAGCGAGTAGCAGCACCTACACACACAAAGATCCCCCAGGTAGCCTCTAGCAGGCTGTAGGGGCAAGTGCTGTGAGTAGCGAGTAGCAGCACCTACACACACACAGACAAAGATCTCCCAGGTAGCCTCTAGCAGGCTGTAGGGGCAAGTGCTGTGAGTCGTGAGTAGCAGTACCGACACACACAGACAAAGATCCCCCAGGTAGCCTCTAGCAGGCTGTAGGGGCAAGTGCTGTTAGTAGCGAGTAGCAGCACCTACATATACACAGACAAAGATCCCCCAGGTAGCCTCTTGCAGGCTGTAGGGGCAAGTGCTGTCAGTAGCGAGTAGCAGCACCTACACACAGACAAAGATCCCCCAGGTAGCCTCTAGCAGGCTGTAGGGGCAAGTGCTGTTAGTAGCGAGTAGCTGCACCTACATACACACAGACAAAGATCCCCCAGGTAGCCTCAAGCAGACTGTAGGGGCAAGTGCTGTGAGTAGCGAGTAGCAGCACCTACACACACACAGACAACGATCCCCCAGGTAGCCTCTACAAGTGTAGTGGGTTCCAGGACACGGAGACGGCAGAATAGAAGCAGCACTATTTATTTAAACCTTAACAAGGGTTACACTAGAAGGGGTAGCGGCCCCTCCACCCGTATAACTCAGGAACACACCCCAGGCTCTCTAGCCTAAGCTCTAGGCTCCCAGTTCCTCCTGGTAGGGCTCTAAGGGAGGCTATCAGATCCGGCCCTGGTTAGGCACAGATCTCGGCACCCCGCCGACCAGACCGGCCCTTAGAAGGACTCTGACTCTGGGGCTCTGGGGCCGCACCACTGGCTTGCTGTGCCGGCCCTGAAAAGGGCAGCGGTCACAGGAGTTCCAGGGTCTCACCTAGCTGGCCTTCTTTCTTCACTGGTTGCTTCAGCCTCGGGCCCCACACTCTGCCCCCAGCTCCCTGGCTCCCCGCACTTTATACCCACTGGAGCCTTAGCGGACGTTGTTGTAGCCACCAAGGTGTGGGTGAACCACACCTTCCCGTGTCATGTGTTTATTCCCCATAGCACCCCTACATCACCCCCTCCCGTGTAACCCGCAGCCGTCCCGGCTGCAACAATACTCGAACAATAAACACAACAAACCCTCACCCGTGCGTGCCTCATAAGAACGAACACCCCAATAAATAACCCAACCCACCTATACAAAATTACACTATATACACATATACATTGTACCCGCCCCCCCCATCAACGCAGCAAGAAAACTTAACAGTGAACAACAAGAGTAACAAGAACCATTTTTACAACAAGCGGCGCATTTTGGCGCGAGTCCGATTTGCGGGTCCATCGTAGGGGGAGGGTCCGGTCGGCCCGGCAGTGGGCACCGGCTGTGCAGGTGCACCGTCTTCCGTCACCCCGGAAGGGCAAACTCCGTCCCCACCGGGTGGCGCAGGCGCGCTGGAAGCCGTCATTCTTGAGGCGCCTGAAGGTGGAACAGTTAGTGAAGCATCAAGGGCAGGTGACGAAGACGCCGTCCGGGAGTCAGCGGAGACATCACATGCTCGGCCTGTGTAATGTGGTGGAGGGACGCGCGGCGCCACAAACGGCTTCAGACGCGAGGGGTGTACGTACCAGCGGCGTTTCCCCCACTGGATGCGAACGCACTGCGGCCGCATAACCTTCACAATAACCACAGGGCCCCTCCAAGGCCGCAACAATTTCGCCGAGGTCGCCAACGGCACCTGAGGGCAGTGCAGCCAGGCTTGATCGCCTGGCTTCCACGCATGTGTGCGTGATTGGCGCGATCGCAACCTCTCGTTGGCCTTCTGCCGAGAGGAAGAGTTTTGGGCCGCTGCCTCCCGCGCCTCGGTCAACCTCAGGATATTAAATTTAACGTGGTCGGCCAATTTCGATTTTCTGCTGGTTTCCGAGACGCGGAGCTGATTCGCAATTGGTGGGTCAACGTCGCGACCGTACATCAAAAAGAACGGCGAGAAGCCGGTTGCCGCGTGAGGAGCCATTCTATAGGCGGCCAAAACCCCCGGAATGTGAAGGTCCCAATCGGTCTGGGAGTCACACACCTGGTGACACAACATAGATGTGAGCGTCCTATGCAGCCGCTCCACCATGCCATCGGTTTGTGGGTGATAGGGGGAAGTGCGAATCTTTTTCGTACCAAGAAGCGCACACACCTCGTGCAGAAGGACGCCAGAGAAGTTCTTCCCTTGGTCAGTCAGCAGCCGTTCGGGAGCACCCTTGTCGAGGACATAGCCCTGGACAAAGGCCTCGGCAACGGCTGCTGCTGACTGGTTAGCAAGAGGCCATGCCATAGGCCATCGGGTGAAATATTCCACGCCAACCAGCAGGTACTTGTTACCCCTAGGGGTCGCAGGGAAGGGCCCCAATATATCGAGTGCGACGAGTTCGTTAACCCGAGAGACCGTGATAGATTGTAGCGGTGGGCAGGCGCCTTTCGCTGGTGGTTTTCGTTGGGCGCACTGAGTGCATGCACCCAGGAGGTCATCCACATCCCTTGCCATACCCGGCCAGAAGAAATCCAGCTGGAGCACGGCAAGGGTCTTGTGGGTCCCCAGGTGCAAAAGTCGCTCGTGTGCGGCCCAAACGGCCTTACCCCGCAAAGCGGATGGCACCACAAGCCTGTGACGGCAGGCCCTCCCATCCCAATGCATTAGGAGCCCCTGGAGCAGCCCGTATGAATCAATCCCCGCGACCCCCCGCACGGAACCCCCTGCGCGACGACGCAACGCGAGGAGGGATGCGTCCTCCATCTGGAGGCGCCCCCATTCAGCAACGGACAACCCCAGCAAGGAGTCCGCACCTCCCTCCCCGACAGGACCCTCAGGCAAGGGGTCCTCAGTGGCAGCAGCGAGAACCGGGATATCTAAGGGGGGGCTATCCTCTGGCGGCTTACAACGCCCCGATCCCCTGAGACAAGCGCAATCTGAGGCGGGCGGCAGGCGAGACAGCGCATCCGCATTAGTGTGCCGAGCACCCTTCCGATATGTGGTCGTGAAATCATAATCCTGAAGGATTTCGAGCCATCGGGACAATTGCCCCGAAGGCTGTGTCACCCGCAAGGCATATTGTAATGCCGCATGGTCCGTACGGACAGTGAAATGCCGACCGTACAGGTATGGGCGATACTGTTGCATAAAAAATACAATAGCCAAGAGTTCCCGACGCGTGACGCAGTATCTCTGTTCCGCCGGAGACAAAACCCTACTGCCATAAGCCACGACGCGTTCCACACCACAGATCACCTGTGAGAGCACACCCCCAATGCCCGTATTGCTGGCGTCTGTATCGAGCAGGAAGGGTTCCGAAAAATCGGGGTAGCTCAATGGAGGGGCCCGCACGAGAGCGTCGCGAAGGGAACAAAAAGCGACCTCCTCCTCCTGGCCCCAGTGAAATTTCACTCCCTTCGCCGTCAGAGCGTGTAAGGGCTTAGCAATGGTCGCGAAATCCGCGACGAACCGCCGGTAATAAGACGCAAATCCAATGAAACTCCTGACCTCAGCCACCGAGGTGGGGGTTGGCCAGGAGTTGACACACTGCGTCTTTGCGGGATCGGTGGATATGCCCGAGCGGCTGACGATGTGCCCCAAATAGCGTACGGATTCCCGTAGCAGGTGGCACTTTTGCGGCTTAAATTTCAAATTCGCAGCACGCATTTTGAGGAACACGGCGCGCAAGCGCAAAAGGTGTTCGTCAAATGTCTTGCTGAACACGATGACGTCATCCAGATAGATCAAACAGACGTTCCACTGTAAGCCAGCCAAAACCAGTTCCATAAGGCGCTGAAATGTCGCCGGAGCGGAGTGTAATCCCATAGGTAACCGGTTAAATTGGAATAGGCCGTGTGGTGTGCGAAACGCAGTCTTTGGCTTGGACTCATCATCCAATGGGAGTTGCCAAAATCCGGATAACAAGTCCAACGTAGAAAAAAAACGTGCGCCAGCCAGAGCATCCAGAGATTCGTCCATCCGGGGAAGTGGATACGCGTCGGCCACGGAGATCTTATTAAGGCGGCGAAAATCCACACAGAATCGCAAGGACCCATCGTGCTTTTTGACAAGCACTATGGGTGCTCCCCATGGACTGGTGGAAGGGGCTATAATGTCTGCAGCCAGCATGTCATCCACTGCCAATTTGACATGATCTTTTTCGGCCGGACTTAACCGAAAAGGATTCTGGCGTACCGGGGCATTGTCACCCGTGTCAATGTGGTGACGCAACAATTTCGTGCACCCAATGTCATATTTGTGTTTACTAAAAACATCGGAAAATTCCGTCAGAAGGGTGCGTAGGCCGGCACGCTGGGAGTCGGACAGATCACTCGTGCCCGAACATAGTGTGTCCATCCAACTATCGTCCCCCTCAGAATGCGGTTGAGCCAGAGGATCGGTCCCCACATTACCCATAACCGTGTCTACCACGGGGACCGGTGTCGCGTGCGCGAGCACAGTTCCCTGAGGAACGACGGCCGTCTGTACGCCAACGTTAAGGACGAGGATAAACGGGTCATCGCTCCCCTTAACGAGCGTTTGAGCGGCCACCAGATCCAGCCCGTTTTCCCCAGCCCTCGAGGGCCCTAACAGAATTCCCTGGTCCAGAACACCGGGCACGAAAGGCCGACGCAAGCGAAGGGGCACGAGCATTTGCGCCCCGGGAGGTACACGCACCGTCCGAGTGACGAACGCTTGTATCGACGCGCACGCTGCCCTTGAGGTGACAGGGGAAGGCAGGAATGTTACCCGTCGGCCCGAGGGAAGCTCGATGCAACCCTGATCAATTAGAATTTTAATCGGCATTTTGCCCAAAAAGTCCGTCCCCAACAAGCACGGAACCGCCAGCGAGGACGAGACTAATATCGGCCCGGAGAGTTTGATATCGCCAATGCAAATTTGTGCTCGAATTTGGCCTATGATACCCAGCGAACCCCCGTTCGCTGCGTAACACGGAACGGTGACTGGGAGCAAGGGGCGGCTTTGAACGGGAAGAATATTATAAATCAAGTCTGACACAATGGTCGCCGAAGCTCCCGTATCGACGAGGATACGCACCTCGACCCCGTCAATGTGACCCGCGACCACGGACGAGCCTGCCGACGCAGCAACAATGCGGTGGGCCAATTCCGTCCACTGCCCCGGCCCGAGCACCCTCTCGACCCCGCCGCCACCCAACAAACCAATGGGCGTACCCCGAGGCCCGTACACCGAAACGCGCGAGGTGGGGACAGGTGTGTGCACAGGCCGAGCATGTGGGGTGCCGCGACTTGCCGGGTTGCGATGCGGAGGCCTGTAGGCTGGAGCGCCGTCCGACCGTCCCGGCTGTCGTTGACGAGGCGCCCGGCATTCCGCAGCCACGTGGCCCTTGCGGCCACAGTTGTAGCACGTGATGAGCGCCTTGGGGTGCTCCTGGCGATCCGGTGTGGTCCGAGCCGGCCTCCCTCCGGATCTCCACTCCACCGGGCGACCCGCCGCGAAGACCTCCTCGGAGGGGGGGATGGTCGGCGTCCCAGCGCACACCGCAGCTGCGCCCTTGGGGACGAGAGGTGATCGACGCTGCGCTATCAGGTGCGCGTGGATGTGTCTTGCTGCCCGCAAGGAGCACATGTCCGCGTCGTCCTCTGCGACGATGACGATCTGTAGCTCCTGGGCCAACGCCAGGAGCTTCTCCGTCACCATCGCGTCCACCCCTTCGCCGTCCATCCGCGGGAAAGCCGCTTTTGCGAGGGCCAGGAGAGCCGTGCGATACGCCAGCGGTGGCTCCTTCTGGCCCCTGCACCGCTCGTGGAAGAGTTTGCGGCAGTCCGACGATGGCCCGTAGACTATGGTGAGGACCTGGAGCGCCGACTGTAGCGTAGATCGCGTTGATCTGGGAGCTGTGATGAGCGTAGCAAGGGCGTCATCGTCCAGCATGGCCGGTAGCGCACTCAACGCCTCGTTGTCCGTCCAGCCGGCCATCTCTTGATGAGCGAGAAAGCGGCGTTGAAAGGCCCCCCAGTCGCCGCCGTCTGAAACGAACTCCTTCAACACCGGCAGGCGTTGTTGAAACGATGGCTTCGTCTCTGAGAGGTGCCGCGCGCCATTTCCGGCCTCTCCACCGGTGTCTGTGGGGCTGGGGACACCCATCGGCGGTCGCGCAGGTGATGACGATGCGCCCGCCGATTGGTCCTGACAGCGGGCGTCCGTTGGTGATGACGTCACCACCGCTGATTGGCCCACAGCGTCCACGTGGCGCTGCGACCCTCCAATCGCCGTGGCGGACACTGTCATGGCGGAAAATCCGAAATCTGGTGGCTGTGTTTCGGCGGGAATGGCCGTTGAACGGCGTTCGTCTCTCTGCCGCCTTTGCGCCCGCAGCCCCGCGCGGTTGATTTCCTCCAGCGTGGAAGCCGCGGCATACAGCAGCTCAGCCAGTCGAGAGTGAGCCGCCTGCAACCCGTCCTCCATCGGCGGCCACTCCTCCAGCGGCGGCTGCTGTTGGGGCGTCTGGGACATCCCAGGATCGTCGGCCGCGGCCTCTGGCGCAATCCCAGGCGAGCCGTCCTCCTCCTGGGGTTCCTGTGATCGGTTTGTACTCCTTGTGTCCATTTTAAGACCACTCCTGACACCAGTTGTAGTGGGTTCCAGGACACGGAGACGGCAGAATAGAAGCAGCACTATTTATTTAAACCTTAACAAGGGTTACACTAGAAGGGGTAGCGGCCACTCCACCCGTATAACTCAGGAACACACCCCAGGCTCTCTAGCCTAAGCTCTAGGCTCCCAGTTCCTCCTGGTAGGGCTCTAAGGGAGGCTATCAGATCCGGCCCTGGTTAGGCACAGATCTCGGCACCCCGCCGACCAGACCGGCCCTTAGAAGGACTCTGACTCTGGGGCTCTGGGGCCGCACCACTGGCTTGCTGTGCCGGCCCTGAAAAGGGCAGCGGTCACAGGAGTTCCAGGGTCTCACCTAGCTGGCCTTCTTTCTTCACTGGTTGCTTCAGCCTCGGGCCCCACACTCTGCCCCCAGCTCCCTGGCTCCCCGCACTTTATACCCACTGGAGCCTTAGCGGACGTTGTTGTAGCCACCAAGGTGTGGGTGAACCACACCTTCCCGTGTCATGTGTTTATTCCCCATAGCACCCCTACACAGACAAAGATCCCACAGGTAGCCTCTAGTAGGCTGTAGGGACAAGTGCTGTGAGTAGTGAGTAGCAGTACCGACACACACAGACAAAGATCCCCCAGGTAGCCTCTAGCAGGCTGTAGGGGCAAGTGCTGTTAGTAGCGAGTAGCAGCACCTACATATACACAGACAAAGATCCCCCAGGTAGCCTCTTGCAGGCTGTAGGGGCAAGTGCTGTCAGTAGCGAGTAGCAGCACCTACACACACATAGACAAAGATCTCCCAGGTAGCCTCTAGCAGGCTGTAGGGGCAAGTGCTGTTAGTAGCAAGTAGCAGCACCAACATTCACACAGACAAAGATCCCCCAGGTAGCCTCTAGCAGGCTGTAGGGGTAAGTGCTCTTAGTAGCGAGTAGTAGCACCTACACACACACAGACAAAGATCCCCCAGGTAACCTCTAGCAGGCTGTAGGGGCAAGTGAAATTAGTAGCGAGTAGCAGAACCTACACACACAGACAAAGATCCCCCAGGTAGCCTCTAGCAGGCTGTAGGGGCAAGTGCTGTTAGTAACGAGTAGCAGCACCTACACACACACAAAGATCCCCCAGGTAGCCTCTAGCAGGCTGCAGGGGCAAGTGCTGTGAGTAGCGAGTAGCAGCACCTACACACACACAGACAAAGATCTCCCAGGTAGCCTCTAGTAGGCTGTAGGGGCAAGTGCTGTGAGTAGTGAGTAGCAGTACCGACACACACAGACAAAGATCCCCCAGGTAGCCTCTAGCAGGCTGTAGGGGCAAGTGCTGTTAGTAGCGAGTAGCAGCACCTACATATACACAGACAAAGATCCCCCAGGTAGCCTCTTGCAGGCTGTAGGGGCAAGTGCTGTCAGTAGCGAGTAGCAGCACCTACACACAGACAAAGATCCCCCAGGTAGCCTCTAGCAGGCTGTAGGGGCAAGTGCTGTTAGTAGCGAGTAGCTGCACCTACATACACACAGACAAAGATCCCCCAGATAGCCTCAAGCAGGCTGTAGGGGCAAGTGCTGTGAGTAGCGAGTAGCAGCACCTACACACACACAGACAACGATCCCCCAGGTAGCCTCTACAAGGGCTGTAGGGGCAAGTGCTTTTAGTAGCGAGTAGCTGCACCTACACACACAGACAAAGATCCCCCAGGTAGCCTCTAGCAGGCTGTAGGGGTAAGTGCTGTGAGTCACAAATAGCAGCACCTACACACAGACAAAGATCCCCCAGGTAGCCTCTAGCAGGCTGTAGGGGCAAGTGCTGTGAGTAGCGAGTAGCAGCACCTACACACACATAGACAAAGATCTCCCAGGTAGCCTCTAGCAGGCTGTAGGGGCAAGTGCTGTTAGTAGCGAGTAGCAGCACCTACACACACACAGACAAAGATCCCCCAGGTAGCCTCTAGCAGGCTGTAGGGGCAAGTGCTGCGAGTAGCGAGTAGCAGAACCTACACACACAGACAAAGATCCCCCAGGTAGCCTCTAGCAGGCTGTAGGGGCAAGTGCTGTTAGTACGAGTAGCAGCACCTACACACACACAAAGATCCCCCAGGTAGCCTCTAGCAGGCTGTAGGGGCAAGTGCTGTGAATAGCGAGTAGCAGCACCTACACACACAGACAAACATCCCCTAGGTAGCCTCTAACAGGGCTGTAGGGGCAAGTGCTGTTAGTAGCGGGTAGCAGCACCTACACACAGACAAAGATCCCCCAGATAGCCTCCAGCAGGGCTGTAGGGGCAAGTGCTGTTAGTAGCGAGTAGCAGCACCTACACACAGACAAAGATCCCCCAGGTAGCCTCTAGCAGGCTGTAGGGGCAAGTGCTGTTAGTAGCGAGTAGCAGCACCTACACACACAGACAAAGATCCCACAGGTAGCCTCTAGTAGGCTGTAGGGACAAGTGCTGTGAGTAGTGAGTAGCAGTACCGACACACACAGACAAAGATCCCCCAGGTAGCCTCTAGCAGGCTGTATGGGCAAGTGCTGTTAGTAGCGAGTAGCAGCACCTACATATACACAGACAAAGATCCCCCAGGTAGCCTCTTGCAGGCTGTAGGGGCAAGTGCTGTCAGTAGCGAGTAGCAGCACCTACACACAGACAAAGATCCCCCAGGTAGCCTCTAGCAGGCTGTAGGGGCAAGTGCTGTGAGTAGCGAGTAGCAGCACCTACACACACATAGACAAAGATCTCCCAGGTAGCCTCTAGCAGGCTGTAGGGGCAAGTGCTGTTAGTAGCGAGTAGCAGCACCTACACACACACAGACAAAGATCCCCCAGGTAGCCTCTAGCAGGCTGTAGGGGCAAGTGCTGCGAGTAGCGAGTAGCAGAACCTACACACACAGACAAAGATCCCCCAGGTAGCCTCTAGCAGGCTGTAGGGGCAAGTGCTGTTAGTACGAGTAGCAGCACCTACACACACACAAAGATCCCCCAGGTAGCCTCTAGCAGGCTGTAGGGGCAAGTGCTGTGAATAGCGAGTAGCAGCACCTACACACACAGACAAACATCCCCTAGGTAGCCTCTAACAGGGCTGTAGGGGCAAGTGCTGTTAGTAGCGGGTAGCAGCACCTACACACAGACAAAGATCCCCCAGATAGCCTCCAGCAGGGCTGTAGGGGCAAGTGCTGTTAGTAGCGAGTAGCAGCACCTACACACAGACAAAGATCCCCCAGGTAGCCTCTAGCAGGCTGTAGGGGCAAGTGCTGTTAGTAGCGAGTAGCAGCACCTACACACACAGACAAAGATCCCACAGGTAGCCTCTAGTAGGCTGTAGGGACAAGTGCTGTGAGTAGTGAGTAGCAGTACCGACACACACAGACAAAGATCCCCCAGGTAGCCTCTAGCAGGCTGTATGGGCAAGTGCTGTTAGTAGCGAGTAGCAGCACCTACATATACACAGACAAAGATCCCCCAGGTAGCCTCTTGCAGGCTGTAGGGGCAAGTGCTGTCAGTAGCGAGTAGCAGCACCTACACACAGACAAAGATCCCCCAGGTAGCCTCTAGCAGGCTGTAGGGGCAAGTGCTGTTAGTAGCGAGTAGCTGCACCTACATACACACAGACAAAGATCCCCCAGATAGCCTCAAGCAGGCTGTAGGGGCAAGTGCTGTGAGTAGCGAGTAGCAGCACCTACACACACACAGACAACGATCCCCCAGGTAGCCTCTACAAGGGCTGTAGGGGCAAGTGCTTTTAGTAGCGAGTAGCTGCACCTACACACACAGACAAAGATCCCCCAGGTAGCCTCTAGCAGGCTGTAGGGGCAAGTGCTGTGAGTGGCGAGTAGCAGCACCTACACACACATAGACAAAGATCTCCCAGGTAGCCTCTAGCAGGCTGTAGGGGCAAGTGCTGTTAGTAGCGAGTAGCAGCACCTACACACACACAGACAAAGATCCCCCAGGTAGCCTCTAGCAGGCTGTAGGGGCAAGTGCTGCGAGTAGCGAGTAGCAGAACCTACACACACAGACAAAGATCCCCCAGGTAGCCTCTAGCAGGCTGTAGGGGCAAGTGCTGTTAGTAGCGAGTAGCAGCACCTACACACACACAAAGATCCCCCAGGTAGCCTCTAGCAGGCTGTAGGGGCAAGTGCTGTGAATAGCGAGTAGCAGCACCTACACACACAGACAAACATCCCCTAGGTAGCCTCTAACAGGGCTGTAGGGGCAAGTGCTGTTAGTAGCGGGTAGCAGCACCTACACACAGACAAAGATCCCCCAGATAGCCTCCAGCAGGGCTGTAGGGGCAAGTGCTGTTAGTAGCGAGTAGCAGCACCTACACACAGACAAAGATCCCCCAGGTAACCTCTAGCAGGCTGTAGGGGCAAGTGCTGTTAGTAGCGAGTAGCAGCACCTACACACACAGACAAAGATCCCACAGGTAACCTCTAGTAGGCTGTAGGGACAAGTGCTGTGAGTAGCGAGTAGCAGGACCTACACACACAGACAAAGCTCCCCCAGGTAGCCTCTAGCAGGCTGTAGGGGCAAGTGCTGTGAGTAGCGAGTAGCAGCAACTACACACACATAGACAAAGATCTCCCAGGTAGCCTCCAGCAGGCTGTAGGGGCAAGTGCTGTTAGTAGCGAGTAGCAGCACCAACATACACACAGACAAAGATCACCCAGGTAGCCTCTAGCAGGCTGTAGGGGTAAGTGCTCTTAGTAGCGAGTAGCAGCACCTACACACACACAGACAAAGATCCCCCAGGTAGCCTCTAGCAGGCTGTAGGAGCAAGTGAAATTAGTAGCGAGTAGCAGAACCTACACACACAGACAAAGCTCCCCCAGGTAGCCTCTAGCAGGCTGTAGGGGCAAGTGCTGTGAGTAGCGAGTAGCAGCACCTACAGACACATAGACAAAGATCTCCCAGGTAGCCTCTAGCAGGCTGTAGAGCCAAGTGCTGTTAGTAGCGAGTAGCAGCACCAACATACACACAGACAAAGATCCCCCAGGTAGCCTCTAGCAGGCTGTAGGGGTAAGTGCTCTTAGTAGCGAGTAGCAGCACCTACACACACAGACAAATATCCCCCAGGTAGCCTCTAGCAGGCTGTAGGGGCAAGTGCAATTAGTAGCGAGTAGCAGAACCTACACACACAGACAAAGATCCCCCAGGTAGCCTCTAGCAGGCTGTAGGGGCAAGTGCTGTTAGTAGCGAGTAGCAGCACCTACACACACACAAAGATCCCCCAGGTAGCCTCTAGCAGGCTGTAGGGGCAAGTGCTGTTAGCGAGTAGCAGAACCTACACACACAGACAAAGATCCCCCAGGTAGCCTCTAGCAGGCTGTAGGGGCAAGTGCTGTTAGTAGCGAGTAGCAGCACCTACATATACACAGACAAAGATCCCCCAGGTAGCCTCTTGCAGGCTGTAGGGGCAAGTGCTGTCAGTAGCGAGTAGCAGCACCTACACACAGACAAAGATCCCCCAGGTAGCCTCTAGCAGGCTGTAGGGGCAAGTACTGTGAGTAACGAGTAGCAGCACCTACACACACAGACAAAGATCCCCTAGGTAGCCTCTAACAGGGCTGTAGGGGCAAGTGCTGTTAGTAGCGAGTAGCAGCACCTACACACACAGACAAAGATCCACCAGGTAGCCTCTAGCAGGCTGTAGGGGCAAGTGCTGTTAGTAGCGAGTAGCAGCACCTACACACACAGACAAAGATCCCCCAGGTAGCCTCTAGCAGGCTGTAGGGGCAAGTGCTGTGAGTAGCGAGTAGCAGCACCTACACACACATAGACAAAGATCTCCCAGGTAGCCTCTAGCAGGCTGTAGGGGCAAGTGCTGTTAGTAGCGAGTAGCAGCACCTACACACACACAGACAAAGATCCCCCAGGTAGCCTCTAGCAGGCTGTAGGGGCAAGTGCAATTAGTAGCGAGTAGCAGAACCTACACACACAGACAAAGATCCCCCAGGTAGCCTCTAGCAGGCTGTAGGGGCAAGTGCTGTTAGTAGCGAGTAGCAGCACCTACACACACAAAGATCCCCCAGGTAGCCTCTAGCAGGCTGCAGGGGCAAGTGCTGTGAGTAGCGAGTAGCAGCACCTACACACACACAGACAAAGATCTCCCAGGTAGCCTCTAGTAGGCTGTAGGGGCAAGTGCTGTGAGTAGTGAGTAGCAGTACCGACACACACAGACAAAGATCCCCCAGGTAGCCTCTAGCAGGCTGTAGGGGCAAGTGCTGTTAGTAGCGAGTAGCAGCACCTACATATACACAGACAAAGATCCCCCAGGTAGCCTCTTGCAGGCTGTAGGGGCAAGTGCTGTCAGTAGCGAGTAGCAGCACCTACACACACATAGACAAAGATCTCCCAGGTAGCCTCTAGCAGGCTGTAGGGGCAAGTGCTGTTAGTAGCAAGTAGCAGCACCAACATTCACACAGACAAAGATCCCCCAGGTAGCCTCTAGCAGGCAGTAGGGGTAAGTGCTCTTAGTAGCGAGTAGTAGCACCTACACACACACAGACAAAGATCCCCCAGGTAGCCTCTAGCAGGCTGTAGGGGCAAGTGAAATTAGTAGCGAGTAGCAGAACCTACACACACAGACAAAGATCCCCCAGGTAGCCTCTAGCAGGCTGTAGGGGCAAGTGCTGTTAGTAACGAGTAGCAGCACCTACACACACACAAAGATCCCCCAGGTAGCCTCTAGCAGGCTGCAGGGGCAAGTGCTGTGAGTAGCGAGTAGCAGCACCTACACACACACAGACAAAGATCTCCCAGGTAGCCTCTAGTAGGCTGTAGGGGCAAGTGCTGTGAGTAGTGAGTAGCAGTACCGACACACACAGACAAAGATCCCCCAGGTAGCCTCTAGCAGGCTGTAGGGGCAAGTGCTGTTAGTAGCGAGTAGCAGCACCTACATATATACAGACAAAGATCCCCCAGGTAGCCTCTTGCAGGCTGTAGGGGCAAGTGCTGTCAGTAGCGAGTAGCAGCACCTACACACAGACAAAGATCCCCCAGGTAGCCTCTAGCAGGCTGTAGGGGCAAGTGCTGTTAGTAGCGAGTAGCTGCACCTACATACACACAGACAAAGATCCCCCAGATAGCCTCAAGCAGGCTGTAGGGGCAAGTGCTGTGAGTAGCGAGTAGCAGCACCTACACACACACAGACAACGATCCCCCAGGTAGCCTCTACAAGGGCTGTAGGGGCAAGTGCTTTTAGTAGCGAGTAGCTGCACCTACACACACAGACAAAGATCCCCCAGGTAGCCTCTAGCAGGCTGTAGGGGTAAGTGCTGTGAGTCACAAATAGCAGCACCTACACACAGACAAAGATCCCCAAGGTAGCCTCTAGCAGGCTGTAGGGGCAAGTGCTGTGAGTAGCGAGTAGCAGCACCTACACACACATAGACAAAGATCTCCCAGGTAGCCTCTAGCAGGCTGTAGGGGCAAGTGCTGTTAGTAGCGAGTAGCAGCACCTACACACACACAGACAAAGATCCCCCAGGTAGCCTCTAGCAGGCTGTAGGGGCAAGTGCTGCGAGTAGCGAGTAGCAGAACCTACACACACAGACAAAGATCCCCCAGGTAGCCTCTAGCAGGCTGTAGGGGCAAGTGCTGTTAGTAGCGAGTAGCAGCACCTACTCACACACAAAGATCCCCCAGGTAGCCTCTAGCAGGCTGTAGGGGCAAGTGCTGTGAATAGCGAGTAGCAGCACCTACACACACAGACAAACATCCCCTAGGTAGCCTCTAACAGGGCTGTAGGGGCAAGTGCTGTTAGTAGCGGGTAGCAGCACCTACACACAGACAAAGATCCCCCAGATAGCCTCCAGCAGGGCTGTAGGGGCAAGTGCTGTTAGTAGCGAGTAGCAGCACCTACACACAGACAAAGATCCCCCAGGTAGCCTCTAGCAGGCTGTAGGGGCAAGTGCTGTTAGTAGCGAGTAGCAGCACCTACACACACAGACAAAGATCCCACAGGTAGCCTCTAGTAGGCTGTAGGGACAAGTGCTGTGAGTAGTGAGTAGCAGTACCGACACACACAGACAAAGATCCCCCAGGTAGCCTCTAGCAGGCTGTAGGGGCAAGTGCTGTTAGTAGCGAGTAGCAGCACCTACATATACACAGACAAAGATCCCCCAGGTAGCCTCTTGCAGGCTGTAGGGGCAAGTGCTGTCAGTAGCGAGTAGCAGCACCTACACACAGACAAAGATCCCCCAGGTAGCCTCTAGCAGGCTGTAGGGGCAAGTGCTGTTAGTAGCGAGTAGCTGCACCTACATACACACAGACAAAGATCCCCCAGATAGCCTCAAGCAGGCTGTAGGGGCAAGTGCTGTGAGTAGCGAGTAGCAGCACCTACACACACACAGACAACGATCCCCCAGGTAGCCTCTACAAGGGCTGTAGGGGCAAGTGCTTTTAGTAGCGAGTAGCTGCACCTTCACACACAGACAAAGATCCCCCAGGTAGCCTCTAGCAGGCTGTAGGGGTAAGTGCTGTGAGTCACAAATAGCAGCACCTACACACAGACAAAGATCCCCCAGGTAGCCTCTAGCAGGCTGTAGGGGCAAGTGCTGTGAGTAGCGAGTAGCAGCACCTACACACACATAGACAAAGATCTCCCAGGTAGCCTCTAGCAGGCTGTAGGGGCAAGTGCTGTTAGTAGCGAGTAGCAGCACCTACACACACACAGACAAAGATCCCCCAGGTAGCCTCTAGCAGGCTGTAGGGGCAAGTGCTGCGAGTAGCGAGTAGCAGAACCTACACACACAGACAAAGATCCCCCAGGTAGCCTCTAGCAGGCTGTAGGGGCAAGTGCTGTTAGTAGCGAGTAGCAGCACCTACACACACAGACAAAGATCCCACAGGTAGCCTCTAGTATGCTGTAGGGACAAGTGCTGTGAGTAGCGAGTAGCAGGACCTACACACACAGACAAAGCTCCCCCAGGTAGCCTCTAGCAGGCTGTAGGGGCAAGTGCTGTGAGTAGCGAGTAGCAGCAACTACACACACATAGACAAAGATCTCCCAGGTAGCCTCCAGCAGGCTGTAGGGGCAAGTGCTGTTAGTAGCGAGTAGCAGCACCAACATACACACAGACAAAGATCACCCAGGTAGCCTCTAGCAGGCTGTAGGGGTAAGTGCTCTTAGTAGCGAGTAGCAGCACCTACACACACACAGACAAAGATCCCCCAGGTAGCCTCTAGCAGGCTGTAGGAGCAAGTGAAATTAGTAGCGAGTAGCAGAACCTACACACACAGACAAAGCTCCCCCAGGTAGCCTCTAGCAGGCTGTAGGGGCAAGTGCTGTGAGTAGCGAGTAGCAGCACCTACAGACACATAGACAAAGATCTCCCAGGTAGCCTCTAGCAGGCTGTAGAGCCAAGTGCTGTTAGTAGCGAGTAGCAGCACCAACATACACACAGACAAAGATCCCCCAGGTAGCCTCTAGCAGGCTGTAGGGGTAAGTGCTCTTAGTAGCGAGTAGCAGCACCTACACACACAGACAAATATCCCCCAGGTAGCCTCTAGCAGGCTGTAGGGGCAAGTGCAATTAGTAGCGAGTAGCAGAACCTACACACACAGACAAAGATCCCCCAGGTAGCCTCTAGCAGGCTGTAGGGGCAAGTGCTGTTAGTAGCGAGTAGCAGCACCTACACACACACAAAGATCCCCCAGGTAGCCTCTAGCAGGCTGTAGGGGCAAGTGCTGTTAGCGAGTAGCAGAACCTACACACACAGACAAAGATCCCCCAGGTAGCCTCTAGCAGGCTGTAGGGGCAAGTGCTGTTAGTAGCGAGTAGCAGCACCTACATATACACAGACAAAGATCCCCCAGGTAGCCTCTTGCAGGCTGTAGGGGCAAGTGCTGTCAGTAGCGAGTAGCAGCACCTACACACAGACAAAGATCCCCCAGGTAGCCTCTAGCAGGCTGTAGGGGCAAGTACTGTGAGTAACGAGTAGCAGCACCTACACACACAGACAAAGATCCCCTAGGTAGCCTCTAACAGGGCTGTAGGGGCAAGTGCTGTTAGTAGCGAGTAGCAGCACCTACACACACAGACAAAGATCCACCAGGTAGCCTCTAGCAGGCTGTAGGGGCAAGTGCTGTTAGTAGCGAGTAGCAGCACCTACACACACAGACAAAGATCCCCCAGGTAGCCTCTAGCAGGCTGTAGGGGCAAGTGCTGTGAGTAGCGAGTAGCAGCACCTACACACACATAGACAAAGATCTCCCAGGTAGCCTCTAGCAGGCTGTAGGGGCAAGTGCAATTAGTAGCGAGTAGCAGAACCTACACACACAGACAAAGATCCCCCAGGTAGCCTCTAGCAGGCTGTAGGGGCAAGTGCTGTTAGTAGCGAGTCGCAGCACCTACACACACACAAAGATCCCCCAGGTAGCCTCTAGCAGGCTGTAGGGGCAAGTGCTGTTAGTAGCGAGTAGCAGCACCTACACACACAGACAAAGATCCCCTAGGTAGCCTCTAACAGGGCTGTAGGGGCAAGTGCTGTTAGCAGCGAGTAGCAGCACCTACACACACACAGACAAAGATCTCCCAGGTAGCCTCTATCAGGCTGTAGGGGCAAGTGCTGTGAGGAGCGAGTAGCAGCACCTACACACACACAGACAAAGATCTCCCAGGTAGCCTCTAGCAGGCTGTAGGTGCAAGTACTGTGAGTAGCGAGTAGCAGCACCTACACACGCACAGACAAAGATCTCCCAGGTAGCCTCTAGCAGGCTGTAGGGGCAAGTGCTGTTAGTAGCGAGTAGCAGCACCTACACACAGACAAAGATCCCCCAGGTAGCCTCTAGCAGGCTGTAGGGGCAAGTGCTGTTAGTAGCGAGTAGCAGCACCTACACACACAGACAAAGATCCCACAGGTAGCCTCTAGTATGCTGTAGGGACAAGTGCTGTGAGTAGCGAGTAGCAGGACCTACACACACAGACAAAGCTCCCCCAGGTAGCCTCTAGCAGGCTGTAGGGACAAGTGCTGTGAGTAGCGAGTAGCAGCACCTACACACACATAGACAAAGATCTCCCAGGTAGCCTCTAGCAGGCTGTAGGGGCAAGTGCTGTTAGTAGCGAGTAGCAGCACCAACATACACACAGACAAAGATCCCCCAGGTAGCCTCTAGCAGGCTGTAGGGGTAAGTGCTCTTAGTAGCGAGTAGCAGCACCTACACACACACAGACAAAGATCCCCCAGGTAGCCTCTAGCAGGCTGTAGGGGCAAGTGAAATTAGTAGCGAGTAGCAGAACCTACACACACAGACAAAGATCCCCCAGGTAGCCTCTAGCAGGCTGTAGGGGCAAGTGCTGTTAGTAGCGAGTAGCAGCACCTACACACACACAAAGATCCCCCAGGTAGCCTCTAGCAGGCTGTAGGGGCAAGTGCTGTGAGTAGCGAGTAGCAGCACATACACACACACACAGACAAAGATCTCCCAGGTAGCCTCTAGTAGGCTGTAGGGGCAAGTGCTGTGAGTAGTGAGTAGCAGTACCGACACACACAGACAAAGATCCCCCAGGTAGCCTCTAGCAGGCTGTAGGGGCAAGTGCTGTTAGTAGCGAGTAGCTGCACCTACATACACACAGACAAAGATCCCCCAGGTAGCCTCTACAAGGGCTGAAGGGGCAAGTGCTTTTAGTAGCGAGTAGCAGCACCTACACACACACAGACAACGACCCCCAGGTAGCCTCTACAAGGGCTGAAGGGGCAAGTGCTTTTAGTAGCGAGTAGCTGCACCTACACACACAGACAAAGATCCCCCAGGTAGCCTCTAGCAGGCTGTAGGGGCAAGTGCAATTAGTAGGGAGTAGCAGAACCTACACACACAGACAAAGATCCCCCAGGTAGCCTCTAGCAGGCTGTAGGGGCAAGTGCTGTTAGTAGCGAGCAGCAGCACCTACACACACACAAAGATCCCCCAGGTAGCCTCTAGCAGGCTGTAGGTGCAAGTGCTGTTAGTAGCGAGTAGCAGCACCTACACACACACAGACAAAGATCTCCCAGGTAGCCTCTAGCAGGCTGTAGGGGCAAGTGCTCTTAGTAGCGAGTAGCTGCACCTACACACAGACAAAGATCCCCCAGGTAGCCTCTAGCAGGCTGTAGGGGCAAGTGCTGTTAGTAGCGAGTAGCAGCACCTACACACACAGACAAAGATCCCACAGGTAGCATCTAGTAGGCTGTAGGGACAAGTGCTGTGAGTATCGAGTAGCAGGACCTACACACACAGACAAAGCTCCCCCAGGTAGCCTCTAGCAGGCTGTAGGGGCAAGTGCTGTGAGTAGCGAGTAGCAGCACCTACACACACATAGACAAAGATCTCCCAGGTAGCCTCTAGCAGGCTGTAGGGGCAAGTGCTGTTAGTAGCGAGTAGCAGCACCAACATTCACACAGACAAAGATCCCCCAGGTAGCCTCTAGCAGGCTGTAGGGGTAAGTGCTCTTAGTAGCGAGCAGTAGCACCTACACACACACAGACAAAGATCCCCCAGGTAGCCTCTAGCAGGCTGTAGGGGCAAGTGAAATTAGTAGCGAGTAGCAGAACCTACACACACAGACAAAGATCCCCCAGGTAGCCTCTAGCAGGCTGTAGGGGCAAGTGCTGTTAGTAGCGAGTAGCAGCACCTACACACACACAAAGATCCCCCAGGTAGCCTCTAGCAGGCTGCAGGGGCAAGTGCTGTGAGTAGCGAGTAGCAGCACCTACACACACACAGACAAAGATCCCCCAGGTAGCCTCTTGGAGGCTGTAGGGGCAAGTGCTGTCAGTAGCGAGTAGCAGCACCTACACACAGACAAAGATCCCCCAGGTAGCCTCTAGCAGGCTGTAGGGGCAAGTGCTGTTAGTAGCGAGTAGCTGCACCTACATACACACAGACAAAGATCCCCCAGATAGCCTCAAGCAGGCTGTAGGGGCAAGTGCTGTGAGTAGCGAGTAGCAGCACCTACACACACACAGACAACGATCCCCCAGGTAGCCTCTACAAGGGCTGTAGGGGCAAGTGCTTTTAGTAGCGAGTAGCCGCACCTACACACACAGACAAAGATCCCCCAGGTAGCCTCTAGCAGGCTGTAGGGGTAAGTGCTGTGAGTCACAAATATCAGCACCTACACACAGACAAAGATCCCCCAAGTAGCCTCTAGCAGGCTGTAGGGGCAAGTGCTGTGAGTAGCGAGTAGCAGCACCTACACACACATAGACAAAGATCTCCCAGGTAGCCTCTAGCAGGCTGTAGGGGCAAGTGCTGTTAGTAGCGAGTAGCAGCACCTACACACACACAGACAAAGATCCCCCAGGTAGCCTCTAGCAGGCTGTAGGGGCAAGTGCAATTAGTAGCGAGTAGCAGAACCTACACACACAGACAAAGATCCCCCAGGTAGCCTCTAGCAGGCTGTAGGGGCAAGTGCTGTTAGTAGCGAGTAGCAGCACCTACACACACACAAAGATCCCCCAGGTAGCCTCTAGCAGGCTGTAGGGGCAAGTGCTGTGAATAGCGAGTAGCAGCACCTACACACACAGACAAAGATCCCCTAGGTAGCCTCTAACAGGGCTGTAGGGGCAAGTGCTGTTAGTAGCGGGTAGCAGCACCTACACACAGACAAAGAATCCCCAGATAGCCTCCAGCAGGGCTGTAGGGGCAAGTGCTGTTAGTAGCGAGTAGCAGCACCTACACACAGACAAAGATCCCCCAGGTAGCCTCTAACAGGCTGTAGGGGCAAGTGCTGTTAGTAGCGAGTAGCAGCACCTACACACACAGACAAAGATCCCACAGGTAGCCTCTAGTAGGCTGTAGGGACAAGTGCTGTGAGTAGCGAGTAGCAGGACCTACACACACAGACAAAGCTCCCCCAGGTAGCCTCTAGCAGGCTGTAGGGGCAAGTGCTGTGAGTAGCGAGTAGCAGCAACTACACACACATAGACAAAGATCTCCCAGGTAGCCTCCAGCAGGCTGTAGGGGCAAGTGCTGTTAGTAGCGAGTAGCAGCACCAACATACACACAGACAAAGATCACCCAGGTAGCCTCTAGCAGGCTGTAGGGGTAAGTGCTCTTAGTAGCGAGTAGCAGCACCTACACACACACAGACAAAGATCCCCCAGGTAGCCTCTATCAGGCTGTAGGGGCAAGTGCTGTGAGGAGCGAGTAGCAGCACCTACACACACACAGACAAAGATCTCCCAGGTAGCCTCTAGCAGGCTGTAGGTGCAAGTACTGTGAGTAGCGAGTAGCAGCACCTACACACGCACAGACAAAGATCTCCCAGGTAGCCTCTAGCAGTCTGTAGGGGCAAGTGCTGTTAGTAGCGAGTAGCAGCACCTACACACAGACAAAGATCCCCCAGGTAGCCTCTAGCAGGCTGTAGGGGCAAGTGCTGTTAGTAGCGAGTAGCAGCACCTACACACACAGACAAAGATCCCACAGGTAGCCTCTAGTATGCTGTAGGGACAAGTGCTGTGAGTATCGAGTAGCAGGACCTACACACACAGACAAAGCTCCCCCAGGTAGCCTCTAGCAGGCTGTAGGGACAAGTGCTGTGAGTAGCGAGTAGCAGCACCTACACACACATAGACAAAGATCTCCCAGGTAGCCTCTAGCAGGCTGTAGGGGCAAGTGCTGTTAGTAGCGAGTAGCAGCACCAACATACACACAGACAAAGATCCCCCAGGTAGCCTCTAGCAGGCTGTAGGGGTAAGTGCTCTTAGTAGCGAGTAGCAGCACCTACACACACACAGACAAAGATCCCCCAGGTAGCCTCTAGCAGGCTGTAGGGGCAAGTGAAATTAGTAGCGAGTAGCAGAACCTACACACACAGACAAAGATCCCCCAGGTAGCCTCTAGCAGGCTGTAGGGGCAAGTGCTGTTAGTAGCGAGTAGCAGCACCTACACACACACAAAGATCCCCCAAGTAGCCTCTAGCAGGCTGTAGGGGCAAGTGCTGTGAGTAGCGAGTAGCAGCACATACACACACACACAGACAAAGATCTCCCAGGTAGCCTCTAGTAGGCTGTAGGGGCAAGTGCTGTGAGTAGTGAGTAGCAGTACCGACACACACAGACAAAGATCCCCCAGGTAGCCTCTAGCAGGCTGTAGGGGCAAGTGCTGTTAGTAGCGAGTAGCTGCACCTACATACACACAGACAAAGATCCCCCAGGTAGCCTCAAGCAGGCTGTAGGGGCAAGTGCTGTGAGTAGCGAGTAGCAGCACCTACACACACACAGACAACGACCCCCAGGTAGCCTCTACAAGGGCTGAAGGGGCAAGTGCTTTTAGTAGCGAGTAGCTGCACCTACACACACAGACAAAGATCCCCCAGGTAGCCTCTAGCAGGCTGTAGGGGCAAGTGCAATTAGTAGGGAGTAGCAGAACCTACACACACAGACAAAGATCCCCCAGGTAGCCTCTGGCAGGCTGTAGGGGCAAGTGCTGTTAGTAGCGAGCAGCAGCACCTACACACACACAAAGATCCCCCAGGTAGCCTCTAGCAGGCTGTAGGTGCAAGTGCTGTTAGTAGCGAGTAGCAGCACCTACACACACACAGACAAAGATCTCCCAGGTAGCCTCTAGCAGGCTGTAGGGTCAAGTGCTCTTAGTAGCGAGTAGCAGCACCTACACACAGACAAAGATCCCCCAGGTAGCCTCTAGCAGGCTGTAGGGGCAAGTGCTGTTAGTAGCGAGTAGCAGCACCTACACACACAGACAAAGATCCCACAGGTAGCATCTAGTAGGCTGTAGGGACAAGTGCTGTGAGAATCGAGTAGCAGGACCTACACACACAGACAAAGCTCCCCCAGGTAGCCTCTAGCAGGCTGTAGGGGCAAGTGCTGTGAGTAGCGAGTAGCAGCACCTACACACACATAGACAAAGATCTCCCAGGTAGCCTCTAGCAGGCTGTAGGGGCAAGTGCTGTTAGTAACGAGTAGCAGCACCAACATTCACACAGACAAAGATCCCCCAGGTAGCCTCTAGCAGGCTGTAGGGGTAAGTGCTCTTAGTAGCGAGTAGTAGCACCTACACACACACAGACAAAGATCCCCCAGGTAGCCTCTAGCAGGCTGTAGGGGCAAGTGAAATTAGTAGCGAGTAGCAGAACCTACACACACAGACAAAGATCCCCCAGGTAGCCTCTAGCAGGCTGTAGGGGCAAGTGCTGTTAGTAGCGAGTAGCAGCACCTACACACACACAAAGATCCCCCAGGTAGCCTCTAGCAGGCTGCAGGGGCAAGTGCTGTGAGTAGCGAGTAGCAGCACCTACACACACACAGACAAAGATCCCCCAGGTAGCCTCTTGGAGGCTGTAGGGGCAAGTGCTGTCAGTAGCGAGTAGCAGCACCTACACACAGACAAAGATCCCCCAGGTAGCCTCTAGCAGGCTGTAGGGGCAAGTGCTGTTAGTAGCGAGTAGCTGCACCTACATACACACAGACAAAGATCCCCCAGATAGCCTCAAGCAGGCTGTAGGGGCAAGTGCTGTGAGTAGCGAGTAGCAGCACCTACACACACACAGACAACGATCCCCCAGGTAGCCTCTACAAGGGCTGTAGGGGCAAGTGCTTTTAGTAGCGAGTAGCCGCACCTACACACACAGACAAAGATCCCCCAGGTAGCCTCTAGCAGGCTGTAGGGATAAGTGCTGTGAGTCACAAATAGCAGCACCTACACACAGACAAAGATCCCCCAAGTAGCCTCTAGCAGGCTGTAGGGGCAAGTGCTGTGAGTAGCGAGTAGCAGCACCTACACACACATAGACAAAGATCTCCCAGGTAGCCTCTAGCAGGCTGTAGGGGCAAGTGCTGTTAGTAGCGAGTAGCAGCACCTACACACACACAGACAAAGATCCCCCAGGTAGCCTCTAGCAGGCTGTAGGGGCAAGTGCAATTAGTAGCGAGTAGCAGAACCTACACACACAGACAAAGATCCCCCAGGTAGCCTCTAGCAGGCTGTAGGGGCAAGTGCTGTTAGTAGCGAGTAGCAGCACCTACACACACACAAAGATCCCCCAGGTAGCCTCTAGCAGGCTGTAGGGGCAAGTGCTGTGAATAGCGAGTAGCAGCACCTACACACACAGACAAAGATCCCCTAGGTAGCCTCTAACAGGGCTGTAGGGGCAAGTGCTGTTAGTAGCGGGTAGCAGCACCTACACACAGACAAAGATCCCCCAGATAGCCTCCAGCAGGGCTGTAGGGGCAAGTGCTGTTAGTAGCGAGTAGCAGCACCTACACACAGACAAAGATCCCCCAGGTAGCCTCTAACAGGCTGTAGGGGCAAGTGCTGTTAGTAGCGAGTAGCAGCACCTACACACACAGACAAAGATCCCACAGGTAGCCTCTAGTAGGCTGTAGGGACAAGTGCTGTGAGTAGCGAGTAGCAGGACCTACACACACAGACAAAGCTCCCCCAGGTAGCCTCTAGCAGGCTGTAGGGGCAAGTGCAATTAGTAGCGAGTAGCAGAACCTACACACACAGACAAAGATCCCCCAGGTAGCCTCTAGCAGGCTGTAGGGGCAAGTGCTGTTAGTAGCGAGTAGCAGCACCTACACACACACAAAGATCCCCCAGGTAGCCTCTAGCAGGCTGTAGGGGCAAGTGCTGTGAATAGCGAGTAGCAGCACCTACACACACAGACAAAGATCCCCTAGGTAGCCTCTAACAGGGCTGTAGGGGCAAGTGCTGTTAGTAGCGGGTAGCAGCACCTACACACAGACAAAGATCCCCCAGATAGCCTCCAGCAGGGCTGTAGGGGCAAGTGCTGTTAGTAGCGAGTAGCAGCACCTACACACAGACAAAGATCCCCCAGGTAGCCTCTAACAGGCTGTAGGGGCAAGTGCTGTTAGTAGCGAGTAGCAGCACCTACACACACAGACAAAGATCCCACAGGTAGCCTCTAGTAGGCTGTAGGGACAAGTGCTGTGAGTAGCGAGTAGCAGGACCTACACACACAGACAAAGCTCCCCCAGGTAGCCTCTAGCAGGCTGTAGGGGCAAGTGCTGTGAGTAGCGAGTAGCAGCAACTACACACACATAGACAAAGATCTCCCAGGTAGCCTCCAGCAGGCTGTAGGGGCAAGTGCTGTTAGTAGCGAGTAGCAGCACCAACATACACACAGACAAAGATCACCCAGGTAGCCTCTAGCAGGCTGTAGGGGTAAGTGCTCTTAGTAGCGAGTAGCAGCACCTACACACACACAGACAAAGATCCCCCAGGTAGCCTCTAGCAGGCTGTAGGAGCAAGTGAAATTAGTAGCGAGTAGCAGAACCTACACACACAGACAAAGATCCCCCAGGTAGCCTCTAGCAGGCTGTAGGGGCAAGTGCTGTTAGTAGCGAGTAGCAGAACCTACACACACAAAGATCCCCCAGGTAGCCTCTAGCAGGCTGTAGGGGCAAGTGCTGTGAGTAGCGAGTAGCAGCACCTACACACACACAGACAAAGATCTCCCAGGTAGCCTCTAGCAGGCTGTAGGGGCAAGTGCTGTGAGTCGTGAGTAGCAGTACCGACACACACAGACAAAGATCCCCCAGGTAGCCTCTAGCAGGCTGTAGGGGCAAGTGCTGTTAGTAGCGAGTAGCAGCACCTACATATACACAGACAAAGATCCCCCAGGTAGCCTCTTGAAGGCTGTAGGGGCAAGTGCTGTCAGTAGCGAGTAGCAGCACCTACACACAGACAAAGATCCCCCAGGTAGCCTCTAGCAGGCTGTAGGGGCAAGTGCTGTTAGTAGCGAGTAGCTGCACCTACATACACACAGACAAAGATCCCCCAGGTAGCCTCAAGCAGGCTGTAGGGGCAAGTGCTGTGAGTAGCGAGTAGCAGCACCTACACACACACAGACAACGATCCCCCAGGTAGCCTCTACAAGGGCTGTAGGTGCAAGTGCTTTTAGTAGCGAGTAGCTGCACCTACACACACAGACAAAGATCCCCCAGGTAGCCTCTAGCAGGCTGTTGGGGTAAGTGCTGTGAGTAGCGAGTAGCAGCACCTACACACACACAGACAAAGATCTCCCAGGTAGCCTCTAGCAGGCTGTAGGGACAAGTGCTGTGAGTAGCGAGTAGCAGGACCTACACACACAGAGAAAGCTCCCCCAGGTAGCCTCTAGCAGGCTGTAGGGGCAAGTGCTGTGAGTAGCGAGTAGCAGCACCTACACACATAGACAAAGATCTCCCAGGTAGCCTCTAGCAGGCTGTAGGGGCAAGTGCTGTTAGTAGCGAGTAGCAGCACCTACACACACACAGACAAAGATCCCCCAGGTAGCCTCTAGCAGGCTGTAGGGGCAAGTGCAATTAGTAGCGAGTAGCAGAACCTACACACACAGACAAAGATCCCCCAGGTAGCCTCTAGCAGGCTGTAGGGGCAAGTGCTGTTAGTAGCGAGTAGCAGCACCTACACACACACAAAGATCCCCCAAGTAGCCTCTAGCAGGCTGTAGGGGCAAGTGCTGTGAGTAGCGAGTAGCAGCACCTACACACACAGACAAAGATCCCCCAGGTAGCCTCTAACAGGGCTGTAGGGGCAAGTGCTGTTAGTAGCGGGTAGCAGCACCTACACACAGACAAAAATCCCCCAGATAGCCTCCAGCAGGGCTGTAGGGGCAAGTGCTGTTAGTAGCGAGTAGCAGCACCTACACGCACACAGACAAAGATCTCCCAGGTAGCCTCTAGTAGGCTGTAGGGGCAAGTGCTGTGTATAGTGAGTAGCAGTAACGACACACACACAGACAAAGATCCCCCAGGTAGCCTCTAGCAGGCTGTAGGGGCAAGTGCTGTTAGTAGCGAGTAGCAGCACCTACATATACACAGACAAAGATCCCCCAGGTAGCCTCTTGCAGGCTGTAGGGGCAAGTGCTGTCAGTAGCGAGTAGCAGCACCTACACACACAGACAAAGATCCCCCAGGTAGCCTCTAGCAGGCTGTAGGGGCAAGTGCTGTGAGTAGCGAGTAGCAGCACCTACACACACATAGACAAAGATCTCCCAGGTAGCCTCTAGCAGGCTGTAGGGGCAAGTGCTGTTAGTAGCGAGTAGCAGCACCAACATACACACAGACAAAGATCCCCCAGGTAGCCTCTAGCAGGCTGTAGAGGTAAGTGCTCTTAGTAGCGAGTTGCAGCACCTACACACACACAGAAAAGATCCCCCAGGTAGCCTCTAGCAGGCTGTAGTGGCAAGTGCAATTAGTAGCGAGTAGCAGAACCTACACACAGAGACAAAGATCCCCCAGGTAGCCTCTAGCAGGCTGTAGGGGCAAGTGCTGTTAGTAGCGAGTAGCAGCACCTACACACACACAAAGATCCCCCAGGTAGCCTCTAGCAGGCTGTAGGGGCAAGTGCTGTGAGTAGCGAGTAGCAGCACCTACACACACACAGACAACGATCCCCCAGGTAGCCTCTACAAGGGCTGTAGGGGCAAGTGCTTATAGTAGCGAGTAGCTGCACCTACACACACAGACAAAGATCCCCCAGGTAGCCTCTAGCAGGCTGTAGGGGTAAGTGCTGTGAATCACAAGTAGCAGCACCTACACACAGACAAAGATCCCCCAGGTAGCCTCTAGCAGGCTGTAGGGACAAGTGCTGTGAGTAGCGAGTAGCAGGACCTACACACACAGACAAAGCTCCCCCAGGTTGCCTCTAGCAGGCTGTAGGGGTAAGTGCTGTGAGTCACAAGTAGCAGCACCTACACACAGACAAAGATCCCCCAGGTAGCCTCTAGCAGGCTGTAGGGACAAGTGCTGTGAGTAGCGAGTAGCAGGACCTACACACACAGACAAAGCTCCCCCAGGTAGCCTCTAGCAGGCTGTAGGGGCAAGTGCTGTGAGTAGCGAGTAGCAGCACCTACACACACATAGACAAATATCTCCCAGGTAGCCTCTAGCAGGCTGTAGGGGCAAGTGCTGTTAGTAGCGAGTAGCAGCACCTACACACACACAGACAAAGATCCCCCAGGTAGCCTCTAGCAGGCTGTAGGGGCAAGTGCAATTAGTAGCGAGTAGCAGAACCTACACACACAGACAAAGATCCCCCAGGTAACCTCTAGCAGGCTGTAGGGGTAAGTGCTGTTAGTAGCGAGTAGCAGCACCTACACACACACAAAGATCCCCTAGGTAGCCTCTAGCAGGCTGTAGGGGTAAGTGCTGTGAGTAGCGAGTAGCAGCACCTACACACACAGACAAAGATCCCCTAGGTAGCCTCTAACAGGGCTGTAGGGGCAAGTGCTGTTAGTAGCGGGTAGCAGCACCTACACAGACAAATATCCCCCATATAGCCTCCAGCAGGGCTGTAGGGGCAAGTGCTGTTAGTAGCGAGTAGCAGCACCTACACGCACACAGACAAAGATCTCCCAGGTAGCCTCTAATAGGTTGTAGGGGCAAGTGCTGTGTATAGTGAGTAGCAGTAACGACACACACACAGACAAAGATCCCCCAGGTAGCCTCTAGCAGGCTGTAGGGGCAAGTGCTGTTAGTAGCGAGTAGCAGCACCTACATATACACAGACAAAGATCCCCCAGGTAGCCTCTTGCAGGCTGCAGGGGAAACGTGCTGTCAGTAGCGAGTAGCAGCACCTACACACACAGACAAAGATCCCCCAGGTAGCCTCTAGCAGGCTGTAGGGGCAAGTGCTGTGAGTAGCGAGTAGCAGCACCTACACACACATAGACAAAGATCTCCCAGGTAGCCTCTAGCAGGCTGTAGGGGCAAGTGCTGTTAGTAGCGAGTAGCAGCACCAACATACACACAGACAAAGATCCCCCAGGTAGCCTCTAGCAGGCTGTAGGGGTAAGTGCTCTTAGTAGCGAGTAGCAGCACCTACACACACACAGACAAAGGTCCCCCAGGTAGCCTCTAGCAGGCTGTAGTGGCAAGTGCAATTAGTAGCGAGTAGCAGAACCTACACACACAGACAAAGATCCCCCAGGTAGCCTCTAGCAGGCTGTAGGGGCAAGTGCTGTTAGTAGCGAGTAGCAGCACCTACACACACACAAAGATCCCCCAGGTAGCCTCTAGCAGGCTGTAGGGGCAAGTGCTGTGAGTAGCGAGTAGCAGCACCTACACACACACAGACAAAGATCTCCCAGGTAGCCTCTAGTTGGCTGTAGGGGCAAGTGCTGTGAGTAGTGAGTAGCAGTACCGACACACACAGACAAAGATCCCCCAGGTAGCCTCTAGCAGGCTGTAGGGGCAAGTGCTGTTAGTAGCGAGTAGCAGCACCTACATATACACAGACAAAGATCCCCCAGGTAGCCTCTTGCAGGCTGTAGGGGCAAGTGCTGTCAGTAGCGAGTAGCCGCACCTACACACAGACAAAGATCCCCCAGGTAGCCTCTAGCAGGCTGTAGGGGCAAGTGCTGTTAGTAGCGAGTAGCTGCACCTACATACACACAGACAAAGATCCCCCAGGTAGCCTCAAGCAGGCTGTAGGGGCAAGTGCTGTGAGTAGCGAGTAGCAGCACCTACACACACACAGACAACGATCCTCCAGGTAGCCTCTACAAGGGCTGTAGGGGCAAGTGCTTATAGTAGCGAGTAGCTGCACCTACACACACAGACAAAGATCCCCCAGGTAGCCTCTAGCAGGCTGTAGGGGTAAGTGCTGTGAGTCACAAGTAGCAGCACCTACACACAAAGATCCCCCAGGTAGCCTCTAGCAGGCTGTAGGGACAAGTGCTGTGAGTAGCGAGTAGCAGGACCTACACACACAGACAAAGCTCCCCCAGGTAGCCTCTAGCAGGCTGTAGGGGCAAGTGCTGTGAGTAGCGAGTAGCAGCACCTACACACACATAGACAAAGATCTCCCAGGTAGCCTCTAGCAGGCTGTAGGGGCAAGTGCTGTTAGTAGCGAGTAGCAGCACCTACACACACACACAGACAAAGATCCCCCAGGTAGCCTATAACAGGCTGTAGGGGCAAGTGTTGTTAGTGGCGAGTATCACAACCTACACACACAAACCTGCCCCAGGTAGCCTCTAGCAGGCTGTAGGGGCAAGTGCTGTTATTATCGAGTAGAAACATCTACACACACACAGACAAACATCCCCCAGGTAGCCTCTAGCAGGCTGTACAGGCAAGTGCTATGAGTAGCGTGTAGCAGCACCTACACACACAGACAAAGATCCCCCAGGTTGCCTCTAGCAGGCTGTAGGGGCAACTGCTGCTAGTAGCAACTAGCAACACCTACATACACACAGACAACGATCCCCCAGGTAGCCTCTAGCAGGCTGTAGGTGCAAGTACTGTGTGTAGCGAGTAGCAGCACCTACACACAGACAGACAGAGATCCCCCAGGTAGCCTCTAGCAGGATGTAGGGACAAGTGCTGTTAGTAGCGAGTAGCAGCACCTACACACAGACAGACAAAGATCCCCTACGTAGCCTCTAGCAGGCTGTAGAGGCAAGTGCTGTTAGTAGCGAGTAGCAGCACCTACACACAGACAAAGATCCTCCAGGTAGTCTTTAGCAGGCTGTAGTGGCAAGTGCTGTTAGTAGCGAGTAGCAGCACCTGCACACACAGACAAAGATCCCCCAGGTAGCCTCTAGCAGGCTGTAGGGGCAAGTGCTCTTAGTAGCGAGTAGCAGCACCTACACACACAGACAAAGATCCCCCAGGTAGCGTCTAGCAGGCTGTAGGGGTATGTGCTGTTAGTAGCGAGTAGCAGCACATACACACAGACAAAGATCCCCCAGGTAGCCTCTAGCAGGCTGTAGGGGCAAGTGCTGTGAGTAGCGAGTAGCAGCACCTACACACACAGACAAAGATCCCCCAGGTAGCCTCTAGCAGGCTGTAGGGGCAAGTGCTGTTAGTAGCGTATAGCGCCACCTACACACACACAGACAAAGATCCCCCAGGTATCCTCTAGCAGGCTGTAGGGGCAAGTGCTGTTAGTAGCGAGTATCAGAACCTACACACACAAAGCTCCCCAGGAAGCCTCTAGCAGGCTGTAGGGGCAAGTGCTGTTATTAGCGAGTAGAAGCATCTACACATACAGACAAATATCCCCCAGGTAGCCGCAAGCAGGCTGTAGGGGCAAGTGCTGTGAGTAGCGTGTAGCAGCACCTACACACACAGACAAAGATCCCCCAGGTTGCCTCGAGCAGGCTGTAGGGGCAAGTGCTGCTAGTAGCAACTAGCAGCACCTACATACACACGGACAAAGATCCCCCATGTAGCCTCTAGCAGGCTGTAGGGGCACTTGCTGCTGGTAGCGAATAGCATCACCTACACACAGACAAAGATCCCCCAGGTAGCCTCTAGCAGGCTCTAGGGGCAAGTGCTGTTAGTAGCGAGTAGCCGCATACACACAAACAGACAAAGATCCCCCAGGTAGCTCTATCAGGCTGTAGGGGCAATTGCTGCTTGTAGCGAGTAGCAGCACCTACACACAGACAAAGATCCCCCAGGTAGCCTCTAGCAGGCTGAAGGCGCAAGTGCTGTTAGTAGCGAGTAGCCGCATATACACACAGACATAGATCCCCCAGGTAGCCTCTAGCAGGCTGTAGGGGCAAGTGCTGTTAGTAACCAGTATCAGATCCTACACACACAAAGCCCCCCAGGTAGCCTCTAGCAGGCTGTAGGGGAAAGTGCTGTTAGTAGCGAGTAGCAGCACCTACACACACACAGACACAGATCCCCCAGGTAGCCTCCAGCAGGCTGTAGGGGTATGTGCTGTTAGTAGCGAGTAGCAGCACCTACACACACACAGACAAATATCTCCCAGGTAGCCTCTAGCAGGCTGTAGGGGCAAGTGTTGTTAGTAGCGAGTAGCAGCACCTACACACACACAGACAAATATCTCCCAGGTAGCCTCTAGCAGGCTGTAGGGGCAAGTGCTGTTAGTAGCGAGTAGCAGCACCTACACACAGACAAAGATCCTCCAGGTAGTCTCTAGCAGGCTGTAGTGGCAAGTGCTGTTAGTAGCGAGTAGCAGAACCTGCACACACAGACAAAGATCCCCCAGGTAGCCTCTAGCAGGCTGTAGGTGTATGTGCTGTTATTATCGAGTAGCAGCAGCTACACACACAGACAAAGCTCCCCCAGGTAGCCTCTAGCAGGCTGTAGGGGCAAGTGCTCTTAGTAGCGAGTAGCAGCACCTACACACACAGACAAAGATCCCCCAGGTAGCGTCTAGCAGGCTGTAGGTGTATGTGCTGTTATTATCGAGTAGCAGCACCTACACACACAGACAAAGCTCCCCCAGGTAGCCTCTAGCAGGCTGTAGGGGCAAGTGCTCTTAGTAGCGAGTAGCAGCACCTACACACACAGACAAAGATCCCCCAGGTAGCGTCTAGCAGGCTGTAGGGGTATGTGCTGTTAGTAGCGAGTAGCAGCACCTACACACAGACAAAGATCCCCCAGGTAGCCTCTAGCAGGCTGTAGGGGCAAGTGCTGTGAGTAGCGAGTAGCAGCACCTACACACACAGACAAAGATCCCCCAGGTAGCCTCTAGCAGGCTGTAGGGGCAAGTGCTGTTAGTAGCGAGTAGCAGCACCTACATCCACACAAAGATCCCCCAGGTAGCCTCTAGCAGGCTGTAGGGGCAAGTGCTGTGAGTAGCGAGTAGCAGCACCTACACACACAGACAAAGATCCCCTAGGTAGCCTCTAACAGGGCTGTAGGGGCAAGTGCTGTTAGTGGCGGGTAGCAGCGCCTACACACAGACAAAGATCCCCCAGATAGCCTCAAGCAGGGCTGTAGGGGCAAGTGCTGTTAGTAGCGAGTAGCAGCACCTACACGCACACAGACAAAGATCTCCCAGGTAGCCTCTAGTAGGCTGTAGGGGCAAGTGCTGTGTATAGTGAGTAGCAGTAACGACACACACACAGACAAAGATCCCCCAGGTAGCCTCTAGCAGGCTGTAGGGGCAAGTGCTGTTAGTAGCGAGTAGCAGCACCTACATATACACAGACAAAGATCCCCCAGGTAGCCTCTTGCAGGCTGTAGGGGCAAGTGCTGTCAGAAGCGAGTAGCAGCACCTACACACACAGACAAAGATCCCCCAGGTAGCCTCTAGCAGGCTGTAGGGGCAAGTGCTGCTAGTAGCGAGTAGCTGCACCTACATACACACAGACAAAGATCCCCCAGGTAGCCTCAAGCAGGCTGTAGGGGCAAGAGCTGTGAGTAGCGAGTAGCAGCACCTACACACACACAGACAACGATCCCCCAGGTAGCCTCTACAAGGGCTGTAGGGGCAAGTGCTTTTAGTAGCGAGTAGCTGCACCTACACACACAGACAAAGATTCCCCAGGTAGCGTCTAGCAGGCTGTAGGGGTATGTGCTGTTAGTAGCGAGTAGCAGCACCTACACACAGACAAAGATCCCCCAGGTAGCCTCTAGCAGGCTGTAGGGGCAAGTGCTGTGAGTAGCGAGTAGCAGCACCTACACACACAGACAAAGATCCCCCAGGTAGCGTCTAGCAGGCTGTAGGGGCAAGTGCTGTGAGTAGCGAGTAGCAGCACCTACACACACAGACAAAGATCCCCTAGGTAGCCTCTAACAGGGCTGTAGGGGCAAGTGCTGTTAGTGGCGGGTAGCAGCGCCTACACACAGACAAAGATCCCCCAGATAGCCTCCAGCAGGGCTGTAGGGGCAAGTGCTGTTAGTAGCGAGTAGCAGCACCTACACGCACACAGACAAAGATCTCCCAGGTAGCCTCTAGTAGGCTGTAGGGGCAAGTGCTGTGTATAGTGAGTAGCAGTAACGACACACACACAGACAAAGATCCCCCAGGTAGCCTCTAGCAGGCTGTAGGGGCAAGTGCTGTTAGTAGCGAGTAGCAGCACCTACATATACACAGACAAAGATCCCCCAGGTAGCCTCTTGCAGGCTGTAGGGGCAAGTGCTGTCAGTAGCGAGTAGCAGCACCTACACACACAGACAAAGATCCCCTAGGTAGCCTCTAGCAGGCTGTAGGGGCAAGTGCTGCTAGTAGCGAGTAGCTGCACCTACATACACACAGACAAAGATCCCCCAGGTAGCCTCAAGCAGGCTGTAGGGGCAAGAGCTGTGAGTAGCGAGTAGCAGCACCTACACACACACAGACAACGATCCCCCAGGTAGCCTCTACAAGGGCTGTAGGGGCAAGTGCTTTTAGTAGCGAGTAGCTGCACCTACACACACAGACAAAGATCCCCCAGGTACCCTCTAGCAGGCTGTAGGGGCAAGTGCTGTGAGTCACAAGTAGCAGCAACTACACACAGACAAAGATCCCCCAGGTAGCCTCTAGCAGGCTGTAGGGGTATGTGCTGTTAGTAGCGAGTAGCAGCACCTACACACACAGACAAAGATCTCCCAGGTAGCCTGTAGCAGGCTGTAGGGGCAAGTGCTGTTAGTAGCGAGTAGAAGCACCTACACACACAGACAAAGATCTCCCAGGTAGCCTCTAGCAGGCTGTAGGGGCAAGTGCTGTTAGTAGCGAGTAGCTGCACCTACACACAAACAAATATCCCCCAGGTAGCCTCTAGCAGGCTGTAGTGGCAAGTGCTGTTAGTAGCGAGTAGCAGCATCTACACACACAGACAAAAATCCCCCAGGTAGCCTCTAGCAGGCTGTAGGGGTATGTGATGTTAGTAGCGAGTAGCAGCACCTACACAAACAGACAAAGCTCCCCCAGGTAGCCTCTAGCAGGCTGTAGGGGCAAGTACTCTTAGTAGCGAGTAGCAGCACCTACACACACAGACAAAGATCCCCCAGGTAGCGTTTTAACAGGTTGTAGGGGCAAGTGCTGTGAGGAGCGAGTAGCAGCGCCTACACACACACACAGAAAAAGATCCCCCAGGTAGCCTATAACAGGCTGTAGGGGCAAGTGTTGTTAGTAGCGAGTATCACAACCTACACACACAAATCTGCCCCAGGTAGCCTCTAGCAGGCTGTAGGGGCAAGTGCTGTTATTAGCGAGTAGAAACATCTACACACACACAGACAAACATCCCCCAGGTAGCCTCTAGCAGGCTGTACAGGCAAGTGCTATGAGTAGCGTGTAGCAGCACCTACACACACAGACAAAGATCCCCCAGGTTGCCTCTAGCAGGCTGTAGGGGCAACAGCTGCTAGTAGCAACTTGCAACACCTACATACACACAGACAAAGATCCCCCAGGTAGCCTCTAGCAGGCTGTAGGTGCAAGCACTGTGTGTAGGGAGTAGCAGCACCTACACACAGACAGACAGAGATCCCGCAGGTAGCCTCTAGCAGGATGTAGGGACAAGTGCTGTTAGTAGCGAGTAGCAGCACCTACACACAGACAGACAAAGATCCCCTAGGTAGCCTCTAGCAGGCTGTAGAGGCAAGTGCTGTTAGTAGCGAGTAGCAGCACCTACACACACACAGACAAATATCTCCCAGGTAGCCTCTAGCAGGCTGTAGGGGCAAGTGTTGTTAGTAGCGAGTAGCAGCACCTACACACACAGACAAATATCTCCCAGGTAGCCTCTAGCAGGCTGTAGGGGCAAGTGCTGGTAGTAGCGAGTAGCAGCACCTACACACAGACAAAGATCCTCCAGGTAGTCTCTAGCAGGCTGTAGTGGCAAGTGCTGTTAGTAGCGAGTAGCAGCACCTGCACACACAGACAAAGATCCCCCAGGTAGCCTCTAGCAGGCTGTAGGTGTATGTGCTGTTATTATCGAGTAGCAGCACCTACACACACAGACAAAGCTCCCCCAGGTAGCCTCTAGCAAGCTATAGGGGCAAGTGCTCTTAGTAGCGAGTAGCAGCACCTACACACACAGACAAAGATCCCCCAGGTAGCGTCTAGCAGGCTGTAGGGGTATGTGCTGTTAGTAGCGAGTAGCAGCACCTACACACAGACAAAGATCCCCCAGGTAGCCTCTAGCAGGCTGTAGGGGCAAGTGCTGTGAGTAGCGAGTAGCAGCACCTACACACACAGACAAAGATCCCCCAGGTAGCCTTTAGCAGGCTGTAGGGGCAAGTGCTGTTATTAGCGAGTAGCAGCACCTACACACACACAGACAAAGATCCCCCAGGTAGCCTCTAGCAGGCTGTAGGGGCAAGTGCTGTGAGTAGCGAGTAGCAGCACCTACACACACAGACAAAGATCCCCTAGGTAGCCTCTAACAGGGCTGTAGGGGCAAGTGCTGTTAGTGGCGGGTAGCAGCACCTACACACAGACAAAGATCCCCCAGATAGCCTCCAGCAGGGCTGTAGGGGCAAGTGCTGTTAGTAGCGAGTAGCAGCACCTACACGCACACAGACAAAGATCTCCCAGGTAGCCTCTAGTAGGCTGTAGGGGCAAGTGCTGTGTATAGTGAGTAGCAGTAACGACACACACACAGACAAAGATCCCCCAGGTAGCCTCTAGCAGGCTGTAGGGGCAAGTGCTGTTAGTAGCGAGTAGCAGCACCTACATAAACACAGACAAAGATCCCCCAGGTAGCCTCTTGCAGGCTGTAGGGGCAAGTGCTGTCAGTAGCGAGTAGCAGCACCTACACACACAGACAAAGATCCCCCAAGTAGCCTCTAGCAGGCTGTAGGGGCAAGTGCTGCTAGTAGCGAGTAGCTGCACCTACATACACACAGACAAAGATCCCCCAGGTAGCCTCAAGCAGGCTGTAGGGGCAAGAGCTGTGAGTAGCGAGTAGCAGCACCTACACACACACAGACAACGATCCCCCAGGTAGCCTCTACAAGGGCTGTAGGGGCAAGTGCTTTTAGTAGCGAGTAGCTGCACCTACACACACAGACAAAGATCCCCCAGGTAGCCTCTAGCAGGCTGTAGGGGCAAGTGCTGTGAGTCACAAGTAGCAGCACCTACACACAGACAAAGATCCCCCAGGTAGCCTCTAGCAGGCTGTAGGGGTATGTGCTGTTAGTAGCGAGTAGCAGCACCTACACACACAGACAAAGATCTCCCAGGTAGCCTCTAACAGGCTGTAGGGGCAAGTGCTGTTAGTAGCGAGTAGAAGCACCTACACACACACAGACAAAGATCTCCCAGGTAGCCTCTAGCAGGCTGTAGGGGCAAGTGCTGTTAGTAGCGAGTAGCTGCACCTACACACAAACAAATATCCCCCAGGTAGCCTCTAGCAGGCTGTAGTGGCAAGTGCTGTTAGTAGCGAGTAGCAGCACCTACACACACAGACAAAAATCCCCCAGGTAGCCTCTAGCAGGCTGTAGGGGTATGTGATGTTAGTAGCGAGTAGCAGCACCTACACAAACAGACAAAGCTCCCCCAGGTAGCCTCTAGCAGGCTGTAGGGGCAAGTACTCTTAGTAGCGAGTAGCAGCACCTACACACACAGACAAAGATCCCCCAGGTAGCGTTTTAACAGGTTGTAGGGGCAAGTGCTGTGAGGAGCGAGTAGCAGCCCCTACACACACACACAGAAAAAGATCCCCCAGGTAGCCTATAACAGGCTGTAGGGGCAAGTGTTGTTAGTAGCGAGTATCACAACCTACACACACAAATCTGCCCCAGGTAGCCTCTAGCAGGCTGTAGGGGCAAGTGCTGTTATTAGCGAGTAGAAACATCTACACACACACAGACAAACATCCCCCAGGTAGCCTCTAGCAGGCTGTACAGGCAAGTGCTATGAGTAGCGTGTAGCAGCACCTACACACACAGACAAAGATCCCCCAGGGTGCCTCTAGCAGGCTGTAGGGGCAACAGCTGCTAGTAGCAACTTGCAACACCTACATACACACAGACAAAGATCCCCCAGGTAGCCTCTAGCAGGCTGTAGGTGCAAGCACTGTGTGTAGGGAGTAGCAGCACCTACACACAGACAGACAGAGATCCCCCAGGTAGCCTCTAGCAGGATGTAGGGACAAGTGCTGTTAGTAGCGAGTAGCAGCACCTACACACAGACAGACAAAGATCCCCTAGGTAGCCTCTAGCAGGCTGTAGAGGCAAGTGCTGTTAGTAGCGAGTAGCAGCACCTACACACACACAGACAAATATCTCCCAGGTAGCCTCTAGCAGGCTGTAGGGGCAAGTGTTGTTAGTAGCGAGTAGCAGCACCTACACACACAGACAAATATCTCCCAGGTAGCCTCTAGCAGGCTGTAGGGGCAAGTGCTGTTAGTAGCGAGTAGCAGCACCTACACACAGACAAAGATCCTCCAGGTAGTCTCTAGCAGGCTGTAGTGGCAAGTGCTGTTAGTAGCGAGTAGCAGCACCTACACACACACAGACAAATATCTCCCAGGTAGCCTCTAGCAGGCTGTAGGGGCAAGTGTTGTTAGTAGCGAGTAGCAGCACCTACACACACAGACAAATATCTCCCAGGTAGCCTCTAGCAGGCTGTAGGGGCAAGTGCTGTTAGTAGCGAGTAGCAGCACCTACACACGGACAAAGATCCTCCAGGTAGTCTCTAGCAGGCTGTAGTGGCAAGTGCTGTTAGTAGCGAGTAGCAGCACCTGCACACACAGACAAAGATCCCCCAGGTAGCCTCTAGCAGGCTGTAGGTGTATGTGCCATTATTATCGAGTAGCAGCACCTACACACACAGACAAAGCTCCCCCAGGTAGCCTCTAGCAAGCTATAGGGGCAAGTGCTCTTAGTAGCGAGTAGCAGCACCTACACACACAGACAAAGATCCCCCAGGTAGCGTCTAGCAGGCTGTAGGGGTATGTGCTGTTAGTAGCGAGTAGCAGCACCTACACACAGACAAAGATCCCCCAGGTAGCCTCTAGCAGGCTGTAGGGGCAAGTGCTGTGAGTAGCGAGTAGCAGCACCTACACACACAGACAAAGATCCCCCAGGTAGCCTTTAGCAGGCTGTAGGGGCAAGTGCTGTTATTAGCGAGTAGCAGCACCTACACACACACAGACAAAGATCCCCCAGGTAGCCTCTAGCAGGCTGTAGGGGCAAGTGCTGTGAGTAGCGAGTAGCAGCACCTACACACACAGACAAAGATCCCCTAGGTAGCCTCTAACAGGGCTGTAGGGGCAAGTGCTGTTAGTGGCGGGTAGCAGCACCTACACACAGACAAAGATCCCCCAGATAGCCTCCAGCAGGGCTGTAGGGGCAAGTGCTGTTAGTAGCGAGTAGCAGCACCTACACGCACACAGACAAAGATCTCCCAGGTAGCCTCTAGTAGGCTGTAGGGGCAAGTGCTGTGTATAGTGAGTAGCAGTAACGACACACACACAGACAAAGATCCCCCAGGTAGCCTCTAGCAGGCTGTAGGGGCAAGTGCTGTTAGTAGCGAGTAGCAGCACCTACATAAACACAGACAAAGATCCCCCAGGTAGCCTCTTGCAGGCTGTAGGGGCAAGTGCTGTCAGTAGCGAGTAGCAGCACCTACACACACAGACAAAGATCCCCCAGGTAGCCTCTAGCAGGCTGTAGGGGCAAGTGCTGCTAGTAGCGAGTAGCTGCACCTACATACACACAGACAAAGATCCCCCAGGTAGCCTCAAGCAGGCTGTAGGGGCAAGAGCTGTGAGTAGCGAGTAGCAGCACCTACACACACACAGACAACGATCCCCCAGGTAGCCTCTACAAGGGCTGTAGGGGCAAGTGCTTTTAGTAGCGAGTAGCTGCACCTACACACACAGACAAAAATCCCCCAGGTAGCCTCTAGCAGGCTGTAGGGGCAAGTGCTGTGAGTCACAAGTAGCAGCACCTACACACAGACAAAGATCCCCCAGGTAGCCTCTAGCAGGCTGTAGGGGTATGTGCTGTTAGTAGCGAGTAGCAGCACCTACACACACAGACAAAGATCTCCCAGGTAGCCTCTAGCAGGCTGTAGGGGCAAGTGCTGTTAGTAGCGAGTAGAAGCACCTACACACACACAGACAAAGATCTCCCAGGTAGCCTCTAGCAGGCTGTAGGGGCAAGTGCTGTTAGTAGCGAGTAGCTGCACCTACACACAAACAAATATCCCCCAGGTAGCCTCTAGCAGGCTGTAGTGGCAAGTGCTGTTAGTAGCGAGTAGCAGCACCTACACACACAGACAAAAATCCCCCAGGTAGCCTCTAGCAGGGTGTAGGGGCAAGATCTCTTAGTAGCCAGTTGCAGCACCTACACACACAGACAAAGATCCCCCAGGTAGCGTTTAGCAGGCTGTAGGGGCAAGTGCTGTGAGGAGCGAGTAGCAGCCCCTACACACACACACAGACAAAGATCCCCCAGGTAGCCTATAACAGGCTGTAGGGGCAAGTGTTGTTAGTAGCGAGTATCACAACCTACACACACAAATCTGCCCCAGGTAGCCTCTAGCAGGCTGTAGGGGCAAGTGCTGTTATTAGCGAGTAGAAACATCTACACACACAGACAAACATCCCCCAGGTAGCGTCTAGCAGGCTGTAGGGGTATGTGCTGTTAGTAGCGAGTAGCAGCACCTACACACAGACAAAGATCCCCCAGGTAGCCTCTAGCAGGCTGTAGGGGCAAGTGCTGTGAGTAGCGAGTAGCAGCACCTACACACACAGACAAAGATCCCCCAGGTAGCCTTTAGCAGGCTGTAGGGGCAAGTGCTGTTATTAGCGAGTAGCAGCACCTACACACACACAGACAAAGATCCCCCAGGTAGCCTCTAGCAGGCTGTAGGGGCAAGTGCTGTGAGTAGCGAGTAGCAGCACCTACACACACAGACAAAGATCCCCTAGGTAGCCTCTAACAGGGCTGTAGGGGCAAGTGCTGTTAGTGGCGGGTAGCAGCACCTACACACAGACAAAGATCCCCCAGATAGCCTCCAGCAGGGCTGTAGGGGCAAGTGCTGTTAGTAGCGAGTAGCAGCACCTACACGCACACAGACAAAGATCTCCCAGGTAGCCTCTAGTAGGCTGTAGGGGCAAGTGCTGTGTATAGTGAGTAGAAGTAACGACACACACACAGACAAAGATCCCCCAGGTAGCCTCTAGCAGGCTGTAGGGGCAAGTGCTGTTAGTAGCGAGTAGCAGCACCTACATAAACACAGACAAAGATCCCCCAGGTAGCCTCTTGCAGGCTGTAGGGGCAAGTGCTGTCAGTAGCGAGTAGCAGCACCTACACACACAGACAAAGATCCCCCAGGTAGCCTCTAGCAGGCTGTAGGGGCAAGTGCTGCTAGTAGCGAGTAGCTGCACCTACATACACACAGACAAAGATCCCCCAGGTAGCCTCAAGCAGGCTGTAGGGGCAAGAGCTGTGAGTAGCGAGTAGCAGCACCTACACACACACAGACAACGATCCCCCAGGTAGCCTCTACAAGGGCTGTAGGGGCAAGTGCTTTTAGTAGCGAGTAGCTGCACCTACACACACAGACAAAGATCCCCCAGGTAGCCTCTAGCAGGCTGTAGGGGCAAGTGCTGTGAGTCACAAGTAGCAGCACCTACACACAGACAAAGATCCCCCAGGTAGCCTCTAGCAGGCTGTAGGGGTTTGTGCTGTTAGTAGCGAGTAGCAGCACCTACACACACAGACAAAGATCTCCCAGGTAGCCTCTAGCAGGCTGTAGGGGCAAGTGCTGTTAGTAGCGAGTAGAAGCACCTACACACACACAGACAAAGATCTCCCAGGTAGCCTCTAGCAGGCTGTAGGGGCAAGTGCTGTTAGTAGCGAGTAGCTGCACCTACACACAAACAAATATCCCCCAGGTAGCCTCTAGCAGGCTGTAGTGGCAAGTGCTGTTAGTAGCGAGTAGCAGCACCTACACACACAGACAAAAATCCCCCAGGTAGCCTCTAGCAGGGTGTAGGGGCAAGTACTCTTAGTAGCCAGTTGCAGCACCTACACACACAGACAAAGATCCCCCAGGTAGCGTTTAGCAGGCTGTAGGGGCAAGTGCTGTGAGGAGCGAGTAGCAGCCCCTACACACACACACAGACAAAGATCCCCCAGGTAGCCTATAACAGGCTGTAGGGGCAAGTGTTGTTAGTAGCGAGTATCACAACCTACACATACAAATCTGCCCCAGGTAGCCTCTAGCAGGCTGTAGGGGCAAGTGCTGTTATTAGCGAGTAGAAACATCTACACACACAGACAAACATCCCCCAGGTAGCCTCTAGCAGGCTGTACAGGCAAGTGCTATGAGTAGCGTGTAGCAGCACCTACACACACAGACAAAGATCCCCCAGGTTGCCTCTAGCAGTCTGTAGGGGCAACAGCTGCTAGTAGCAACTTGCAACACCTACATACACACAGACAAAGATCCCCCAGGTAGCCTCTAGCAGGCTGTAGGTGCAAGTACTGTGTGTAGGGAGTAGCAGCACCTACACACAGACAGACAGAGATCCCCCAGGTAGCCTCTAGCAGGATGTAGGGACAAGTGCTGTTAGTAGCGAGTAGCAGCACCTACACACAGACAGACAAAGATCCCCTAGGTAGCCTCTAGCAGGCTGTAGAGGCAAGTGCTGTTAGTAGCGAGTAGCAGCACCTACACACACACAGACAAATATCTCCCAGGTAGCCTCTAGCAGGCTGTAGGGGCAAATGTTGTTAGTAGCGAGTAGCAGCACCTACACACACAGACAAATATCTCCCAGGTAGCCTCTAGCAGGCTGTAGGGGCAAGTGCTGTTAGTAGCGAGTAGCAGCACCTACACACAGACAAAGATCCTCCAGGTAGTCTTTAGCAGGCTGTAGTGGCAAGTGCTGTTAGTAGCGAGTAGCAGCACCTGCACACACAGACAAAGATCCCCCAGGTAGCCTCTAGCAGGCTGTAGGTGTATGTGCTGTTATTATCGAGTAGCAGCACCTACACACACAGACAAAAATCCCCCAGGTAGCCTCTAGCAGGCTGTAGGGGCAAGTACTCTTAGTAGCGAGTTGCAGCACCTACACACACAGACAAAGATCCCCCAGGTAGCGTTTAGCAGGCTGTAGGGGCAAGTGCTGTGAGGAGCGAGTAGCAGCCCCTACACACACACACACAGACAAAGATCCCCCAGGTAGCCTATAACAGGCTGTAGGGGCAAGTGTTGTTAGTAGCGAGTATCACAACCTACACACACAAATCTGCCCCAGGTAGCCTCTAGCAGGCTGTAGGGGCAAGTGCTGTTATTAGCGAGTAGAAACATCTACACACACACAGACAAACATCCCCCAGGTAGCCTCTAGCAGGCTGTACAGGCAAGTGCTATGAGTAGCGTGTAGCAGCACCTACACACACAGACAAAGATCCCCCAGGTTGCCTCTAGCAGGCTGTAGGGGCAACAGCTGCTAGTAGCAACTAGCAACACCTACATACACACAGACAAAGATCCCCCAGGTAGCCTCTAGCAGGCTGTAGGTGCAAGTACTGTGTGTAGGGAGTAGCAGCACCTACACACAGACAGACAGAGATCCCCCAGGTAGCCTCTAGCAGGATGTAGGGACAAGTGCTGTTAGTAGCGAGTAGCAGCACCTACACACAGACAGACAAAGATCCCCTAGGTAGCCTCTAGCAGGCTGTAGAGGCAAGTGCTGTTGGTAGCGAGTAGCAGCACCTACACACACACAGACAAATATCTCCCAGGTAGCCTTTAGCAGGCTGTAGGGGCAAATGTTGTTAGTAGCGAGTAGCAGCACCTACACACACAGACAAATATCTCCCAGGTAGCCTCTAGCAGGCTGTAGGGGCAAGTGCTGTTAGTAGCGAGTAGCAGCACCTACACACAGACAAAGATCCTCCAGGTAGTCTCTAGCAGGCTGTAGTGGCAAGTGCTGTTAGTAGCGAGTAGCAGCACCTGCACAAACAGACAAAGATCCCCCAGGTAGCCTCTAGCAGGCTGTAGGTGTATGTGCTGTTATTATCGAGTAGCAGCACCTACACACACAGACAGAGCTCCCCCAGGTAGCCTCTAGCGGGCTGTAGGGGCAAGTGCTCTTAGTAGCGAGTAGCAGCACCTACACACACAGACAAAGGTCCCCCAGGTAGCGTCTAGCAGGCTGTAGGGGTATGTGCTGTTAGTAGCGAGTAGCAGCACCTACACACAGACAAAGATCCCCCAGGTAGCCTCTAGCAGAATGTAGGGGCAAGTGCTGTGAGTAGCGAGTAGCAGCACCTACACACACAGACAAAGATCCCCGAGGTAGCCTCTAGCAGGCTGTAGGGGCAAGTGCTGTTAGTAGCGTATAGCGCCACGTACACACACACAGACAAAGATCCCCCAGGTAACCTCTAGCAGTCTGTAGGGGCAAGTGCTGTTAGTAGCGAGTATCAGAACCTACACACACAAAGCTCCCCAGGTAGCCTCTAGCAGGCTGTAGGGGCAAGTGCTGTTATTAGCGAGTAGAAGCATCTACACACACACAGACAAAGATCCCCCAGGTAGCCTCAAGCAGGCTTTAGGGGCAAGTGCTGTGAGTAGCGTGTAGCAGCACCTACACACACAGACAAAGATCACCCAGGTTGCCTCTAGCAGGCTCTAGGGGCAAGTGCTGTTAGTTGCGAGTAGCCGCATATACACAAACAGACAAAGATCCCCCAGGTAGCCTTGAGCAGGCTGTAGGGGCAATTGCTGCTGGTAGCGAGTAGCAGCACCTACACACAGACAAAGATCCCTCAGGTAGCCTCTAGCAGGCTGAAGGCACAAGTGCTGTTAGTAACCAGTATCAGATCCTACACACACAAAGCCCCCCAGGTAGCCTCTAACAGGCTGTAGGGGAAAGTGCTGTTAGTAGCGAGTAGCAGCACCTACACACACACAGACACAGATCCCCCAGGTAGCCTCCAGCAGGCTGTAGGGGTATGTGCTGTTAGTAGCGAGTAGCATCACCTAAACACACACAGACAAAGATCCCCCAGGTAGCCTCTAGCAGGCTGTAGGGGCAAGTGCTGTGAGTAGCGAGTAGCAGCACCTACACACACAGACAAAGATCCCCCAGGTAGCCTTTAGCAGGCTGTAGGGGCAAGTGCTGTTATTAGCGAGTAGCAGCACCTACACACACACAGACAAAGATCCCCCAGGTAGCCTCTAGCAGGCTGTAGGGGCAAGTGCTGTGAGTAGCGAGTAGCAGCACCTACACACACAGACAAAGATCCCCTAGGTAGCCTCTAACAGGGCTGTAGGGGCAAGTGCTGTTAGTGGCGGGTAGTAGCACCTACACACAGACAAAGATCCCCCAGATAGCCTCCAGCAGGGCTGTAGGGGCAAGTGCTGTTAGTAGCGAGTAGCAGCACCTACACGCACACAGACAAAGATCTCCCAGGTAGCCTCTAGTAGGCTGTAGGGGCAAGTGCTGTGTATAGTGAGTAGAAGTAACGACACACACAGACAAAGATCCCCCAGGTAGCCTCTAGCAGGCTGTAGGGGCAAGTGCTGTTAGTAGCGAGTAGCAGCACCTACATAAACACAGACAAAGATCCCCCAGGTAGCCTCTTGCAGGCTGTAGGGGCAAGTGCTGTCAGTAGCGAGTAGCAGCACCTACACACACAGACAAAGATCCCCCAGGTAGCCTCTAGCAGGCTGTAGGGGCAAGTGCTGCTAGTAGCGAGTAGCTGCACCTACATACACACAGACAAAGATCCCCCAGGTAGCCTCAAGCAGGCTGTAGGGGCAAGAGCTGTGAGTAGCGAGTAGCAGCACCTACACACACACAGACAACGATCCCCCAGGTAGCCTCTACAAGGGCTGTAGGGGCAAGTGCTTTTAGTAGCGAGTAGCTGCACCTACACACACAGACAAAGATCCCCCAGGTAGCCTCTAGCAGGCTGTAGGGGCAAGTGCTGTGAGTCACAAGTAGCAGCACCTACACACAGACAAAGATCCCCCAGGTAGCCTCTAGCAGGCTGTAGGGGTTTGTGCTGTTAGTAGCGAGTAGCATCACCTACACACACAGACAAAGATCTCCCAGGTAGCCTCTAGCAGGCTGTAGGGGCAAGTGCTGTTAGTAGCGAGTAGAAGCACCTACACACACACAGACAAAGATCTCCCAGGTAGCCTCTAGCAGGCTGTAGGGGCAAGTGCTGTTAGTAGCGAGTAGCTGCACCTACACACAAACAAATATCCCCCAGGTAGCCTCTAGCAGGCTGTAGTGGCAAGTGCTGTTAGTAGCGAGTAGCAGCACCTACACACACAGACAAAAATCCCCCAGGTAGCCTCTAGCAGGGTGTAGGGGCAAGTACTCTTAGTAGCCAGTTGCAGCACCTACACACACAGACAAAGATCCCCCAGGTAGCGTTTAGCAGGCTGTAGGGGCAAGTGCTGTGAGGAGCGAGTAGCAGCCCCTACACACACAGACAAAGATCCCCCAGGTAGCCTATAACAGGCTGTAGGGGCAAGTGTTGTTAGTAGCGAGTATCACAACCTACACACACAAATCTGCCCCAGGTAGCCTCTAGCAGGCTGTAGGGGCAAGTGCTGTTATTAGCGAGTAGAAACATCTACACACACAGACAAACATCCCCCAGGTAGCCTCTAGCAGGCTGTACAGGCAAGTGCTATGAGTAGCGTGTAGCAGCACCTACACACACAGACAAAGATCCCCCAGGTTGCCTCTAGCAGGCTGTAGGGGCAACAGCTGCTAGTAGCAACTTGCAACACCTACATACACACAGACAAAGATCCCCCAGGTAGCCTCTAGCAGGCTGTAGGTGCAAGTACTGTGTGTAGGGAGTAGCAGCACCTACACACAGACAGACAGAGATCCCCCAGGTAGCCTCTAGCAGGATGTAGGGACAAGTGCTGTTAGTAGCGAGTAGCAGCACCTACACACAGACAGACAAAGATCCCCTAGGTAGCCTCTAGCAGGCTGTAGAGGCAAGTGCTGTTAGTAGCGAGTAGCAGCACCTACACACACACAGACAAATATCTCCCAGGTAGCCTCTAGCAGGCTGTAGGGGCAAATGTTGTTAGTAGCGAGTAGCAGCACCTACACACACAGACAAATATCTCCCAGGTAGCCTCTAGCAGGCTGTAGGGGCAAGTGCTGTTAGTAGCGAGTAGCAGCACCTACACACAGACAAAGATCCTCCAGGTAGTCTTTAGCAGGCTGTAGTGGCAAGTGCTGTTAGTAGCGAGTAGCAGCACCTGCACACACAGACAAAGATCCCCCAGGTAGCCTCTAGCAGGCTGTAGGTGTATGTGCTGTTATTATCGAGTAGCAGCACCTACACACACAGACAAAAATCCCCCAGGTAGCCTCTAGCAGGCTGTAGGGGCAAGTACTCTTAGTAGCGAGTTGCAGCACCTACACACACAGACAAAGATCCCCCAGGTAGCGTTTAGCAGGCTGTAGGGGCAAGTGCTGTGAGGAGCGAGTAGCAGCCCCTACACACACACACAGACAAAGATCCCCCAGGTAGCCTATAACAGGCTGTAGGGGCAAGTGTTGTTAGTAGCGAGTATCACAACCTACACACACAAATCTGCCCCAGGTAGCCTCTAGCAGGCTGTAGGGGCAAGTGCTGTTATTAGCGAGTAGAAACATCTACACACACACAGACAAACATCCCCCAGGTAGCCTCTAGCAGGCTGTACAGGCAAGTGCTATGAGTAGCGTGTAGCAGCACCTACACACACAGACAAAGATCCCCCAGGTTGCCTCTAGCAGGCTGTAGGGGCAACAGCTGCTAGTAGCAACTAGCAACACCTACATACACACAGACAAAGATCCCCCAGGTAGCCTCTAGCAGGCTGTAGGTGCAAGTACTGTGTGTAGGGAGTAGCAGCACCTACACACAGACAGACAGAGATCCCCCAGGTAGCCTCTAGCAGGATGTAGGGACAAGTGCTGTTAGTAGCGAGTAGCAGCACCTACACACAGACAGACAAAGATCCCCTAGGTAGCCTCTAGCAGGCTGTAGAGGCAAGTGCTGTTGGTAGCGAGTAGCAGCACCTACACACACACAGACAAATATCTCCCAGGTAGCCTTTAGCAGGCTGTAGGGGCAAATGTTGTTAGTAGCGAGTAGCAGCACCTACACACACAGACAAATATCTCCCAGGTAGCCTCTAGCAGGCTGTAGGGGCAAGTGCTGTTAGTAGCGAGTAGCAGCACCTACACACAGACAAAGATCCTCCAGGTAGTCTCTAGCAGGCTGTAGTGGCAAGTGCTGTTAGTAGCGAGTAGCAGCACCTGCACAAACAGACAAAGATCCCCCAGGTAGCCTCTAGCAGGCTGTAGGTGTATGTGCTGTTATTATCGAGTAGCAGCACCTACACACACAGACAGAGCTCCCCCAGGTAGCCTCTAGCGGGCTGTAGGGGCAAGTGCTCTTAGTAGCGAGTAGCAGCACCTACACACACAGACAAAGGTCCCCCAGGTAGCGTCTAGCAGGCTGTAGGGGTATGTGCTGTTAGTAGCGAGTAGCAGCACCTACACACAGACAAAGATCCCCCAGGTAGCCTCTAGCAGAATGTAGGGGCAAGTGCTGTGAGTAGCGAGTAGCAGCACCTACACACACAGACAAAGATCCCCGAGGTAGCCTCTAGCAGGCTGTAGGGGCAAGTGCTGTTAGTAGCGTATAGCGCCACCTACACACACACAGACAAAGATCCCCCAGGTAACCTCTAGCAGTCTGTAGGGGCAAGTGCTGTTAGTAGCGAGTATCAGAACCTACACACACAAAGCTCCCCAGGTAGCCTCTAGCAGGCTGTAGGGGCAAGTGCTGTTATTAGCGAGTAGAAGCATCTACACACACACAGACAAAGATCCCCCAGGTAGCCTCAAGCAGGCTTTAGGGGCAAGTGCTGTGAGTAGCGTGTAGCAGCACCTACACACACAGACAAAGATCACCCAGGTTGCCTCTAGCAGGCTCTAGGGGCAAGTGCTGTTAGTTGCGAGTAGCCGCATATACACAAACAGACAAAGATCCCCCAGGTAGCCTTGAGCAGGCTGTAGGGGCAATTGCTGCTGGTAGCGAGTAGCAGCACCTACACACAGACAAAGATCCCTCAGGTAGCCTCTAGCAGGCTGAAGGCACAAGTGCTGTTAGTAACCAGTATCAGATCCTACACACACAAAGCCCCCCAGGTAGCCTCTAACAGGCTGTAGGGGAAAGTGCTGTTAGTAGCGAGTAGCATCACCTAAACACACACAGACAAATATCTCCCAGGTAGCCTCTAGCAGGCTGTAGGGGCAAGTGTTGTTAGTAGCGAGTAGCAGCACCTACACACACACAGACAAATATCTCCCAGGTAGCCTCTAGCAGGCTGTAGGGGCAAGTGCTGTGAGTAGCGTGTAGCAGCACCTACACACACAGACAAAGATCCCCCAGGTAGCCTCTAGCAGGCTCTAGGGGCAAGTGCTGTTAGTAGCGAGTATCCGCATATACACAAACAGACAAAGATCCCCCAGGTAGCCTCTAGCAGGCTGTAGGGGCAATTGCTGCTGGTAGCGAGTAGCAGCACCTACACACAGACAAAGATCCCCCAGGTAGCCTCTAGCAGGCTGTAGGGGCAAGTGCTGTTAGTAACCAGTATCAGATCCTACACACACAAAGCCCCCCAGGTAGCCTCTAGCAGGCTGTAGGGGAAAGTGCTGTTAGTAGCGAGTAGCAGCACCTACACACAGACAAAGATATCCCAGGTAGCCTCTAGCAGGCTGTAGGGGCAGGTGCTGTTAATATCGAGTAGCAGCACCTACACATACACAGACAAAGATCTCCCAGGTAGCCTCTAGCATGCTGTAGGGGCAAGTGCTGTTAGTAGCGAGTACCAGCACCCACACACAGACAAAGATCCCCCAGGTAGCCTCTAGCAGGCTGTAGTGGCAAGTGCTGTTATTTGCGAGTAGCAGCACCTACACATACAGACAAAGCTCCCCCAGGTAGCCTCTATCAGGCTGTTGGGGCAAGTGCTCTTAGTAGCGTGTAGCAGCACCTACACACACAGACAAAGATCTCCCAGGTAGCCTCTATCAGGCTGTTGGGGCAAGTGTTGCTAGTAGCAAGTAGCAGCAACTACATACACAGAGACAAAGATCCCCCACGTAGCCTCTAGCAGGCTGTAGGGGCAAGTGCTGTGAGTAGCGAGTAGCAGCACCTACACACACAGACAAAGATCCCCTAGGTAGTCTCTAGCAGGGGGTAGGGGCAAGTGCTGCTAGTAGCAAGTAGCAGCAACTACATACACAGAGACAAAGATCCCCCAGGTAGCCTCTAGCAGGCTGTCGGGGCAAGTGCTGCTGGTAGCGAGTAGAAGCACCTACACATACAGACAAAGATCCCCCAGGTAGCTTCTAGCAGGGCTGTAGGGGCAAGTGCTGTTAGTAGCGAATAGCAGCACCTACAAACACACAGACGAGGATCCCCCAGGTAGCCTCTTGCAGGCTGTAGGGGCAAGTGCTGTTAGTAGCGAGTAGCACCACCTACACACACACAGACAAAGATCCTCCAGGTAGTCTCTAGCAGGCTGTAGGGGCAAGTGCTGTTACTAGCGAGTAGCAGCACCTACACACAGACAAAAATCCCCCAGGTAGCCTCTAGCAGGCTGTGGTGGCAAGTGCTTTGAGTAGCGAGTAGGAGCACCTACACACACAGACAAAGATCCCCCAGGTAGCCTCTAGTAGGCTGTAGGGGCAAGTGCTGTTAGTAGCGAGTAACAGCACCTACACACACAAAGATCTCCCAGGTAGCCTCTAGCAGAGCTGTAGGGGCAAGTGCTGTTAGTAGCGAGTAGCAGCACCTACACACAGAGACAAATATCCCCCAGGTAGCCTCTAGCAGGCTGTAGGGGCAAGTGCTGTTATTAGCGAGTAGAAGCACCTACACACAGGCAAATATATCCCAGGTAGTCTCTAGCAGGCTGTAGGGGCAAGTGCTGTTAGTACAGACTGGCAGCACCTACACACGCACAGACAAAGATCCCCCAGGTAGCCTCTAGCATGCATTGGGGGCAAGTGCTGTTAGTAGCGAGTAACATCACCTACACACACAGACAAATATCTCCCAGGTAGCCTCTAGCAGGCTGTAGGGACAAGTGCTGTTAGTAGCGAGTAGCAGCACCTACACACAGACAAAGATCCCCCAGATAGCCTCTAGCAGGGGGTAGGGGCAAGTGCTGCTAGTAGCAAGTAGCAGTAACTACATACACACAGATAAAGATCCCCCAGGTAGCCTCTAGCAGGCTGTAGGGGCAAGTGCTGCTAGTAGCAACTAGCAGCACCTACATACACACGGACAAAGATCCCCCAGCTAGCCTCTAGCAGTCTGTAGGGGCAAGTGCTGGTAGTAGCGAGTAGGAGCACCTACATACACACAGACAAAGATCCCCCAGGTAGCCTCTAGCAGGCTGTAGGGGCAAGTGCTGCTAGTAGCAACTAGCAGCACCTACATACACACGGACAAAGATCCCCCAGATAGTCTCTAGCAGGCTGTAGGGGAAAGTGCTGTTAGTAGCGAGTAGCAGTATATACACACACAGACAAAGATCCCCCAGGTAGCCTCTAGCAGGCTGTAGGGGTATGTGCTGTTAGCAGCGAGTAGCAGCACCTACACACACACAGAAAGATCCCCTAGTTAACCTCTAGCAGGCTGTAGAGGCAAGTGCTGTTAGTAGCGTATAGCAGCACCTACACATAGACAAAGATCTCCCAGGTAGCCTCTAGCAGGCTGTAGGGGCAGGTGCTGTTAATATCGAGTAGCAGCACCTACACATACACAGACAAAGATCTCCCAGGTAGCCTCTAGCATGCTGTAGGGGCAAGTGCTGTTAGTAGCGAGTACTAGCACCCACACACAGACAAAGATCCCCCATGTAGCCTCTAGCAGGCTGTAGTGGCAAGTGCTGTTAGTAGCGTGGAGCAGCACCTACACACACAGACAAAGATCTCCCAGGTAGCCTCTATCAGGCTGTTGGGGCAAGTGTTGCTAGTAGCAAGTAGCAACAACTACATACACAGAGATAAAGATCCCCCACGTAGCCTCTAGCAGGCTGTAGGGGCAAGTGCTGTGAGTAGCGAGTAGCAGCACCTACACACACAGACAAAGATCCCCTAGGTAGCCTCTAGCAGGGGGTAGGGTCAAGTGCTGCTAGTAGCAAGTAGCAGCAACTACATACACAGAGACAAAGATCCCCCAGGTAGCCTCTAGCAGGCTGTCGGGGCAAGTGCTGCTGGTAGCGAGTAGCAGCACCTACACATACAGACAAAGATCCCCCAGGTAGCTTCTAGCAGGGCTGTAGGGGCAAGTGCTGTTAGTAGCGAATAGCAGCACCTACAAACACACAGACGAGGATCCCCCAGGTAGCCTCTAGCAGGCTGTAGGGGCAAGTGCTGTTAGTAGCGAGTAGCACCACCTACACACACACAGACAAAGATCCTCCAGGTAGTCTCTAGCAGGCTGTAGGGGCAAGTGCTGTTACTAGCGAGTAGCAGCACCTACACACAGACAAAAATCCCCCAGGTAGCCTCTAGCAGGCTGTGGGGGCAAGTGCTGTGAGTAGCGAGTAGGAGCACCTACACACACAGACAAAGATCCCCCAGGTAGCCTCTAATACGCTGTAGGGGCAAGTGCTGTTAGTAGCGAGTAACAGCACCTACACACACAAAGATCTCCCAGGTAGCCTCTAGCAGAGCTGTAGGGGCAAGTGCTGTTAGTACAGACTGGCAGCACCTACACACGCACAGACAAAGATCCCCCAGGTAGCCTCTAGCATGCATTGGGGGCAAGTGCTGTTAGTAGCGAGTAACATCACCTACACACACAGACAAATATCTCCCAGGTAGCCTCTAGTAGGCTGTAGGGACAAGTGATGTTAGTAGCGAGTAGCAGCACCTACACACAGACAAAGATCCCCCAGATAGCCTCTAGCAGGGGGTAGGGGCAAGTGCTGCTAGTAGCAAGTAGCAGTAACTACATACACACAGACAAAGATCCCCCAGGTAGCCTCTAGCAGGCTGTAGGGGCAAGTGCTGCTAGTAGCAAATAGCAGCACCTACATACACACGGACAAAGATCCCCCAGCTAGCCTCTAGCCGTCTGTAGGGGCAAGTGCTGTTAGTAGCGAGTAGGAGTACCTACACACACACAGACAAAGATCCCCCAGATAGTCTCTAGCAGGCTGTAGGGGCAAGTGCTGGTAGCGAGTAGCAGCACCTACACACAGAAAAAGATCCCCCAGGTAGCCTCTAGCAGGCTGTAGGGGCAAGTGCTGTTAGTAGCGAGTAGCCGCATATACAAACAGACAAAGATCCCCCAGGTAGCCTCTAGCAGGCTGTAGGGGCAAGTGCTGTTAGTAGCAAGTAGAAGCACCAACACACACAGACAAAGATCCCCCACGTAGCCTCGGGCAGGATGTAGGGGCAAGTGCTGTTTGGAGCGAGTAGCCGCATATACACACAGAGACAAAGATCCTTCAGGTAGCCTCTAGCAGGCTGTAGGGGCAAGTGCTGTTAGTAGCGAGTAGCAGCACCTACACACACAGACAAAGATCCCCCCGTAGCCTCTAGCAGACTGTAGGGGCAAGTGCTGTTAGTAGCGAATAGCAGCATCTACACACACACAGACAAAGATCCCCCAGGTAGCCTTTAGCAGGCTGGAGGGGCAAGTGCTGTTATTAGCGAGTAGCAGCACCGACACACACAGACAAAAGATCCCCCAGGTAGCCTCTAGCAGGCTGTAGGGGCAAGTGCTGCTGGTAGCGAGTAGCAGCACCTACACACACAAAGACAAGATCCCCCAGGTAGCCTCTAGCAGGCTGTAGGGGCAAGTGCTGTTAGTTGCGAGTAGCAGCACCTACACACACCCACAGACAAAGATCCACCAGGTAGCCTCTAGCAGTCTGTAGGGGCAAGTGGTGTTAGGAGCGAGTAGCAGCACCTACACACAGAGACAAAGATACCTCAGGTAGCCTCTAGCAGGCTGTAGGGGCAAGTGCTGTTAGTTGCGAGTAGCAGCACCTACAAACACAGACAAAGATACCCCAGGTAGCCTCTAGCAGGCTGTAGGGGCTAGTGCTGTCAGTAGCGGGTAGTAGCACCTACAAACACAGATAAACATCCCCCAAGTAGCCTCTAGCAGGCTGTAGGGGCAAGTGCTGTTAGTAGCGCGTAGCAGCATCTACACACACACAGACAAAGATCCCCCAGGTAGCCTCTAGCAGGCTGTCGGGGCAAGTGCTGTTAGTAGCGAGTAGCCGCATACACACAGACAAAGATCCCCCAGGTAGCCTCTAGCAGGCTGTAGGGGCAAGTGCTGTTAGTAGCAAGTAGCAGCACATACACACACAGACAAAGATGCCCCAGGTAGCCTCTAGCAGGCTGTAGGGGCAAGTGCTGTTAGTAGCAAGTAGAAGCACCTACACACACAGACAAAGATCCCCCAGGTAACATCGAGCAGGATGTAGGGGCAAGTGCTGTTAGTAGCGAGTAGCAGCATCTCCACAGACACAGACAAAGATCCCCCACGTAGCCTTTAGCAGGCTGTAGGGGCAAGTGCTGTTATTAGCGAGTAGCAGCACCGACACACACAGACAAAAGATCCCCCAGGTAGCCTCTAGCAGGCTGTAGGGGCAAGTGCTGTTAGTTGCGAGTAGCAGCACCTACACACAGAGACAAAGATACCCCAGGTAGCCTCTAGCAGGCTGTAGGGGCAAGTGCTGTTAGTTGCGAGTAGCATCACCTACACAGGCCCACAGACAAAGATCCCCCAGGTAGCCTCTAGCAGTCTGTAGGGGCAAGTGGTGTTAGGAGCGAGTAGCAGCACCTACACACACAGACAAAGATACCCCAGGTAGTCTCTAGCAGGCTGTAGGGGCAAGTGCTGTTGGTAGCGAGTAGCAGCACCTACACACACACAAAGATCCCCCAGGTAGCCTCTAGCAGGCTGTACGGGCAAGTGCTGTTAGTAGCGAGAAGCAGCATCTGCACAGACATAGACAAAGATCCCCCAGGTAGCCTCTAGCAGGCTGTAGGGGCAAGTGCTGTTGGTAGCGAGTAGCAGCACCTACACACAGACAAGATACCCCAGGTAGCCACTAGCAGGCTGTAGGGGCAAGTGCTGTGAGTAGCGTGTAGTAGCACCTACAATCACAGATAAACATCCCCCAGGTAGCCTCTAGCAGGCTGTAGGGGCAAGTGCTGTTAGTAGCGAGTAGCAGCACCTACACAGACATAGACAAAGATCCCCCATGTAGCCTCTAGCAGGCTGTAGGGGCAAGTGCTGTTGGTAGCGAGTAGCAGCACTTACACACAGACAAAGATACCCCAGGTAGCCTCTAGCAGGCTGTAGGGGCTAGTTGTGTTAGTAGCGAGTAGCAGCACCTACAGACAGACACAAATCCCCCAGGTAGCCTCTAGCAGGCTGTAGGGGCAAGTGCTGTTGTTAGCAAATAGCAGCACCTACACACAGACAAAGATCCCCAGGTAGCCTCTAGCAGGCTGTAGGGGCAAGTGCTGTGAGTAGCGAGTAGCAGCACCTACACACACAGACAAAGATCCCCCAGATAGCCTCTATGAGGATGTAGGGGCAAGTGCTGTTAGGAGCGAGTAGCAGCACCTAGACGCAGACAAAGATCCCCCAGGTAGCCTCTAGCAGGCTGTAGGGGCACGTGTTGTGAGTAACGAGTAGCAGCACCTACACACAGACAAAGATCTCCCAGGTAGCCTTATGCAGGCTGTACGGGCAAGTGCTGTGAGTAGCGAGTAACAGCACCTACACACACAGACAAAGATCCCCCAGGTAGCCTCTAGCAGGGCTGTAGGTGCAAGTGCTGTTAGTAGCAAGTAGCAGCACCTACACACACAGACAAAGAACCCCCAGATAGCCTCTAGCAGGCTGTATGGGCAAGTGCTGTTAGTAGCAAGTAGAAGCACCTACACCTACACACACAGACAAAGATCCCCCAGGTAGCCACTAGCAGGGTGTAGGGTTAAGTGCTGCTGGTAGCGAGTAGCAGCACCTACACACAGACAAAGATCCCCCAGGTAGCCTCTAACAGGCTGTAGGGGCAAGTGCTGTTAGTAGCGAGTTTCAGAACCTACACACAGACAAAGATCCCCCAGGTAGCCTCTAGCAGGCTGTAGGGGCAAGTGCTGTTAGTAGCAAGTAGAAGCACCTACACCTACACACACAGACAAAGATCCCCCAGGTAGCCTCGAGCAGGATGCAGGGGCAAGTGCTGTTAGGCGCGAGTAGCCGCATATACACACAGAGACAAAGATCCTTCAGGTAGCCTCTAGCAGGCTGTAGGGGCAAGTGCTGTTAGTAGCGAGTAGCAGCATCTACACACACACAGACAAAGATCCCCCAGGTAGCCTTTAGCTGGTTGTAGGGGCAAGTGCTGTTATTAGCGAGTAGCAGCACGGACACACACAGACAAAAGATCCCCCAGGTAGCCTCTAGCAGGCTGTAGGGGCAAGTGCTGCTGGTAGCGAGTAGCAGCACCTACACACACACAGACAAAGATCCCCCAGGTAGCCTCTAGCAGGCTGTAGGGGCAAGTGCTGTTAGTTGCGAATAGCAGGACCTACACAGACATAGGCAAAGATCCCCTAGGTAGCCTCTAGCAGGCTGTAGGGGCAAGTGCTGTTTGTAGCGAGTAGCAGCACTTACACACAGACAAAGATAACCCAGGTAGCCTCTAGCAGGCTGTAGGGGCAAGTGCTGTGAGTAGCGGGTAGTAGCACCTACAAACACAGATAAACATCCCCCAGGTAGACTCTAGCAGGCTGTAGGGCAAGTGCTGTTAGTTGCGAGTAGCAGCACCTACACACACCCACAGACAAAGATCCCCCAGGTAGCCTCTAGCAGGATGTAGGGGCAAGTGCTGTTAGTAGCAAGTAGCACCACTTACACACACACACAGACAAAGATCCCCCAGGTAGCCTCTAGCAGGCTGTAGGTGCAAGTGCTGGGAGTAGCGAGTAGCAGCACCTACACACACAGACAAAGATCCCCCAGGTAGCCTCTAGTAAGCTCTAGGGCCAAGTGCCGTGAGTAGCGAGTAGCAGCACCTACACACACACACAGACAAAGATCCCCCAGGTAGCCTCTAGCAGGTGTGTAGGGGCAAGTGCTGCTGGTAGCGAGTAGCAGCACCTACACACACAGACAAAGATACCTCAGGTAGCCTCTAGCAGGGCTGTAGGGGCAAGTGCTGTTAGTAGCGAATACCAGCACCTACAAACACAGACAAAGATCCCCCAGGTAGCCTCTAGCAGGCTGTAGGGGCAAGTGCTGTGAGTAGCGAGTAGCAGCACCTACACACAGACAAAGATCCCCCAGGTAGCCTCTAGCAGGCTGTACGGGCAAGTGCTGTTAGTAGCGAGTAGCAGCACCTACACACAGACACAAATCCCCCAGGTAGCCTCTAGCAGGCTGTAGGGGCAAGTGCTGTTGTTAGCAAATAACAGCACCTACACACAGACAAAGATCCCCCAGGTAGCCTCTAGCAGGCTGTAGGGGCAAGTGCTGTGAGTAGCTAGTAAAAGCACCTACACACACAGACAAAGATCCCCCAGATAGCCTCTAGCAGGATGTAGGGGCAAGTGCTGTTAGGAGCGAGTAGCAGCACCTACACACAGACAAAGATCCCCCAGGTAGCCTCTAGCAGGCTGTAGGGGCAAGTGTTGTGAGTAACGAGTAGCAGCACCTACACACACAGACAAAGATCTCCCAGGTAGCCTTAGGCAGGCTGTACGGGCAAGTGCTGTGAGTAGCGAGTAACAGCACCTACACACACAGACAAAGATCCCCCAGGTAGCCTCTAGCAGGGCTGTAGGGGCAAGTGCTGTTAGTAGCGAGTAGCAGCATATATACACAGACAAATATCCCCCAGGTAGCCTCTAGCAGGCTGTACGGGCAAGTGCTGTTAGTAGCGAGTAGCAGCACCTACACACAAACAGATAAATATCCCCCAGGTAACTAGCAGGCTGTAGGGGCAAGTGCTGTTCGTAGGGAGTAGCAGCACCTACACACAGACAAAGATCCCCCAGGTAGCCTCTAGCAGGCTGTAGGGGCAACTGCTCTTAGTAGCAAGTAGCAGCACCTACATACACACAGACAAAGAACCCCCAGGTAGCCTCTAGCAGGCTGTATGGGCAAGTGCTCCTGGTAGCGAGTAGCAGCACCTACACACACAGACAAAGATCCCCCAGGTAGCCTCTAGCAGGGTGTAGGGGTAAGTGCTGCTGGTAGCGAGTAGCAGCACCTACACACAGACAAAGATCCCCCAGGTAGCCTCTAACAGGCTGTAGGGGCAAGTGCTGTTAGTAGCGAGTTGCAGAACCTACACACACAAAGCTCCCCCAGGTAGCCTCTAGCAGGTTGTAGGGGTAAGTGCTGTTAGTAGCGAGAAGCAGCACCTACACACACACAGACAAAGATCCACCAGGTAGCCTCTAACAGGCTGTAGGGGCAAGTGCTGTTAGTAGCGAGAAGCAGCATCTGCACAGACATAGACAAAGATCCCCCAGGTAGCCTCTAGCAGGCTGTACGGGCAAGTGCTGTTAGTAGCGAGAAGCAGCATCTGCACAGACATAGACAAAGATCCCCCAGGTAGCCTCTAGCAGGCTGTAGGGGCAAGTGCTGTTGGTAGCGAGTAGCAGCACCTACACACAGACAAGATACCTCAGGTAGCCACTAGCAGGCTGTAGGGGCAAGTGCTGTGAGTAGCGGGTAGTAGCACCTACACACACACAGACAAAGATCCCCCAGGTAGTCTCTAGCAGGCTGTAGGGGCAAGTGCTGTTGGTAGCGAGTAGCAGCACTTACACACAGACAAAGATACCCCAGGTAGCCTCTAGCAGGCTGTAGGGGCATGTGCTGTGATTAGCGGGTAGTAGCACCTACAAACACAGATAAACATCCCCCAGGTAGCCTCTAGCAGGCTGTAGGGGCAAGTGGTGTTAGTAGCGAGTAGCAGCACCTACAGACAGACACAAATCCCCCAGGTAGCCTCTAGCAGGCTGTAGGGGCAAGTGCTGTTGTTAGCAAATAGCAGCACCTACACACAGACAAAGATCCCCAGGTAGCCTTTAGCAGGCTGTAGGGGCAAGTGCTGTGAGTAGCGAGTAGCAGCACCTACACACACAGACAAAGATCCCCCAGATAGCCTCTATGAGGATGTAGGGGCAAGTGCTGTTAGGAGCGAGTAGCAGCACCTACACACAGACAAAGATCCCCCAGGTAGCCTCTAGCAGGCTGTACGGGCAAGTGCTGTGAGTAGCGAGTAACAGCACCTACACACACAGACAAAGATCCCCCAGGTAGCCTCTAGCAGGGCTGTAGGTGCAAGTGCTGTTAGTAGCAAGGAGCAGCACCTACACACACAAAGAACCCCCAGGTAGCCTCTAGCAGGCTGTATGGGCAAGTGCCCCTGGTAGCGAGTAGCAGCACCTACACACACAGACAAAGATCCCCCAGGTAGCCTCTAGCAGGGCTGTAGGTGCAAGTGCTGTTAGTAGCAAGGAGCAGCACCTACACACACAGACAAAGATCCCCCAGGTAGCCTCTAGCAGGGTGTAGGGGTAAGTGCTGCTGGTAGCGAGTAGCAGCACCTACACACAGACAAAGATCCCCCAGGTAGCCTCTAACAGGCTGTAGGGGCAAGTGCTGTTAGTAGCGAGTAGCAGCATCTACACACACACAGACAAAGATCCCCCAGGTAGCCTTTAGCTGGTTGTAGGGGCAAGTGCTGTTATTAGCGAGTAGCAGCACGGACACACACAGACAAAAGATCCCCCAGGTAGCCTCTAGCAGACTGTAGGGGCAAGTGCTGCTGGTAGCGAGTAGCAGCACCTACACACACACAGACAAAGATCCCCCAGGTAGCCTCTAGCAGGCTGTAGGGGCAAGTGCTGTTAGTTGCGAATAGTAGCACCTACACAGACATAGACAAAGATCCCCTAGGTAGCCTCTAGCAGGCTGTAGGGGCAAGTGCTGTGAGTAGCGGGTAGTAGCACCTACAAACACAGATAAACATCCCCCAGGTAGCCTCTAGCAGGATGTAGGGGCAAGTGCTGTTAGTAGCAAGTAGCACCACTTACACACACACACAGACAAAGATCCCCCAGGTAGCCTCTAGCAGGCTGTAGGTGCAAGTGCTGGGAGTAGCGAGTAGCAGCACCTACATACACCCACAGACAAAGATCCCCCAGGTAGCCTCTAGCAGGCTGTAGGGTCAAGTTCTGTGAGTAGCGAGTAGCAGAACCTACACACACAGACAAAGATCCCCCAGGTAGCCTCTAGTAAGCTCTAGGGCCAAGTGCCGTGAGTAGCGAGTAGCAGCACCTACACACACACAGACAAAGATCCCCCAGGTAGCCTCTAGCAGGTGTGTAGGGGCAAGTGCTGCTGGTAGCGAGTAGCAGCACCTACACACACAGACAAAGATACCTCAGGTAGCCTCTAGCAGGGCTGTAGGGGCAAGTGCAGTTAGTAGCGAATACCAGCACCTACACACACAGACAAAGATCCCCCAGGTAGCCTCTAGCAGGCTGTAGGGGCAAGTGCTGTGAGTAGCGAGTAGCAGCACCTACACACAGTCAAAGATCCCCCAGGTAGCCTCTAGCAGGCTGTACGGGCAAGTGCTGTTTGTAGCGAGTAGCAGCACCTACACACAGACACAAATCCCCCAGGTAGCCTCTAGCAGGCTGTAGGGGCAAGTGCTGTTGTTAGCAAATAACAGCACCTACACACAGACAAAGATCCCCCAGGTAGCCTCTAGCAGGCTGTAGGGGCAAGTGCTGTGAGTAGCTAGTAAAAGCACCTACACACACAGACAAAGATCCCCCAGATAGCCTCTAGCAGGATGTAGGGGCAAGTGCTGTTAGGAGCGAGTAGCAGCACCTACACACAGACAAAGATCCCCCAGGTAGCCTCTAGCAGGCTGTAGGGGCAAGTGTTGTGAGTAACGAGTAGCAGCACCTACACACACAGACAAAGATCTCCCAGGTAGCCTTAGGCAGGCTGTACGGGCAAGTGCTGTGAGTACCGCGTAACAGCACCTACACACACAGACAAAGATCCCCCAGGTAGCCTCTAGCAGGGCTGTAGGGGCAAGTGCTGTTAGTAGCGAGTAGCAGCATATATACACAGACAAATATCCCCCAGGTAGCCTCTAGCAGGCTTTACGGGCAAGTGCTGTTAGTAGCGAGTAGCAGCACCTACACAAACACAGATAAATATCCCCCAGGTAACTAGCAGGCTGTAGGGGCAAGTGCTGTTCGTAGGGAGTAGCAGCACCTACACACAGACAAAGATCCCCCAGGTAGCCTCTAGCAGGCTGTAGGGGCAACTGCTGTTAGTAGCAAGTAGCAGCACCTACATACACACAGACAAAGAACCCCCAGGTAGCCTCTAGCAGGCTGTATGGGCAAGTGCTCCTGGTAGCGAGTAGCAGCACCTACACACACAGACAAAGATCCCCCAGGTAGCCTCTAACAGGGTGTAGGGGTAAGTGCTGTTAGTAGCGAGAAGCAGCATCTACACACACACAGACTAAGATCCCCCAGGTAGCCTCTAGCAGGCTGTAGGGGCAAGTGCTGTTATTAGCGAGTAGCAGCACCTAGACACAGACAAAGATCCCCCAGGTAGCCTCTAACAGGCTGTAGGGGCAGAGTGCTGTGAGTAGCGAGTAGCAGCACCTACACACACACAGACAAAGATCCCCCAGGTAGCCTCTAGCAAGCTGTAGGGGCAAGTGCTGCTGGTAGCGAGTAGCAACACCTACACACACAGACAAAGATCTCCCAGGTAGCCTCTAGCAGGGCTGTAGGGGCAAGTGCTGTTTGTAGCGAGTAGCTGCACCTACACACACAAACAAAGATCCCCCAGGTAGCCTCTAGCAAGATGTAGGGGTAATTCCTGCTGGTAGTGAGTGTGGCGGTTAGTCTGTGGGTCTCTGTGTGGTGAGTCTGTGGGTCTCTGTGTGGTGAGTCTGTGGGTCTCTGTGTGGTGAGTCTATGGGTCTCTGTGTGATGAGTCTATGGGTCTCTGTGTGGTGAGTCTATGGGTCTCTGTGTGATGAGTCTATGCGTCTCTGTGTGGTGATTCTGTGGGTCTCTTTGTGGTGGTGAGTCTGTGGGTCTCTGTGTGGTAAGTGTGGGTCTCTGTGTGGTGAGTCTGTGGTTCTCTGTGTGGTGAGTCTGTGGGTCTCTGTGTGGTGAGTCTATGGGTCTCTGTGTGGTGAGTCTATGGGTCTCTGTGTGGTGAGTCTATGGGTCTCTGTTTGGTGAATCTATGGGTCTCTGTGTGGTGAGTATATGGGTCTCTGTGTGGTGAGTCTGTGGGTCTCTGTGTGGGGAGTCTGTGGGTCTCTGTGTGGTGAGTCTGTGGGTCTCTGTGTGGTGAGTCTGTGGGTCTCTGTGTGGTGAGTCTGTGGGTCTCTGTGTAGTGAGTCTGTGGGTCTCTGTGTGGTGAGTCTGTGGGTCTCTGTGTGATGAGAGAGAGAGAGCTAAGAGAGAGCTAAGAGCGAGCTAAGAGAGCTAAAAGAGAGCTAAGAGAGAGGTAAGAGAGAGCTAAGGGAGAGCTAAGAAAGAGCTAAGAGAGATCTAAGACAGAGCTAAGGGAGCGCTAAGAGAGAGCTAAGAGAGAGCTAAGAGAGAGCTAAGAGTGAGAGATCTAAGAGAGAGCTAAGAGAGATCTAAGAGAGAGCTAAGAGAGAGATCTTAGAGAGAGCTAAGAGAGAGCTAATAGTGAGCTAAGAAAGATCTAAGAGAGAGTTAAGAGAGCTAAGAGAGCTAAGAGAGAGCTAAGAGAGAGCTAAGAGAGAGCTAAGAGAGAGCTAAGAGAGAGCTAAGAGAGATCTAAAAGAGAGCTAAGAGAGCTAAGAGAGAGCTAAGAGAGAGCTAAGAGAAAGCTAAGAGAGAGCTAAGAGAGAGCTAAGAGAGAGCTAAGAGAGATCTAAAAGAGAGCTAAGAGAGAGCTAAGAGAGAGCTAAGAGAGAACTAAGAGAGAGCTAAGAGAGAGATTTCCTCGTGGAAATTCCGGCAGTTCATCTAACCTTAAACCTAACCTCCAGGTGAAGAGGAGGAAGCAAAAACCTCTCACCCCTCCCCTCACCCCCCTCACCCCTCCCCTCAGCCCCCTCACCCCCCCTCACCCCTCCCCTCACCCCTCCCCTCACCCCTCCCCTCACCCCTCCCCTCACCCCCCTCACCCCCCCTCACCCCTCCCCTCACCCCTCACCTCACCCCCCTCACCCCCCCACACCCACTCAGGGGTGGACAGTCCTCCACTCGGGGCAGCAGACTGCCAAACAACAGGGTGTGGCTCTTCTTTTTAACAAAAGAATGAAGGGGGCGTGGGAGCGTGGCGGTGAGGTGTGGGAAGCTGCAAGTCCCAGGCTACTTTGGGCTCGCCTTCCCATCAACCGGAGGCGAGGAGTGGTGGTCGTGGTTACTTATGCCCCCACCGAAGATGAACATCCGTGGAGGGATGCAGGCAAAGCCGATGAGTCAGATGCCTTCTATGACCTCCTGTCACAGGTGCTGGCTAAAGTGGCACCTCGGGATAGAGTTATCATGTTGGGTGACTTCAATGCCCGGAGTGATTGGAGGGCATGGGCCAGATCAGCTCAATAACAACGGTAGGAGGCTGCTAGATTTTTGTGCAGCCCATGGGCTTGTAATTACCAATACGCTGTTCCGGCATCAGCGCATCCACACAACATCATGGATGCATGCCTGGTCCAAGCAAGAACATCTGCTGGACTACATAGTGACGGACCAGCGGATGCGAGCCCATGTCCTTGACACCAGGACCTACCGTGGAGCTGATCTGCCCTCTGACCATCGACTAGTCATCTGTAAGATGCGCCTGCCATTCTTCCACTCCGGTGGTGGGTGTACACCCAGGACCCCATTCCAACCTAAAGTGGCCTGGTCTCAGTTATCTGATGAAAGTTGCAAGCGAGAATTTCATCATCGCGTGCGGCTGGGGTTGGCATCGTCCCTCATTCCTCCTGATGTCGAGGGTTAATAGGCGAGGTTTAGGACTGTGACTCATGCAGCTGTATTGGCTGCTTTGGGTACGCGGTCCAGACCTCCCCAGAGACCCAGGCTGACAGAGGAGGTGTTCAGGATGGTTTAGAAAAAACGACAGGCCCACTGTCATCGGCTACAAAATCCCACGTCAGAGAATGAGGAGGCTTACCGCAGCCTTCGCTCGGAGATTCGGAGAGCCGTGAGGTGCTGCAAGGATGGGTGGTGGTCGCGTGTTGCTGAGGAGATGGAGTCTGCCTTAGTGGTCCGCGATCACAAATCTCTATTTAACTCCATCAAAAAAGTAACCTGCAGCGCCACACCTATTACCATCATTAGGGGAAAAACGGTGATTCAAGCTCCGACCCCCAGGAACAGGTTTGCAGATTTGCTGAGCATTTCTGTGAGGTCCTGGGGGAGGGGAAATCCCTCAGCCAGGAAAACATCGTGGCACAAAGTGGGGATGACCCTGCTGAGGCTGCGGTGCCTCAAATATTGGAATAAGTCACCCCCTGTGAGTGGCTGGCTGAGGTGCCATCTGTTGAGGAAGTACTGAAGGCCATCCGGAGGCTGAGACCAGGAAAGGCACCGGGCAGAGATGATCTCCCAAGCGTAATGCTGAGGGAGGGTGGCGTATGTGCACAGACTGCCCTACATGACATCATAACAACAGTGTGGACCACTGGACGGGTTCCGCAGGATTGGAAGGATTCCCTGGCGGCCCCCCTCTTCAAGAAGGGGGACCGCACAGACTGTAACAACTACAGGGGCATCTCACTCCTCAGTGTGCCGGGAAAGGTCCTGGCAAGGATTATTCAACATCGCCTTGGCAGGCACGCTGAGGAGAGGCTTGCAGAGCCCCAATGCGGTTTCAGGAAAGGGCGGTCCTGCACAGATGCCATTTTCTCTGTCCGTCTGCTACAGCAGAGGTGTAGGGAATTCCTGCAAGACCTACATCTCTGCTTTATTGACCTGGTCAAGGCCTATGCTACCATCAGTAGGCCTGGGCTCTGGGTTGTTCTTCGTGCTTTTGGAGTCCCTGACCCTCATTAAGGACCTTCATGATGGTGAGCGGGCCCGGGTATTACTACGTGGTCGGGAGTCAGAGCCATTCCCTGTACACCTTGGGGTGCGACAGGGATGTCCTCTGGCTCCCACATTATTTAACATATATTTTGACCACGTAGTTCGTGAAGCCTTCAATAGCTGTACCGGGGGAATCTCCATATGGTACAGATATAATGGGAGGCTGATCGATGCCTGGGTGCGGTCAAGGGATGGCTTCCCATTGCTCAACCACGTTATGTATGCCGATGATTTGGTAATAGCTGCTCATTCAGAGGAGGAGTTGGAGACGCTGCTGCTGAGACTGGAGCGTGCCACTAAGAGATGGGGCCTTACCATCAGCCCCACCAAAATTAAGCAACTGCCTGGGTATTTTGTACCATCGGACACTCCACCCCCACAATTCCCAATCGGTGATGGGGCAGTTGTGGAGAGAGTGGAGAGTTTCCCATACTTGGGCAGTGTGCTTATGACCGGCTCCAGTTTAACAGCAGAGGTCTCACTCCGAATCAGTCGAGCGGCAATATCTTTTCATCGGTTGCGTAACGCTGTGTTGAAGCTACCTGGTCTGTCGCTCCGCACTAAGCTTCAGGTCTTCTCGGCCACGATCATTCCCTCCCTTCTCTACGCTTGCGAAACGTGGATCCTCTTAATGGAGCATCTTCGCCGGTTGGAAACATTTAGGCTGGCCTGCCTATCCATCCTGGGTTTAACCAGGCTGGATTGTGTGAGGAGCTCACAAATCCTCGAAAGATCTGGGCAAGGTCCCATCGGTGAGCTACTCCGGCAGGCAAGGCTGCGATGGCTGGGTCATGTAGCCCGCATGCCCAGCCACCGCATGCCGAAACAGCTTTTGTTCGGCCGGATCGAGGAGGCTAAATGGGCGTGGCACGGGCTAGAGAAGAGATGGAGTGATGCGGTACAGGAGGACGTGGAGCTGAGTGGACTTGCCGATGACTGGTACCAGCGGTGTCAAGATCGGCCTCTGTGGAGGAGGCTCGTGAATAACGCTACTGGGCAGTTGGAGGCAGTCGCCCTCCAACAACAACGGAGGGCGGAGGAGCGACGCTCACAACAACTAGCGGAGAGCCGGGTGGCTAAAGCACAGCAAGTTGGCACAGTAGGGGGCACAGGTGGTGCATCAGCCAGTCATCTCAGTCAGTCGACCCGTGGCACCTGGGTCTGCCCCGTGACCTTCTGCCAACGGGCGTTCGACACTTCACGTGGCCTCAAGGTGCACATGGCCTGGCACAAGCGTCGTGGTGACGTCACCGCCACTTAGTGGCGAATGGCGCTTGTTGTTGTGGGTGTTGTGTCAATGTGTGTGTCTGTGTGTAGCTGTGTGTGTGTCTGTGATGTGGAGACTCACATGAGTAGCTGGTGTAGATGTGTAGTAAACATCACCACTGGGGAGACAAAGGCGGCCGGGCGTGGTGTTCGCCACCCCCTGGTGTGCCGTGCCGGCCTTCACAGGTTTCAAACAACAGCACTTGCCCCTACAGCCTGCTAGAGGCTACCTGGGGGATCTTTGTCTGTGTGTGTGTAGGTGCTGCTACTCGCTACTAACAGCACTTGCTCCTACAGCCTGCTAGAGGCTACCTGGGGGATCTTTGTCTGTGTGTGTAGGTGCTGATACTCCCTACTAGCAGCACTTGCCCCTACAGCCTGCTAGAGGCTACCTGGGGGATCTTTGTCTCTGTGTGTGTAGGTGCTGCTACTCGCTACTAACAGCACTTGCCCCTACAGCCTGCTAGAGGCTACCTGGGGGATCTTTGTCTGTGTGTGTGTAGGTGCTGCTACTCGCTACTCACAACACTTGCCCCTACAGCCCTGCTAGAGGCTACCTGGGGGATCTTTGTCTGTGTGTGTAGGTGCTGCTACTCGCTACTCACAGCACTTGCCCCTACAGCCTGCTAGAGGCTACCTGGGGGATCTTTGTCTGTGTGTGTAGGTGCTGCTACTCGCTACTAACAGCACTTGCCCCTACAGCCCTGCTAGAGGCTACCTGGGGGATCTTTGTGTGTGTGTGTAGGTGCTGCTACTCGCTACTAACAGCACTTGCCCCTACAGCCTGTTAGAGGCTACCTGGGGGATCTTTGTCTGTGTGTGTAGGTGCTGCTACTCGCTACTAACAGCACTTGCCCCTACAGCCCTGCTAGAGGCTACCTGGGAGATCTTTGTCTGTGTGTGTAGGTGCTGCTACTCGCTACTAACAGCACTTGCCCCTACAGCCCTGCTAGAGGCTACCTGGGAGATCTTTGTCTGTGTGTGTAGGTGCTGCTACTCTCTACTAACAGCACTTGCCCCTACAGCCCTGCTAGAGGCTACCTGGGGGATCTTTGTCTTTGTGCAGAGCAGTAGAATGGGGAAGTGGCGTCACGCGTGCTGTCCCGTGCGATGACGTGACGTCATGCGCTCGGGGCAGCAGAATGACGTCACGGCTCCTCAAGTATAAAAGGGGGGGGGGGGGGGTGGTGACCCTCCGTGACGTAAGCGGGGTCGTGACTGGCGGCTCGAATCGTAGAAGGGTGTAACAGGGAGCGGTGGGCAGGGATGGGTACCCCTACCCCTGTGGGTGTTGTTAACATTTGTAATGAACCCTTGGCGGAAGCCCTTGACTCACCTCAGCCTCCGAGTGAGGCGTCGGGAAGTTCTCGACATTCGTAAAAAATAAAAACCCCGACTTTATTCAAAGTGGATCAATTTTACTCGCGAGACGTAAAATCCATCCGTGCGGAATTCTCCCCCCCCTCGAGAGTGTCATTCTCAGGACTCTCCCTTAGCTCTCTCTTAGCTCTCTCTTAACTCTCCCTTAGCTCTCTCTTAACTCTCCCTTAGCTCTCCCTTAGCTCTCTCTTAACTCTCCCTTAGCTCTCTCTTAATTCTCTTAGCTCTCCCTTAGCTCTCTCTCTTAGCTCTCTCTTAATTCTCTCTTAACTCTCTCTTAGCTCTCTCTTAACTCTCTTAGCTCTCCCTTAGCGCTCTCTCTTAGATCTCTCTTAACTCTCCCTTAGCTCTCTATTAGCTCTCTCTTAACTCTCTTAGCTCTCTCTTAACTCTCTCTTAGCTCTCTCTTAACTCTCTCTTAGCTCTCTCTTAGCTCTCTCTTAACTCTCTCTTAGCTCTCTCTTAACTCTCCCTTAGCTTTCTCTTAGCTCTCTCTTAGCTCTCTCTCAGCGCTCTCTTAGCGCTCTCTTAACTCTCCCTTAGCTCTCTCTTAGCTCTCTCTCTTAGCTCTCCCTTAGCTCTCTCTTAGCTCTCTTTTAACTCTCCCTTAGCTCTCTCTTAGCGCTCTCTTAACTCTCCCTTCGCTCTCTCTTAGCTCTCTCTTAGCTCTCTCTTAACTCTCCCTTAGCTCTCTATTAGCTCTCTCTTAGCTCTCCCTTAGCTCTCTCTTAGATCTCCATTTGCTCTCTCTTAGCTCTCTCTTAGCTCTCTCATAGCTCTCTCTTAGCTCTCTCTTAGCTCTCTCTTAGCTCTCTTAACTCTCTCTTAGCTCTCTCTTAGCTCTCTCTTAGCTCTCCCTTAGCTCTCTCTTAGCTCTCTCTTAGCTCTCTCTTAACTCTCTCTTAGCTCTCTCTTAGCTCTCTTAGCTCTCCCTTAGCTCTCTCTTAGCTCTCTCTTAACTCTCTCTTAGCTCTCTCTTAGCTCTCTCTTAGCTCTCTCTTAACTCTCTCTTAGCTCTCTCTTAGCTCTCTCTCAGCTCTCTCTTAGCTCTCTCTTAGCTCTCTTTTAGATCTCTTAGCTCTCCCTTAGCTCTCTCTTAGCTCTCTCTTAGCTCTCTCAGCTCTCCCTTAGCTCTCCCTTAGCTCTCTCTTAACTCTCTTAGCTCTCTCTTAACTCTCTCTTAGCTCTCTCTTAACTCTCTCTTAACTCTCTCTTAGCTCTCTCTTAGCTCTCTCTTAGCTCTCCCTTATCTCTCTCTTAGCTCTCTTTTAGCTCTCTCTTAACTCTCCCTTAGCTCTCTCTTAGCGCTCTCTTAACTCTCTCTTAGCTCTCTCTTAGCTCTCTCTTAGCTCTCTCTTAACTCTCTCTTAGCTCTCCCTTAGCTCTCTCTCAGCTCTCTCTCTTAGCTCTCTCTTAGCTCTCTCTTAACTCTCTCTTAGCTCTCTCTCTTAGCTCTCTTAGCTCTCCCTTAGCTCTCTCTTAGCTCTCTCTTAACTCTCTCTTAGCTCTCTCTTAGCTCTCTCTTAGCTCTCTCTTAACTCTCTCTTAGCTCTCTCTCTTAGCTCTCTTAGCTCTCCCTTAGCTCTCTCTTAACTCTCTCTTAGCTCTCTCTTAACTCTCTTAGCTCTCTCTTCGCTCTCTCTTAGCTCTCTCTTAGCTCTCTCTTAGCTCTCTGTTAACTCTCTCTTATCTCTCCCTTAGCTCTCTCTTAGCTCTCCCTTAGCTCTCTCTTAGCTCTCTCTTAACTCTCTCTTAGCTCTCTCTTAGCTCTCTCTTAGCTCTCCCTTAGCTCTCCCCTCTCTTTTAGCTCTCTCTTAGCTCTCTCTCTTAGCTCTCTCTTAGCTCTCTCTCTTAGCTCTCTTAGCTCTCTCTTCACTCTCCCCCCTCTCTCTTAACTCTCTCTTAGCTCTCTCCTAGCTCTCTCTTAGCTCTCTCTTAGCTCTCCCCTCTCTCTTAGCTCTTCCTTAGCTCTCCCTTAACTCTCTCTTAGCTCTCTTCGCTCTATCTTAACTCTCTCTTAGCTCTCTCTTAGCTCTCTCTTAACGCTCTCTTAGCGCTCCCTTAACTCTCTCTTAACTCTCTCTTAACTCTCTCTTAGCTCTCCCTTAGCTCTCTCTTCGCTCTCTCTTAGCTCTCCCTTAGCTCTCTCTTAATTCTCTCTTAATTCTCTCTTAGCTCTCCCTTAGCTCTCCCTTAGCTCTCCCTTAGCTCGCTATCTTAGCTCTCCTCCTTCTCTCTTAGCTCTCTCTTAACTCTTTTAGCTCTCCCTCTTAGCTCTCTCTTAACTCTCTCTTAACTCTCTCTTAGCTCTCTCTTAGCTCTCTCTTAACTCTCTCTTAGCTCTCTCTTAACTCTCTCTTAGCTCCCTTAACTCTCTCTTAACTCTCTCTTAGCTCCCTTAACTCTCTCTTAACTCTCTCTTAGCTCTCTCTTAACTCTCTCTTAGCCCTCTCTTAGCTCCCTTAACTCTCCCTTAGCTCTCTCTTAGCTCTCTCTTAGCTCTCTCTTCGCTCTCCCCCCCTCCACGCGCTGCGCTGACGTCACCCCCAGGTGCCGGGGAGAGGGCGGGGGGAAGCCCGGTGGGGCGATCACGTGACCGTGGCACCTGCCCCCCCGCTACCGCCCCCGCCCTCCGTTGCCACGACGACCGCAGGCTTCGCCTGAGCGCGCAGGCCGCAGGCCTCCCGCCACCAAAATTCGCTTCAATCGAAGGCGCTGAACGGGCGCAGATTTTGTCGTCAAAAGTCACCAGTCGCTGAGAGTGGTGGTGATGATGGTGGTGGTGGTGACGATGTTGCTATTATCCACTTGGCGTCGCTGCTATCACTCCGTGTGATGTTCAGGTCACCCTGAACAAACAGCTCAGTGGGATTCAGCTCACATCATGAACACCGAGTTGCGTGGATTGTTTAAAGTTCTCTGTGTCCGTGGCTCTCCTCGTCACCTTCTTAGCTGCTAAGCAGGAACCTTTGATGGCGTTATTAAAAGTATTTAAATACGAGATAAAGTGTTACCCTTTCTGGCTGTACAACAGCAGACGTTGCGTTAAGATGTTCAAACACCGAACAGAAAGCTCGCGAGCCCTGTGGAAACCAGGAGAACCTCACAAATCTGGTCCTCGTGGCCATTGTTCATGTCCGTTTCAAAGTCAATGCCATTTCTATTCTCAATATCCTTGCAAAAAAGGTTTTCGCTTGGTGCTTGAACATCTCCAACGCAACGGTTTGAACATCTTTAGCACAGGAATGCGAACTAGTCTCCTATTTCACTGCAGGTCAAGGGAAGTCCCTTTGATGTAGCTGCTTAGCGTGAGCTGTCGATGTGAGTGGCATTGTCCTGGTGCTGGCCCTCTGCCGCCCTCTGCCCCTGGCCTAACGCCGTCTGAGACGAGGTTCTGAAGGGTGCCGCCTCTACCGTGGAGCGAATTCGTGTCAAAGACATCACAATCATCATCACCATCATCATCACCATCATCACCACCATCATCACCATCATCACCACCACCATCATCATCACCACCATCATCATCACCACCATCATCACCATCATCACCACCACCATCATCATCATTATCACCACCATCATCACCATCATTATCACCACCATCATCACCATCATCATCACCACCATCATCACCACCACCATCATCACCATCATCACCACCACCATCATCATCATCACCATCATCATCACCATCATCACCACCATCATCACCATCATCATCACCACCACCATCATGATAACCACCATCACCACCACCACCATCATCACCACCATCATCATCACCACCACCACCATTACCACCACCACCATGACCATCACCACCACCACCATCATCACCACCACCATCATCATCACCACCACCACCATGACCATCACCACCATCATCATCACCATCACCACCACCATTACCACCACCACCATGATCATCACCACCATCATCACCACCACCATCATCACCATCATCACCACCATCATCGCCACCACCATCATCACCACCACCATCACCACCATCACCACCATTACCACCACCACCATCACCACCACCATGACCATCACCACCATCATCACCACCACCGCCATCACCACCACCATCACCACCATCACCATCATCATCACCACCATCACCATCACCGCCGCCACCATCATCACCACAACCACCATCACCACCACAACCACCACCACCACAACCATCACCACCACGACAACCACCATCACCACCGCCGTGAGACGCGAGTTTTTATTCTCGAGACTTGAAACGAGGCGCGGTCCGGCACTTCAAACAGCTGCTGCCCACGCTCTGCAGTCCCCGACGTACGAGGGTGTTCCCCGCTCACCAGTGACACACAGACACACACACACACTGACACACAGTCACACTGACACACTGACACACACTAACACACACTGACACACAGACACACACAGACACACACACAGTCACACTGACACACACACTGACACACACTAACACACACACTGACAAACTGACACATACACTGACACACACTGACACACACACACTGACACACACTGACACACACACACTGACACACACTGACACACACTGACACACTTGACACACACACACTGACACACACACTGACACACACACTGACACACACTGACACACACACTGGCACACACACTGACACACTGACACACACACACACACACTGACACACACACTGACACACACACTGACACACACACTGACACACACACACTGACACACACACACACTGACACACACACTGACACACACACTGACACACACTGACACACACACACACACTGACACACACACTGACGCACACTGACACACACACACTGACACACACACACTGACACACAGACACGCCGAGCAGCAACAGGCCGCGTGAGGCGTCTATTGCAGGTGCTGCCCCTTTGACAAATCATGTAAACACAATTACTAAACAGTTCATTAAATAGCAATTAAATATCAATAAATTAAATGGCAAACAATTAAATAAAATTAAATAAATAAGTGGACACCCGTGCGCTGTGGGCACCTTGCGGTGTGGGCGAGCACTACACAGACAAAGGTCCCCCAGGTAGTCCACACAGTGCTAGAGGGGCAGGAGCTGTCTCTCCCCAGTGCTGATAGACATACACAGTGCGCTAACCGCTGCACCACCACTCCCCCCACACTCACAGTGCGCTAACCACTGCACAACCACTCCCCCCACACTCACAGTGCGCTAACCACTGCACCACCACTCCCCCCACACTCACAGTGCGCTAACCACTGCACCACCACTCCCCCCACACTCACAGTGCGCTAACCACTGCACCACCACTCCCCCCACACTCACAGTGCGCTAACCACTGCACCACCACTCCCCCCACACTCATACAGTGGATGTAGCTGTAGTGTAGCTGTAGCGTAGCTGTAGTGTAGCTGTAGTCTAGTGTAGCTGTAGTGTAGCTGTAGTGTAGTGTAGCTGTAGTGTAGCTGTAGTGTAGTGTAGCTGTAGTGTAGCTGTGGTGTAGTGTAGCTGTAGTGTAGCTGTAGTGTAGGTGTAGCTGTAGTGTAGCTGTAGTGTAGCTGTAGTGTAGTGTAGCTGTAGTGTAGCTGTAGTGTAGTGTAGCTGTAGAGTAGCTGTAGTGTAGCTGTAGTGTAGTGTAGCTGTAGTGTAGCTGTAGTGTAGCTGTAGCTGTGGTGTAGCTGTAGCTGTAGAGTAGCTGCAGTGTAGCTGTAGTGTAGTGTAGCTGTAGAGTAGCTGTAGTGTAGCTGTAGTGTAGCTGTAGTGTAGTGTAGCTGTAGAGTAGCTGTAGTGTAGCTGTAGTGTAGCTGTAGCTGTAGAGTAGCTGTAGTGTAGCTGTAGTGTAGCTGTAGAGTAGCTGTAGAGTAGCTGTAGTGTAGTGTAGCTGTAGTCTAGCTGTAGCTGGCTATGTGCGCGCTAGTAGTCGTAGCGTCTTGTGGAGCTGTGCACGGAGCTCCCTCAGCAGCAGCAGAGCTCTGAGGGCTGCGTCGGGGCCCTCCCAGAAGTCGCGCGACGCGTACGTCTCGTGGAGCTGCACGCCTCCACCAGGGGGCCCACCTCCACCAGGGGGCCCGGGGGGGCACAGTGAGGAGATCTACGGGGAGGGAGAGAGAGAGAGGAGTGGTGAGTGAGTGGTGAGTGAGTGGGTGGTGAGTGGTGAGTGAGTGGTGAGTGAGTGGTGGGTGGTGAGTGGGTGGTGAGTGGTGAGTGGTGGGTGGTGAGTGAGTGGTGAGTGAGTGGGTGAGTGAGTGAGTGGGTGAGTGAGTGGGTGGGTGAGTGAGTAGGTGGTGAGTGGTGAGTGAGTGGTGAGTGAGTGGTGAGTGAGTGGGTGAGTGAGTGGGTGAGTGAGTGGGTGGGTGGTGAGTGGGTGGTGAGTGGTGAGTGAGTGAGTGGGTGAGTGAGTGGTGAGTGAGTGGGTGAGTGAGTGAGTGGGTGAGTGAGTGGGTGGGTGAGTGGGTGAGTGAGTGAGTGGGTGAGTGGGTGAGTGAGTAAGTGCGTGAGTGAGTGGTGAGTGAGTGAGTGGGTGAGTGAGTGAGTGGTGAATGAGTGGGTGAGTGAGTCAGTGAGTGTCTGAGTGGGTGAGTGAGTGAGTGTGTGAGTGAGTGAGTGATTGAGTGGGTGAGTGAGTGAGTGGGTGAGTGAGTGAGTGGGTGAGTGAGTGAGTGGGTGAGTGAGTGAGTGGGTGAGTGGTGAGTGAGTGGTGAGTGAGTTGTGAGTGAGTGAGCGAGTGGTGAGTGACTGGTGAGTCGGTGAGTGAGTGGTGAGTGAGTGGTGAGCGAGTGGTGAGCGAGTGGTGAGTCGGTGAGTGAGTGGTGAGTGAGTGGTGAGTCGGTGAGTGAGTGGTGAGTGAGTGGTGAGTGAGTGGTGAGTCGGTGAGTGAGTGGTGAGCGAGTGGTGAGTCGCAGAATGGTGGTGAGCGAGTGGTGAGTGAGTGGTGAGTCGGTGAGTGTATGAGTGAGTGAGTGGTGAGTGAGTGAGTGAGTGGTGAGTAAGCGAGCGAGCGGTGAGCGAGCGGTGAGTCTGTGAATGGTGAGTGAGTGGTGAGTGCTGAGTGTGTGAGTGAACGAGCAAGTGGTGAGCGAGTGGTGAGCGAGTTAGTGAGTGTGTGAGTGAGCGAGCGAGCGGTGACCGAGTGGTGAGTGAGTCGGTGAGCGAGTTGGTGAGTGTGTGAGTGAGCGAGTGAGTGGGTGTGTGTGTGAGTGAGTGGTGAGTGAGTGTCTGAGCGAGTCGGTGAATGTGGAAGTGAGTGAGCAAGCGGCGAGCGAGTGGTGAGTGAGTCGGTGAGTGAGTTGGTGAACGAGTCGGTGAGCGAGTGGTGAGCGAGTGAGTTGGTGAGTGTGTGAGTGAGCGAGCGAGTGGTGAGTGAGCGAGCGAGCGGCGAGTGAGTGAGTGAGTGGTGAGTGGGTGTGTAAGTGAGTGTGTGAGTGAGTGAGTGGTGAGTGGGTGAGTGAGTGAGCGAGTGGTGAGCGAGTGGTGAGTGAGTAAGTGAGCGAGCGATCGGTGAGTCGGTGAATGGTGAGTGAGTGGTGAGTGAGTGTGTGAGTGGTGAGTGTGTGAGTGAGTGAGCGAGTCGGTGAGCGAGCGGCGAGCGAGTGGTGAGTGAGTCGGTGAGTGAGTGAGCGAACGAGTCGGTGAGTGGGTGAGTGAGTGGGTGAGTGAGTGGGTGAGTGGTGAGTGAGTGTGTGAGTGAGCGAGTGAGTGTGTGAGTGAGTGTGTGAGTGAGTGAGTGTGTGAGTGAGTGTGTGAGTGAGTGTGTGAGTGAGTGAGCGAGTGAGTGTGTGAGTGTGTGAGTGAGTGAGTGTGTGAGTGAGTGTGTGAGTGAGCGAGTGAGTGTGTGAGTGAGTGTGTGAGTGGTGAGTGAGTGTGTGAGTGAGCGAGTGAGTGTGTGAGTGAGTGGGTGAGTGAGTGGGTGAGTGAGTGACTGAGTGTGTGAGTGAGTGAGCGAGTGAGTGTGTGAGTGAGTGTGTGAGTGAGTGAGTTTGTGAGTGAGTGTGTGAGTGGTGAGTGAGTGTGTGAGTGAGCGCGTGAGTGTGTGAGTGAGTGTGTGAGTGAGTGAGTGGTGAGTGAGTGAGTGTGTGAGTGAGTGTGTGAGTGAGCGAGTGAGTGTGTGAGTGTGTGAGTGAGTGAGTGTGTGAGTGAGTGTGTGAGTGGTGAGTGAGTGTGTGAGTGTGTGAGTGAGCGAGCGAGTGGTGACCGAGTCGGTGAGCGAGTGGTGAGTGGTGAGTGAGTGTGTGAGTGAGCGAGCGAGTGGTGAGTGAGTGGTGAGTGAGTGGGTGAGTGAGTGAGTAGGTGAGTGAGTGAGTGGGTGTGTGAGTGAGTGTGTGAGTGAGTGAGTGGTGAGTGAGTGTGTGAGTGGTGAGTGAGTGAGTGTGTGAGTGAGTGAGTGTGTGAGTGAGTGAGTGGGTGTGTGAGTGAGTGTGTGAGTGAGTGGTGAGTGAGTGTGTGAGTGAGTGAGTGTGTGAGTGAGTGTGTGAGTGTGTGAGTGAGTGAGTGTGTGAGTGAGTGTGTGAGTGGTGAGTGGTTAGTGAGTGTGTGAGTGAGAGAGTGAGTGTGTGAGTGAGTGTGTGAGTGGTGAGTGAGTGTGTGAGTGAGCGAATGAGTGTGTGAGTGTGTGAGTGAGTGGGTGAGTGAGTGGGTGAGTGAGTGACTGAGTGTGTGAGTGAGTGAGCGAGTGAGTGTGTGAGTGAGTGTGTGAGTGAGTGAGTGTGTGAGTGAGTGTGTGAGTGTGTGAGTGAGCGAGTGAGTGTGTGAGTGAGTGTGTGAGTGAGTGAGTGGTGAGTGAGTGAGTGTGTGAGTGAGTGTGTGAGTGAGCGAGTGAGTGTGTGAGTGTGTGAGTGAGTGAGTGTGTGAGTGAGTGTGTGAGTGGTGAGTGAGTGTGTGAGTGAGCGAGCGAGTGGTGACCGAGTCGGTGAGCGAGTGGTGAGTGAGTGGTGAGTGAGTGTGTGAGTGAGCGAGCGAGTGGTGAGTGAGTGATGAGTGAGTGGGTGAGTGAGTGAGTAGGTGAGTGAGTGAGTGGGTGTGTGAGTGAGTGTGTGAGTGAGTGAGTGGTGAGTGAGTGTGTGAGTGAGTGGTGAGTGAGTGAGTGTGTGAGTGAGTGAGTGTGTGAGTGAGTGAGTGGGTGTGTGAGTGAGTGTGTGAGTGAGTGGTGAGTGAGTGAGTGTGTGAGTGAGTGGTGAGTGAGTGGTGAGTGAGTGAGTGTGTGAGTGAGTGGTGAGTGAGTGGTGAGTGAGTGAGTGTGTGAGTGAGTGAGTGTGTGAGTGAGTGAGTGTGTGGGTGTGTGAGTGAGTGAGTGGGGAGTGAGTGGTGAGTGAGTGGTGAGTGAGTGGGGAGTGAGTGGTGAGTGAGTGAGTGTGTGAGTGAGTGGTGAGTGAGTGGTGAGTGAGTGGTGAGTGAGTGAGTGTGTGAGTGAGTGAGTGTGTGAGTGAGTGAGTGTGTGAGTGAGTGAGTGGGTGTGTGAGTGAGTGTGTGAGTGAGTGGTGAGTGAGTGGTGAGTGAGTGAGTGTGTAAGTGAGTGAGTGAGTGTGTGAGTGTGTGAGTGAGTGAGTGGTGAGTGTTGAGTGAGTGAGTGTGTAAGTGAGTGGTGAGTGAGTGAGTGTGTGAGTGAGTGGTGAGTGAGTGGTGAGTGAGTGAGTGTGTGAGTGAGTGGTGAGTGAGTGGTGAGTGAGTGGTGAGTGAGTGGTGAGTGAGTGTGTAAGTGAGTGAGTGAGTGTGTGAGTGTGTGAGTGGTGAGTGGTGAGTGAGTGTGTAAGTAAGTGAGTGTGTGAGTGAGTGAGTGGTGAGTGAGTGGTGAGTGTGTGAGTGAGTGAGTGTGTGAGTGGTGAGTGAGTGGTGAGTGAGTGTGTAAGTGAGTGAGTGTGTGAGCGGGCGAGCGAGCGGCGAGCGAGTCGGCGAGCTCCTCACCTTTGTGTTGATGTGCCGCACGAGGTCCCGCAGATCGAGCTCCAGGCTCCGCGAGTCGGGGTGAGTGAGCGGTGAGCAGGGGGCGTGGCCTGGCGAGCGAGGGGCGATGGTGAGCGAGTGGTGAGCGAGCGCGAGGTACTCGCGGTACAGCTGCAGGTTCCTCACCTCGGCGCTCAGCTGCTCGCAAGTCTGCACGGGGTGGGGGGCACGGAGTTTGTTAGGCGAGTTTGTCTACACGGTACAAACTCCTCGGGGGTGGGTGGGTGAGGGGGTGGGTGAGGGGGTGGGTGAGGGGGTGGGTGAGGGGGTGGGTGAGTGAGTGAGTGGGTGAGTGGGTGAGGGGGTGAGTGGGTGAGGGGGTGAGTGAGTGAGGGGGTGAGTGAGTGAGGGGGTGAGTGAGTGAGGGGGTGAGTGAGTGGGTGAGGGTTTGAGTGGGTGAGGGGGTGAGTGAGTGGGTGGGTGGATGAGGGAGTGGGTGAGTAGGCGGGTGGGTGAGTGGGTGAGTAGGTGGGTGGGTGAGTGGGTGAGGGGGTGAGTGGGTGAGTGAGTGGGTGGGTGGGTGAGTGAGTGGGTGAGTAGGTGGGTGGTTGAGTGAGTGGGTGAGGGGGTGAGTGGGTGAGGGGGTGAGTGGGTGAGTGGGTGAGTAGGTAGGTGAGGGGGTGAGTGAGTGGGTGAGTGAGTGAGGGGGTGAGTGAGTGAGTGGGTGGGTGGGTGAGTGAGTGGGTGAGTAGGTGGGTGGTTGAGTGAGTGGGTGAGGGGGTGAGTGGGTGAGGGGGTGAGTGAGTGGGTAGGTGAGGGGGTGAGTGAGTGGGTGAGTGAGTGAGTGAGGGGGTGAGTGAGTGAGTGGGTGAGGGGGTGGGTGAGTGGGTGGGTGAGGGGGTGAGTGAGTGAGGGGGTGAGTGAGTGGGTGGGTGGTTGAGGTGGTAGGCGAGTGAGTGAGTCTTTGTGAGTCTTTGCGAGTGAGTAGCAGTGCTAGTTAGTGCTAGTTTGTAGTAGCAGTCGGTAGTAGTTAGTACCATTGGTAGTCTCCACTGGGCTGAGATGGACTGGGCTGAGGGCAGGCCTGGTAACGTGGAGTGGGGCGCCTCGAACAAAGCATCACAGAACCTGGACAGCGCCTGGCACGCACACAGACACACAGCCACACAATCTTACTATTTATACTTTCATATTTATACTATACTACCAAGCGGCGGCGGTGACGTCACCAAGCGGCGGCGGTGACGTCACCAAACGGCGGCGGTGACGTCACCAAGCGGCGGTGGTTCATAGTTCATTTCATAGTTTCATTTATTTGGTATAGCCCTGTGAGCCATTCGGCTCTTGAATCGGGTGCAACCACAACAAACAAAAACACGAACAAGAAAAAACATCTTAAAGTGACTTTGTGTGATTGTGCAAACAGAAAAATCCAGGAAAAAAACCATCAAAATATTCCTGAAATAGCACCGTACACCAACGCTGTCACTGTGGGGTTTGTGTGTGCACGTGCGAGTGAGTGTGTGCGCGTGTGCCTGTGTCTGTGTCCGGCAAACAACCCCCTAACTCCTCGCGGTGCCGGACGGGCAACTCTGTCGTGGACAGTGCCGTGGTGGGAAGGCCAATTCCGTTTGGCCCTCTCCCCTCAGGGCGTCTGTGGCCACCACAGCGGCTAAACGGGGGCTCTGGACGGGTGCGAGGGGCTGGTAACCCCTCCACCTTCAATTAATTACCGCTAAACCGCGAATTAAGTATACAACTAATACACTTGTGCCGGAGGCCCCGGGGGGCCAGGCGTCTATGACGTCTCCTGGCCAAACCCCAATTGGCGGAGCCAGGAGATTGAATCTCTACCCTCGGGGCTCCTCCAGAAACAAAGAAAAGCCACTTCGTGTGGCCACGTGGAATGTCCGAATGCTCACTGCGGAGGAGAGGCTGCCACTCCTCTGTCGGGAGCTGGACCGGTACCGCCTGGATCTCTGTGGCATTCAGGAGGTCCGGTGGACCGGTCTGGCTCCTGCCACCATGAGGGGTGGACAATCCTCTACTCGGGGCAGCAGACTGCCAAACAACAGGGTGTAGCTCTTCTTCTGATAAAATAATGAATGGCGTGGGAGCATGGCGGTGAGGTTTGGGAAGGTGTAAGCCTCAGGCTACTTTGGGCTCGCCTTCCGATCAACCGGAGGTGAGGAGTGGTGGTCGTGGTTACTTATGCCCCCCCCCCCACCGAAGGCGAACATCCGTGGAGGGATGCAGGCTGAGGTGCCATCTGTTGAGGAAGTACTGAGGGCGATCCGGAGTCTGAGACCAGGAAAGGCAGCGGGCAGAGATGATCTCCCAAGCGAAATGCTGAGGGAGGGTGGCGTTTGTGCACAGACTGCCCTATATGACATCATAACAACGGTCTGGACCACTGGACGGGTTCCGCAGGATTGGAAGGATGCCCTTGTGGTCCCCCTCTTTAAGAAGGGGGACCGCACAGACTGTAACAACTACAGGGGCATCTCACTCCTCAGTGTGCCGGGAAAGGTCCTGGCAAGGATTATTCAACATCGCCTTGCCAGGCACGCTGAGGAGAGGATTGCGGAGCCCCAATGCGGTTTCAGGAAAGGGCGGTCCTGCACAGATGCCATATTTTCTGTCCGTCTGCTACAGCAGAGGTGTAGGGAATTCCAACAAGACCTACATCTCTGCTTTATTGACCTGGTCAAGGCCTATGATACCATCAATAGGCCTGGGCTCTGGGTCGTTCTTCGTGCTTTTGGAGTACCTGACCCTCTGCTCACGATCATTAAGGACCTTCATGATGGTGAGCGGGCCCGGGTAAAACTACGTGGCCGGGAGTCAGAGCCATTCCCTGTACACCTTGGGGTGCGACAGGGATGTCCTCTGGCTCCCACATTATTTAACATCTATTTTTACCACGTAGTTCGTGAAGCCTTCAATAGCTGTACCGGGGGAATCTCCATATGGTACAGATATAATGGGAGGCTGATCGATGCCCGGGTGCGGTCAAGGGATGGCTCCCTATTGCTCAACCACGTTATGTATGTTGATGATTTGGTAATAGCTGCTCAGTCAGAGGAGGAGTTGGAGACGCTGCTGCTGAGACTGGAGCGTGCCACTAAGAGGTGGGGCCTTACCATCAGCCCCACCAAAACTAAGCACCTGCCTGGGTATTTCGGTGGTGTGTGTGTGTGTGTATAGTGGTGTGTGTGTATAGTGGTGTGTATGTGTAGTGGTGTGTGTGTATAGTGGTGTGTGTGTAGTGGTGTGTGTGTGTGTAGTGGTGTGTGTGTAGTGGTGTGTGTATAGTCGTGTGATAGGGCAGTTGTGGAGAGAGTGGAGAGTTTCCCATACCTGGGCAGTGTGCTTATGACTGGCTCCAGTTTAACAGCAGAGGTCTCACTCCGAATCAGTCGAGCGGCAATATCTTTTCATCGGGTGCGTAACGCTGTGTGGAAGCTACCTGGTCTGTCGCTCCGCACTAAGCTTCAGGTCTTCTCGGCCACGGTCATTCCCTCCCTTTTCTACGCTTGCGAAACGTGGACCCCCCTAATGGAACATCTTCGCCTGTTAGAAACATTTAGGCTAGCCTGCCTACGATCCATCCTGGGTTTAACCAGACTGGATTGTGTGAGGAGCTCACAAATCCTTGAAAGATCTGGGCAGGGTCCCATCGGTGAGCTCCTCCGGCGGGCAAGGCTGCGATGGCTGGGTCATGTAGCCCGCATGCCCAGCCACCGCATGCCGAAACAGCTTTTGTTTGGCCGGATTGAGGGGGCTAAGTGGGCGCGGCACGGGCTAGAGAAGAGATGGAGTGATGTGGTACAGGAGGACGTGGAGCTGAGTGGACTTGCCAATGACTGGTACCAGCGGTGTCAAGATCGGCCTCTGTGGAGGAGGCTCGTGAAGGATGCTACTGGGCAGTTGGAGGCAGTCGCCCTCCAACAACAATGGAGGGCGGAGGAGCGACGCTCAGAACAACGAGCGGAGCGCCGGGTGGCTAAAGCACAGCAGGTTGGCACAGTAGGTGGTGCATCAGCCAGTCATCTCAGTCAGTCGACCCGTGGCACCTGGGTCTGCCCCGTGACCTCCTGCCAGCGGGCGTTCGACACTTCACGTGGCCTCAGGGTGCACATAGCCTGGCACAAGCGTCGTGGTGACGTCAACGCCACTTAGTGGCGAATGGCGGTTGTTGTTGTTGTCACTGTGTGTCACTGTGTGTGTCACTGTGTGTGTGTGTCACTGTGTGTGTGTCACTGTGTGTGTGTGTCACTGTGTGTGTGTGTCACTGTGTGTGTCATCGTGCGCGTCTAACAGAACGTGACCCCCTTAATCCCCCGGGAGGTTACCCGGGGGAGCTTTGTCTTGCTGATGAAACCACGCGGCCACGAAACCGAAACTGGAAGTGGCTTCTGAAACCGGGAAACCGCGGAGCAGAGACAAAAACAAAGCTACCCCAGGTAACCTCGGGGAGGGCCGCAGGGGCAAGTGCTGCTACACACACACCACTACACACACACACCACTACACACCACTACGCACACACACCACTATACACACACGACTACACACACACACCACTACACACACACACGACTACACACACACACCACTACACACACACACGACTATACACACACACCACTACACACACACACCACTATACACACACCACTATACACAACAACAACAACAACCGCCATTCGCCACTAAGTGGCGGTGACGTCACCACGACGCTTGTGCCAGGCTATGTGCACCCTGAGGCCACGTGAAGTGTCGAACGCCCGCTGGCAGGAGGTCACGGGGCAGACCCAGGTGCCACGGGTCGACTGACTGAGATGACTGGCTGATGCACCACCTGTGCCCCCTACTGTGCCAACCTGCTGTGCTTTAGCCACCCGGCGCTCCGCTCGCTGTTGTGAGCGTCGCTCCTCCGCCCTCCGTTGTTGTTGGAGGGCGACTGCCTCCAACTGCCCAGTAGCATCCTTCACGAGCCTCCTCCACAGAGGCCGATCTTGACACCGCTGGTACCAGTCATCGGCAAGTCCACTCAGCTCCACGTCCTCCTGTACCACATCACTCCATCTCTTCTCTAGCCCGTGCCGCGCCCGCTTAGCCCCCTCAATCCGGCCAAACAAAAGCTGTTTCGGCATGCGGTGGCTGGGCATGCGGGCTACATGACCCAGCCATCGCAGCCTTGCCTGCCGGAGGAGCTCACCGATGGGACCCTGCCCAGATCTTTCAAGGATTTGTGAGCTCCTCACACAATCCAGTCTGGTTAAACCCAGGATGGATCGTAGGCAGGCCAGCCTAAATGTTTCTAACCGGCGAAGATGTTCCATTAGGGGGGTCCACGTTTCGCAAGCATAGAGAAGGGAGGGAATGACCGTGGCCGAGAAGACCTGAAGCTTAGTGCGGAGCGACAGACCAGGTAGCTTCCACACAGCGTTACGCAACCGATGAAAAGATATTGCCGCTCGACTGATTCGGAGTGAGACCTCTGCTGTTAAACTGGAGCCAGTCATAAGCACACTGCCCAGGTATGGGAAACTCTCCACTCTCTCCACAACTGCCCCACCGATTGGGAGTTGTGGTGGTGGAGTGTCCGATGGTACAAAATACCCAGGCAGGTGCTTAGTTTTGGTGGGGCTGATGGTAAGGCCCCACCTCTTAGTGGCATGCTCCAGTCTCAGCAGCAGCGTCTCCAACTCCTCCTCTGACTGAGCAGCTATTACCAAGTCATCAGCATACATAACGTGGTTGAGCAATAGGGAGCCATCCCTTGACCGCACCCGGGCATCGATTAGCCTCCCATTATATCTGTACCATATGGAGATTCCCCCGGTACAGCTATTGAAGGCTTCACGAACTACGTGGTCAAAATAGATGTTAAATAATGTGGGAGCCAAAGGACATCCCTGTCGCACCTATACACTATACACACACCACTATACACACACACCACTACACACACACACCACTACACACACACACCACTACACACACACACCACTACACACACACACACCACTACACACACACCACTACACACACACCACTATACACACACCACTATACACACACCACTATACACACAGAACTATACACACACACACCAGTATACACACACACCACTATACACAACAACAACCGCCATTCGCCACTAAGTGGCGGTGACGTCACCACGACGCTTGTGCCAGGCCATGTGCACCCTGAGGCCACGTGAAGTGTCGAACGCCCGCTGGCAGGAGGTCACGGGGCAGACCCAGGTGCCACGGGTCGACTGACTGAGATGACTGGCTGATGCACCACCTGTGCCCCCTACTGTGCCAACCTGCTGTGCTTTAGCCACCCGGCGCTCCGCTCGTTGTTGTGAGCGTCGCTCCTCCGCCCTCTGTTGTTGTTGGAGGGCGACTACCTCCAACTGCCCAGTAGCATCCTTCACGAGCCTCCTCCACAGAGGCCGATCTTCACACCGCTGGTACCAGTCATCGGCAAGTCCACTCAGCTCCACGTCCTCCTGTACCACATCACTCCATCTCTTCTCTAGCCCGTGCCGCGCCCGCTTAGCCCCCTCAATCCGGCCAAACAAAAGCTGTTTCGGCATGCGGTGGCTGGGCATGCGGGCTACATGACCCAGCCATCGCAGCCTTGCCTGCCGGAGGAGCTCACCGATGGGACCCTGCCCAGATCTTTCAAGGATTTGTGAGCTCCTCACACAATCCAGTCTGGTTAAACCCAGGATGGATCGTAGGCAGGCCAGCCTAAATGTTTCTAACCGGCGAAGATGTTCCATTAGGGGGGTCCACGTTTCGCAAGCATAGAGAAGGGAGGGAATGACCGTGGCCGAGAAGACCTGAAGCTTAGTGCGGAGCGACAGACCAGGTAGCTTCCACACAGCGTTACGCAACCGATGAAAAGATATTGCCGCTCGACTGATTCGGAGTGAGACCTCTGCTGTTAAACTGGAGCCAGTCATAAGCACACTGCCCAGGTATGGGAAACTCTCCACTCTCTCCACAACTGCCCCACCGATTGGGAGTTGTGGTGGTGGAGTGTCCGATGGTACAAAATACCCAGGCAGGTGCTTAGTTTTGGTGGGGCTGATGGTAAGGCCCCACCTCTTAGTGGCATGCTCCAGTCTCAGCAGCAGCGTCTCCAACTCCTCCTCTGACTGAGCAGCTATTACCAAGTCATCAGCATACATAACGTGGTTGAGCAATAGGGAGCCATCCCTTGACCGCACCCGGGCATCGATTAGCCTCCCATTATATCTGTACCATATGGAGATTCCCCCGGTACAGCTATTGAAGGCTTCACGAACTACGTGGTCAAAATAGATGTTAAATAATGTGGGAGCCAAAGGACATCCCTGTCGCACCTATACACTATACACACACCACTATACACACACACCACTACACACACACACCACTACACACACACACCACTACACACACACACCACTACACACACACACACCACTACACACACACCACTACACACACACCACTATACACACACCACTATACACACACCACTATACACACAGAACTATACACACACACACCAGTATACACACACACCACTATACACAACAACAACCGCCATTCGCCACTAAGTGGCGGTGACGTCACCACGACGCTTGTGCCAGGCCATGTGCACCCTGAGGCCACGTGAAGTGTCGAACGCCCGCTGGCAGGAGGTCACGGGGCAGACCCAGGTGCCACGGGTCGACTGACTGAGATGACTGGCTGATGCACCACCTGTGCCCCCTACTGTGCCAACCTGCTGTGCTTTAGCCACCCGGCGCTCCGCTCGTTGTTGTGAGCGTCGCTCCTCCGCCCTCTGTTGTTGTTGGAGGGCGACTACCTCCAACTGCCCAGTAGCATCCTTCACGAGCCTCCTCCACAGAGGCCGATCTTCACACCGCTGGTACCAGTCATCGGCAAGTCCACTCAGCTCCACGTCCTCCTGTACCACATCACTCCATCTCTTCTCTAGCCCGTGCCGCGCCCGCTTAGCCCCCTCAATCCGGCCGAGCAAAAGCTGTTTCGGCATGTGTTGGCTGGGCATGCGGGCTACATGACCCAGCCATCGCAGCCTTGCCCGCCGGAGGAGCTCACCGATGGGACCTTGCCCAGATCTTTCAAGAATTTGTGAGCTCCTCACACAATCCAGTCTGGTTAAACCCAGGATGGATCGTAGGCAGGCCAGCCTAAATGTTTCTAACCGGCGAAGATGTTCCATTAGGGGGTCCACGTTTCGCAAGTGTAGAGAAGGGAGGGAATGACCGTGGTCGAGAAGACCTGAAGCTTAGTGCGGAGCGACAGACCAGGTAGCTTCCACACAGCGTTACGTAACCGATGAAAAGATATTGCCGCTCGACTGATTCGGAGTGAGACCTCTGCTGTTAAACTGGAGCCAGTCATAAGCACACTGCCCAGGTATGGGAAACTCTCTACTCTCTCCAAAACTGCCCCATCACCGATTGGGAGCTGTGGGGGTGGAGTGTCGGATGGTACAAAATACCCAGGCACATACACACTGACACACACACACTGACACACTGTGACACACAGTGACACACACACACACTGACACACAGTGACACAAAGTGACACACTGACACACACACAGTGACACACACTGACACACACAGTTACACACACTGACACACACACACTGTGACACACACGCACACTGACACACAGTGACACACACTGACACACACACAGTGACACATAGTGACACACACACTGACACACAGTGACACAAAGTGACACACTGACACTCACACACTGTGACACATACACGCACACTGACACACAGTGACACACACTGACACACAGTGACACACACTGACACACACACACTGACACACAGTGACACACACTGACACACACACACAGTGACACACAGTGACACACACTACACACACACACTGACACACAGTGACACACACACTGTGACACACACACACTGACACACAGTGACACACACTGACACACACACAGTGACACATAGTGACACACACACTGACACACAGTGACACAAAGTGACACACTGACACTCACACACTGTGACACATACACGCACACTGACACACAGTGACACACACTGACACACAGTGACACACACTGACACACACACACTGACACACAGTGACACACACTGACACACACACACAGTGACACACAGTGACACACACTACACACACACACTGACACACAGTGACACACACACTGTGACACACACACACTGACACACAGTGACACACAGTGACACACACACACTGACACACAGTGACACACACACACTGACACACAGTGACACAAAGTGACACACTGACACACACACAGTGACACACACTGACACACACAGTGACACACACAGTGACACACACACACACTGTGACACACACACGCACACTGACACACAGTGACACACATACACTGACACACAGTGACACACACTGACACACACAGTGACACACACTGACACACACACACTGACACACACTGACACACACACAGTGACACACAGTGACACACACACTGTGACACACACACACTGTGACACACACACACACTGTGACACACACGCACACTGACACACAGTGACACACATACAGTGAAACACAGTAACACACACTGACACACACACACTGACACACAGTGACACACACACACTGTGACACACACACACTGACACACATTGACACACACACACTGACACACAGTGACACACACACTGTGACACACACACACTGACACACAGTGACACACATACACTGACACACACTGACACACACACACACTGACACACAGTGTGACACACACGCACACTGACACACAGTGACACACAGTGACTCAGTGACACACACTGACACACACACACTGACACACAGTGACACACTTGACACAGTGACACACAGTGACACACACACACTGACACACAGTGACACACACACACAGTGACACACACACAGTGACACACAGTGACACACACACACTGACACACAGTGACACACACACACACAGTGACACACACACACTGACACACAGTGACACACACACACTGACACACAGTGACACACACACACAGTGACACACACACAGTGACACACAGTGACACACACACACTGACACACAATGACACACACACACACAGTGACACACACACACTGACACACAGTGACACACACACACTGACACACAGTGACACACACACACAGTGACACACACACAGTGACACACAGTGACACACACTGACACACACACTGACACACAGTGACACACACACACTGACACACAGTGACACACACACACTGACACACAGTGACACACAGTGACACACACACACAGTGACACACAGTGACACACAGTGACACACACACGCTGACACACACACTGACACACAGTGACACACACACACTGACACACAGTGACACACACACACTGACACACAGTGACACACAGTGACACACACACAGTGACACACAGTGACACACACACACACTGACACACAGTGACACACAGTGACACAGTGACACAGAGAACCACTCACAAACGCAGCAAGGAGCTCCTTCGCCAAGCTGAACGCCTTCAGCGCCATCAGCTCCACAGGTTTGCGACTCCCGTACAGCCGCTGCTGCTGCTGCTGATGCCGCTCCTGCTGCTGATGCTGCTGCTGATGCTGCTGCTGATGATGATGAAGCTGCTGCTGCTGCCGCCGCTGCTGCTGATGCTGCTGATGATGAAGCTGCTGCTGCTGCTGCTGCCGCCGCTGATGCTGCTGCTGATGCCGATGCTGCTGATGACGCTGCTGAGATGTCCTTGCAAGGCACCGTGCAGTCATGAGCAGCATCAGCACCGCCATCATCATCAGCAGCAGCGCTCCTCCTGCGGATGGTCGGGAGTGGACAGTTCACAGCGGCGGTCAGGAGATCACAAAGACAAAGATCCCCCAGGTAGCCTCTAGCAGGCTGTAGGGGCAAGTGCTGTTAGTAGCGAGTAGCAGCACCTACACACACAAAGACAAAGATCCCCCAGGTAGCCTCTAGCAGGCTGTAGGGGCAAGTACTGTCACACACTTTCATTCACAGACATTCTTACATTCAATCACAGTTAGACACTGACTCTTACACTCACTCACACTCACTCACTCTTACACTCACTCACACACTCTTACACTCACTCACACACTCTTACACTCACTCACTCTTACATTCACTCACTCTTACATTCACTCGCTCACTCTTACACTAACTCACTCTTACACTCACTCACACACTCACTCTTACACTCACTCACACACTCTTACACTCACTCACTCTTACATTCACTCGCTCACTCTTACACTAACTCACTCTTACACTCACTCACACACTCACTCTTACACTCACTCACTCACTCTTACACTCACTCACTCTTACATTCACTCACACACTCTTACACTAACTCACTCTTACACTCACTCACTCTTACACTCACTCACTCTTACAATCACTCTTACAATCACTCTTACATTCACTTACTCACTCTTACACTCACTCACTCTTACACTCACTCACTCTTACACTCACTCACACACTCACTCTTACACTCACTCACACACTCTTACACTCACTCACTCTTACACTCACTCACACTCACTCACACTCACTCTTACACTCACTCTTACACTAACTCACTCTTACATTCGCTCACTCACTCTTACACTCACTCACTCTTACAATCACTCTTACAATCACTCTTACATTCACTCACTCACTCTTACACTCACTCACTCTTACACTCTTACATTCTTGCATTCAATCACAGTTAGACACTGACTCTTACACTCACTCACTTTTACACTCACTCACACACTCACTCTTACACTCACTCACACACTCTTACACTCACTCTTACACTCACTCACACTCACTCTTACACTCACTCTTACACTCACTCACTCTTACATTCACTCACTCACTCTTACACTCACACTCACTCTTGCACTCACTCACCCTTACACTCACTCTTACACTCACCCACCCTTACACTCACTCACCCTTACACTCACTCTTACACTCACTCACTCTTACACTCACTCACCCTTACACTCACTCTTACACTCACTCACACTCACTCTTACACTCACTCTTACACTCACCCACCCTTACACTCACTCACCCTTACACTCACTCTTACACTCACTCACTCTTACACTCACTCACCCTTACACTCACCCTTACACTCACTCTTACACTCACTCTTACACTCACTCACTCTTACACTCACTCACTCTTACACTCACTCACACACTCACTCTTACACTCACTCACACACTCTTACACTCACTCACTCTTACACTCACTCACACTCACTCTTACACTCACTCTTACACTAACTCACTCTTACATTCGCTCACTCACTCTTACACTCACTCACTCTTACAATCACTCTTACAATCACTCTTACATTCACTCACTCACTCTTACACTCACTCACTCTTACACTCTTACATTCTTGCATTCAATCACAGTTAGACACTCACTCTTACACTCACTCACTCTTACATTCACTCACTCACTCTTACACTCACACTCACTCTTACACTCACCCACCCTTACACTCACTCACCCTTACACTCACTCTTACACTCACTCACTCTTACACTCACTCACCCTTACACTCACTCACCCTTACACTCACTCACTCTTACAATCACTCTTACAATCACTCTTACATTCACTTACTCACTCTTACACTCACTCACTCTTACACTCACTCACTCTTACACTCACTCACACACTCACTCTTACACTCACACTCACTCTTGCACTCACTCACCCTTACACTCACTCTTACACTCACCCACCCTTACACTCACTCACCCTTACACTCACTCTTACACTCACTCTTACACTCACTCACTCACTCTTACACTCACTCACTCTTACACTCACTCACTCTTACACTCACTCACACACTCACTCACCCTTACACTCACTCTTACACTCACTCACTCTTACACTCACTCACCCTTACACTCACTCTTACACTCACTCACTCTTACACTCACTCACCCTTACACTCACTCACCCTTACACTCACTCTTACACTCACTCACTCTTACACTCACTCACCCTTACACTCACTCTTACACTCACTCACTCTTACACTCACTCACACTCTCACTCACTCTTACACTCTACCTCTCATGTTAGGCGCACGCGTCTTGTTGCTGATGATGATGCTGCTGATGATGCTGCTGATGATGATGATGCTGTTGCTGATGATGCTGATGATGATGCTGCTGCTGCCGCTGATGATGCCGCTGAGTTCTTGAGTGGACTCTACGGTGCAAGTCGACACAAACTGGGACTTTTAAATACCCCGCAAGTATTTATACACAGACACACCGAGTCGCACCTCACACACAAACACAGCGCTCCTCACATCGCCCACACATTCACACACCCACACACCACTCACCGGGTGCCGGCGAGGGAAAATCACCGCCACCAGAACCACCCCACAGCACTCGGCATCAGCGGCATGACGCGGAGGAGGGGAATCCGAGAGACTCTGCACGCTGGGAATTTACATTCAGCTGCATCACGTCGCACTCCGAAACTCTGCGTGTGTGTGTGTGTCTGTGTGTGTGTCTGTGCGTGTGTCTGTGCGTGTGTCTGTGTGTGTGTCTGTGTGCGTGTGTCTGTGTGTGTGTCTGTGTGTGTCTGTGTGTGTGTGTCTGTGTGTCTGTGTCTGTGTTTCTGTGCGTGTGTGTGTGTGTGTCTGTGCGTGTGTCTGTGTTTCTGTGCGTGTATGTGTCTGTGCGTGTGTCTATGTGTGTCTGTCTGTGTGTGTCTGTGCGTGCGTGTGTGTGTGTGTCTGTGTGCGTGTGTCTGTGTCTCTGTGCGTGTGTCTGTGTGTATCTCTGTGCGTGTGTCTGTGTGTGTCTGTGTGCGTGTGTCTGTGTGTGTGTCTGTGTGCGTGTCTGTCTGTGTCTCTGTGCGTGTGTCTGTGTCTCTGTGCGTGCCTGTGTGTGTCTGTGTGCGTGTGTCTGTCTCTGTGCATGTGTCTGTGTGCGTGTGTCTGTGTCCGTGTGTCACTGTGTGTCTGTGTGCGTGTGTCACTGTGTCTGTGTGTGTGTGTCTGTGTGCGTGTGTCACTGTGTGTCTGTGTGTGTGTTTGTGTGTGTGTGTCTGTGTGTGTCTGTGTGTGTGTTTCTGGCAACAACCTACCTTCTCGTGGTGCCGGACGGGCAACGTTGTTTAAACGGGCGCGGCACGGGCTAGAGAAGAGATGGAGTGATGCGGTACAGGAGGACGTGGAGCTGAGTGGAATTGCCGATGACTGGTACCAGCGGTGTCAAGATCGGCCTCTGTGGAGGAGGCTCGTGAAGGACGCTACTGGGCAGTTGGAGGCAGTCGCCCTCCAACAACAACGGAGGGCGGAGGAGCGACGCTCACAACAACGAGCGGAGCGCCGGGTGGCTAAAGCACAGCAGGTTGGCACAGTAGGGGGCACAGGTGGTGCATCAGCCAGTCATCTCAGTCAGTCGACCCGTGGCACCTGGGTCTGCCCCGTGACCTCCTGCCAGCGGGCGATCGACACTTCACGTGGCCTCAGAGTGCACATGGCCTGGGACAAGCGTCTTGGTGACGTCACCGCCACTTAGTGGCGAATGGCGGTTGTTGTTGTATGTGTCTGTGTGTGAGTCTATGGGTCTCTGTGTGAGTGTATGGGTCTCTATGTGAGTGTATGGGTCTCTGTGTGAGTCTATGGGTCTCGATGTGAGTCTATGGGTCTCTGTGTGAGTCTATGTGTCTCTATGTGAGTCTATGGGTTTCTGTGTGAATCTATGGGTGTCTGTGTGAGTATATGGGTCTCTGTGTGAGTCTATGGGTCTCTGTGTGAGTCTATGGGTCTTTGTATGAGTCTATGGATCTCTATGTCAGTCTATGGGTCTCTGTATGAGTCTATGGGTGTTTGTTAGTCTATGGGTCTCTGTGTGAGTCTATGGGTCTCTGTGTGAGTATATGGATGTCTGTTAGTCTATGGGTCTCTGTGTGAGTCTATGGGTCTCTGTGTGAGTCTATGGGTCTTTATGTGAGTCTATGGGTCTCTGTGTGAGTCTATGGGTCTCTGTGTGAGTGTATGGGACTCTGTGTGTGTCTATGGGTCTCTGTGTGTCTATGGGTCTCTGTGTGTCTATGGGTCTCTGTGTGAGTCTATGGGTATCTGTGTGAGTCTATGGGTCTCTGTGTGAGTCTATGGGTCTCTGTGTGAGTCTATGGGTCTCTGTGTGAGTCTATGGGTGTCTGTATGAGTCTATGGGTCTCTGTGTGACTCTATGGGTCTCTGTGTGAGTCTACGGGTCTCTGTGTGAGTCTATGGGTCTCTGTGTGTCTATGGGTCTCTATGGGTCTGAGGTTCAATGACGTCACAGTTCCTCACTTGAAGGGGTGGGGGGAGGGGGCGGAAGTGGGGGAGGGGGGCGGGGGGGATATTCCGTGGGGGAGGGGGGCGGGGCTCGCAAGTGGATTCCCCCGCAACTTTTCCCACACGGGGGGTGGAGAGGAGTGGGTGGGGCGAGAGCGTTGCCCCTACAGCACTTGCCCCTACAGCCTGCTAGAGGCTACCTGGGGGATCTTTGTCTGTGTGTTTGTAGGTGCTGCTACTCGCTACCAACCGCACTTGCCCCTACAGCCTGCTAGAGGCTACCTGGGGGATATTTGGCTGTGTTTGTGTAGGTGCTGCTACCCGCTACTCACAGCACTTGCCCCTACAGCCTGCTAGAGGCTACCTGGGGGATCTTTGTCTGTGTGTTTGTAGGTGCTGCTACTCGCTACCAACAGCACTTGCCCCTACAGCCTGCTAGAGGCTACCTGGGGGATCTTTGTCTGTGTGTAGGTGCTGCTACACGATACTCAGAGCACTTGCCCCTATAGCCTGCTAGAGGCTACCTGGGGGATCTTTGTCTGTGTGTGTAGGTGCTGCTACTCGCTACTAACAGCACTTGCCCCTACAGCTTGCTAGAGGCTACCTGGGGGATCTTTGTCTGTGTGTGTAGGTGCTGCTACTCGCTACTCACAGCACTTGCCCCTACAGCCTGCTAGAGGCTACCTGGGGGATCTTTGTCTGTGTGTGTAGGTGCTGCTACTCGCTACTAACAGCACTTGCCCCTACAGGCTGCTAGAGGCTACCTGGGGGATCTTTGGCTGTGTGTGTAGGTGCTGCTACCCGCTACTAACAGCACTTGCCCCTACAGCCTGCTAGAGGCTACCTGGGGGATCTTTGTGTGTGTAGGTGCTGCTACTTGCTACTCACAGCACTTGCCCCTACATCCTGCTAGAGGCTACCTGGGGGATCTTTGTCTGTGTGTGTAGGTGCTGCTACTCGCTACTCACAGCACTTGCCCCTACAGCCTGCTAGAGGCTACCTGGGGGATCTTTGTCTGTGTGTTTGTAGGTGCTGCTACTCGCTACCAACAGCACTTGCCCCTACAGCCTGCTAGAGGCTACCTGGGGGATCTTTGTCTGTGTGTAGGTGCTGCTACTCGCTACTCACAGCACTTGCCCCTACAGCCTGCTAGAGGCTACCTGGGGGATCTTTGTCTGTGTGTGTAGGTGCTGCTACTCGCTACTAACAGAACTTGCCCCTACAGCCTGCTAGAGGATACCTGGGGGAGCTTTGTCTGTGTGTGTGTGTAGGTGCTGCCACCACGGCTCCAACGCAGCGCCTCGCGGCCAGCAACATGCAGCACCAACTAGACTGGCGATGGTGATGGTGGTGATGATGGTGGTGGTGATGGTGGTGGTGATGGTGGTGATGATGGTGGTGGTGATGATGGTGATGATGATGATGCTGGCGGTGATGGTGGTGATCATGATGCTGGTGGTGATGATGATGCTGGTGGTGATGGTGGTGGTGATGGTGGTGATGATGATGGTGGTGATGATGATGATGGTGGTGGTGATGATAGTGGTGGTGGTGATGATGATGGTGGTGATGGTGGTGGTGATAGTGGTGATGATGGTGGTGATGGTGGTGATGATGGTGGTGATGATTGTGGTGATGATGATGGTGATGATGGTGGTGATGATGCTGCTGGTGATGATGGTGGTGATGATGGTGGTGATGATGGTGGTGATGATGGTGATGATGATGGTGGTGGTGATAATGGTGATGATGGTGATGATGATGGTGGTGATGATGCTGATGATGGTGATGATGCTGATGATGGTGGTGATGCTGATGATGGTGGTGATGATGGTGGTGATGATGGTGGTGGTGATGATGGTGGTGGTGATAATGGTGATGATGGTGATGCTGATGATGGTGATGATGCTGATGATGGTGGTGATGATGGTGGTGATGATGGTGATGATGGTGGTGGTGATGATGATGGTGGTGGTGGTGATGATGGTGGTGATGATGATGGTGGTGATGATGATGGTGGTGGTGATGATGATGGTGGTGATGATGATGGTGATGATGATGGCGGTGATGGTGGTGATGATGGTGGTGATGATGGTGGTGGTGATAATGGTGATGATGGTGATGATGATGCTGATGATGGTGATGATGCTGATGATGGTGGTGATGATGGTGGTGATGATGGTGATGATGGTGGTGGTGATGATGATGTTGGTGGTGATGATGATGGTGGTGGTGATGATGATGGTGGTGATGATGGTGGTGGTGATGGTGATGGTGGTGATGGTGGTGATGGTGGTTGTGATGATGGCAGTGATGGTGGTGATGATGATGGTGGTGATGGTGGTGGCTGTGATGATGGCGGTGATGGTGGTGATGATGATGGTGGTGATGATGGTGATGATGGTGGTGATGATGATGGTGATGATGATGGTGGTGATGATGGCGGAGATCATGGTGGTGATGGTGGTGGTGATGGTGGTGATGGTGATGATGGTGGTAATGATCGTGGTGATTATGGTGATGATGGTGGTGGTGGTGATGATGGTGGTGATGATGGTGGTGGTGATGGTAGTGATGATGGTGATGATGGGAATTCCAAACGATTTCCTGTGACTCAGAACGCCTGGCGGCCAGCAACAATGAGCACTCAGCGTCCTCACTCATTCTCAAGAAGCCGCTCGCCTTTCCTGGATCGAGTGCCGAGATTTATCGTAAAGATGTGAGGTGGGGGGGTGAGGTGGGGGGGGAGGTGGGGGGGAGACGGGTGTGGGTGAGAGTGAGTGGGTGGAGGTGAGTGAGAGTGGGTGTGTGTGTGGTGTGTGTCGCGTGTGTGGTGTGGTGTGTGTGGTGTGTGTGTGTGGTGTGTGTGGTGTGTGTGGTGTGTGTGTGGTGAGTGTGTGTCGTGTGTGTGGTGTGTGTGGTGAGTGTGGTGAGTGTGGTGTGTTTGGTGAGTGTGGTGAGTCTGGTGTGTGTGTGGTGAGTGTGTCTGCCCTTGTGTGTGTGTGTGCACGCCTCTGTGTGTGTGCGCCTGTGTGTGCCTGTGTGTGTCTCACTCACCCACTCACACACTCACTCACCACCCGCTCACTCACACACTCACCACACACTCACTCACACTCACCACACACTCACTCACTCACACACACTCACTCACCCACTCACTCACACACTCACTCACACTCACCACACACTCACTCACTCACACACACACACTCACTCACACACTCACTCACACTCACCACACACTCACTCACTCACACACACTCACCACACACTCACTCACTCACACACTCACACACTCACTCACACTCACCACACACTCACTCACTCACACATACTCACATTCACACACTCACACTCACTCACCCACTCACTCACACACTCACTTACCACACACTCACACACTCACACCCTCACTCACTCACTACACAGGCAGTAGATAAATCACACAGAGGCTCACTGACAGGACATTGTTACTGAGTTGTATTGAAGGCATTGTGAGTGAGTGAGTGTGTGGGTCAAAGTTTAAGTTATCAGTGAGCACAACAAAGACAAAGATGTCCCCTATAGCCTTAGCAGACTGTAGGGGCAAGTGCTATTTGCGAGTAGCACCGATGAACAAACACACACATACACACAGGCACGCACACACACACACACAGACACACACACACACAGACACCCACACACACAGACGCACACACACACAGAGGCGCACACACACACACAGGCGCACACACACACAGGCGCACACACACACAGGCGCGCACACACACAGGGACACACACACAGGTGCACACACACACACAGGCGCACACATACACACAGGTGCACACACACACACAGGTGCACACACACAGGTGCACACACGCACATACACAGGCGCACACACACACACAGGTGCACACACACACACGTGCACACACACACAGGTGCACACACACACAGGCGCACACACACACAGGTGCACACACACACACAGGTGCACACACACACACAGGCACACACACACACACAGACACCCACACACACAGACGCACACACACACACAGGTGCACACACATACACACAGGTGCACACACACACAGGTGCACACACACACAGGCGCACACACGCACAGGTGCACACACACACAGGCGCACACACACACACAGGTGCACAAACACACAGGTGCACACACACACAGGTGCACACACACACACAGGCGCACACACACACACAGGTGCACACACGCACACACACAGGCGCACACACACACAGGTGCACACACACACACAGGCGCACGGACACACAGGTGCACGGACACACAGGTGCACGGACACACACAGACACACACTGACACACACCAGGCAGGTGCACACACACACACAGACACACACTGACACACACCAGGCAGGTGCACACAGACACACACCAGGCACACACACACACTGGCACACACACACATACACACACACACAGACACACACAGACACACAATGGCACACACACACACAGACACACACACACAGCCCAAGGGCTGAGTGAGCCCGCTCCTCCTCCACCTCCTCCTCCTCCACCTCCTTCTCCTCCTCCTCCTCCACCTCCTACTCCTCAACCTCCTCCAAGTTCCACCTCCTTCTCCTCCACTGCAGACAGCAGCTGGGACTGAGCGAGAGGAAAGGGCGGGGTGAGTGGATGAGTGAGTGGGTGAGTGAGTGAGTGGGTGAGTGGGTGAGTGAGTGGGTGAGTGAGTGAGTGGGTGAGTGAGTGGGTGAGTGAGTGAGTATTTGAATGAGTGGGTGAGTGAGTGGGTGAGTGAGTGGGTGAGTATTTGAGTGAGTGAGCGAGTGGGTGAGTAAGTGGGTGAGTGAGTGGGTGAGTGAGTGAGTGGGTGAGTGAGTGGGTGAGTGAGTGGGTGAGTGAGTGAGTGAGTGGGTGAGTGAGTGAGTATTTGAATGAGTGGGTGAGTGAGTGGGTGAGTGAGTGGGTGAGTATTTGAGTGAGTGAGCGAGTGGGTGAGTGCAAGTACTTATCTAACTAAAGTGCACCTAGCCTGGCACCTGCGTGGCGCTGAGCCCTGCCAGCTGGGTCGTCATGGCAACAGCGCGTCTCAGCTCCGCCCGGGCGCGGGACACGGAGACACGGAGACAACTCTCGTCCGCGGAGACACGGAGACACGGGGACACGCGGAGACGAGAGACACGGTCCAACAGAGACACGGCGTTCTGTAGGCACACAGAGACACGGAGACACAGACACAGTGACACCGAGACGCGGGGACACGGGAACACGGGAACACGGAGACACGGAGACACGGGGACACGGGGACACAGATACACGGGGACACTGAGACACAGAGACACTGAGATACTGAGACACCGAGACACAGAGACACTGAGATACTGAGACACCGAGACACCGAGACACTGAGATACAGAGACACTGAGACACAGAGACACAGACACTGAGACACCGTGTCCCCGTGTCCCCGTGTCTCAGAGACACAGAGACACTGAGACACAGACACACGGGGACACTTAGACACTGAGACACTGAGACACTGAGACACGGGGACACTGAGACACTGCGACACTGAGACACTGAGACACTGAGACACGGAGACACTGAGACACTGAGACACGGGGACACTGAGACACTGCGACACTGAGACACTGAGACACGGAGACACTGAGACACAGAGACACGGGGACACAGAGACACGGAGACACTTAGACACGGAGACACAGAGACACGGAGACACGGAGACACGGAGACACAGAGACACTGAGACACGGAGACACTGAGACACTGAGACACGGGGACACAGAGACACGGGGACACTGAGACACGGAGACACAGAGACACGGAGACACGGAGACACGGAGACACAGAGACACAGACACAGAGACACTGAGACAGAGACACTGAGACACAGAGACACGGAGACACGGGGACACAGAGACACAGAGACACGGGGACACAGAGACACGGAGACACAGAGACACTGAGACACTGAGACACGGAGACACTGAGACACTGAGACACTGAGACACGGGACACAGAGACACGGGGACACTGAGACACGGAGACACAGAGACACAGAGACACGGAGACACGGAGACACAGAGACACAGAGACACTGAGACACAGAGACACGGAGACACGGAGACACGGGGACACGGGGACACAGAGACACAGAGACACGGGGACACAGAGACACGGAGACACAGAGACACGGGGACACAGAGACACAGAGACACAGAGACACGGGGACACGGAGACACGGAGACACAGAGACACGGGGACACAGAGACACAGAGACACTGAGACACGGAGACACTGAGACACAGGGACACAGAGATTCTGAGACACGGAGACACAGAGACACGGGGACACGGGGACACGGGAACACGGAGACACGCAGACACAGAGACACGGAGACACAGAGACACAGAGACACTGAGACACAGAGACACGGAGACACGGAGACACTGAGACACTGAGACACTGAGACACAGAGACACGGAGACACGGAGACACGGAGACACAGAGACACTGAGACACTGAGATACGGGAACACTGAGACACTGAGACACTGAGATACGGGGACACTGGGACACTGAGACACGGACACACGGGCACACAGAGACACTGAGACACGGAGACACTGAGACATTGAGATACGGGGACACTGAGACACGGACACACAGAGACACTGAGACACTGAGATACGGGGACACAGAGACACTGAGACATGGGGACACTGAGACACAAGGGGAGACACAGAAACACAGACACACAGGGTGACACACACACACAGGGTGACACAGGGTGACACACACAGGGTGACACACACACAGGGTGACACACACAGGGTGACTCAGGGTGACACACACACACAGGGTGACACACACAGGGTGATACACACAGGGTGACACACTCAGGGTGACACACACACACGGTGACACACACACAGGGTGATCACCTCAGGGTGACACACAGGGTGACACACGCAGGGTGACACACGCAGGGTGACACACACACAGGGTGACACACACACAGGGTGACACACACACACGGTGACACACACACACGGTGACACACACACGCAGGGTGACACACACAAGCAGGGTGACACACGTGACACGTGACACACACACGTGACACGTGACACACACACGTGACACACCATGACACACACGTGACACACAGCGTGACACACAGGGTGACACACACGTGACACACACACGTGACACACCGTGACAGGGGCTCTGCCGCCACTCCCAGAGGCCTCCAGGAGGAGGCGGCGCCTCATCAGCAGCAGCTCCGAATCGGCTCCCTGCACCTGCACCTCCCGTCCAGCGGCACACACCACCACCACCGCTCTCCCCCACTCTCTTCATTCTCCTCACTCTCTCCTCACTCTCCTCCTCACTCTCCACTCTCTCCCCTCACTCTCCACTGTCCACTCTCCCCCTCACTCTCCACTCTCCCCCTCACTCTCCACTCTCCACTCCCCTCACTCTCCACTCTCCCCCTCACTCTCCACTCCCCTCACTCTCCCCCTCACTCTCCACTCTCCCCCTCACTCTCCACTCTCCCCCTCACTCTCCCCTCACTCTCCACTCTCCCCTCACTCTCCACCCTCCTCTCACTCTCCACCCTCCTCTCACTCTCCACTCCCCTCACTCTCCACTCTCCCCCTCACTCTCCACTCTCCCCTCACTCTCCACCCTCCACTCTCCACTCCCCTCACTCTCCACTCTCCCCTCACCCTCCCCTCACTCTCCACTCTCCTCACTATCTCCACTCTCCCCTCACTCTCCACTCTCCCCCTCACTCTCCACTCTCCCCCTCACTCTCCACTCTCCACTCCCCTCACCCTCCCCTCACTCTCCCCCTCACTCTCCACTCCCCTCACTCTCCACTCTCCCCCTCACTCTCCACTCTCCCCTCACTCTCCACCCTGACCCCACTCTCCACTCCCCTCACTCTCCACTCTCCCCTCACTCTCCACCCTCCACTCTCCACTCTCCCCTCACTCTCCACTCTCCCCCTCACTCTCCACTCTCCACTCCCCCTCACTCTCCACTCTCCCCCTCACTCTCCACTCCCCTCACTCTCCCCCTCACTCTCCACTCCCCTCACTCTCCACTCTCCCCCTCACTCTCCACTCTCCCCTCACTCTCCACTCTCCCCTCACTCTCCACCCTCCTCTCACTCTCCACCCTCCACTCTCCACTCCCCTCACTCTCCCCCTCACTCTCCACTCTCCCCTCACTCTCCACTCTCCCCTCACTCTCCACTCTCCCCTCACTCTCCACTCTCCCCTCACTCTCCACCCTCCACTCTCCACTCCCCTCACTCTCCACTCTCCCCTCACCCTCCCCTCACTCTCCACTCTCCTCACTATCTCCACTCTCCCCTCACTCTCCACTCTCCCCCTCACTCTCCACTCCCCTCACTCTCCACTCTCCACTCCCCTCACTCTCCACTCCCCTCACTCTCCACTCTCCCCCCTCACTCTCCACTCCCCTCACTCTCCACTCCCCCTCACTCTCCACTCTCCCCCTCACTCTCCACTCTCCCCCTCCACTCTCCACTCTCCCCTCACTCTCCACTCCCCTCACTCTCCCCCTCACTCTCCACTCCCCTCACTCTCCCCCTCACTCTCCACTCCCCTCACTCTCCACTCTCCCCTCACTCTCCACCTTCCCCTCACTCTCCACTCCCCTCACTCTCCACTCTCCCCCTCACTCTCCACTCTCCACTCCCCTCACTCTCCACTCTCCCCCTCACTCTCCACTCTCCCCCTCACTCTCCACTCTCCCCCTCCACTCTCCCCCTCACCATCGCCTCCAGCTTCGCCACCGCCTCCTCCATCTTCTCGCTTTCCCGCCTTTCGGGGTTGCAATGAGGGGCGTCCTCCCATTGGCTGGAATTCATCGAGACGCGACAAAACGCGTTTTTCTATTGGCTAGATTTTTTGAGCCCCGGATGAGACGACGTTTTCTATTGGCTCAATGTGTAAACAGGAGGGCGGGGCTCCAGTTTCATTGGAAACGCCCCTTTATTTTCCCAAACCAATCAGCACGTCGCTCTCATTCGCCATTCGCCACCCGGCATGAGCCGGCGTCTCCCATTGGTCATCAGCAACCCCGCCCCCCTCCCACCAACAGAGTGGAGCGGTGGTGCAGCGGTTAGCGCACAGATCCTTGTGAGATCTGGATGCAGTCTCTATCATTGTAGAGATCTCAGATCCTTGTGAGATCTGGATCCAGTCTCTATCATTGTAGAGATCTCAGATCCTTGTGAGATCTGGATCCAGTCTCTATCATTGTAGAGATCTCAGATCCTTGTGAGATCTGGATCCAGTCTCCATCATTGTAGAGATCTCAGAACCTTGTGAGATCTGGATCCAGTCTCCATCATTGTGGAGATCTCAGATCCTTGTGAGATCTGGATGCAGTCTCTATCATTGTAGAGATCTCAGAACCTTGTGAGATCTGGATCCAGTCTCCATCATTGTAGAGATCTCAGATCCTTGTGAGATCTGGATGCAGTCTCTATCATTGTAGAGATCTCAGATCCTTGTGAGATCTGGAACCAGTCTCTATCATTGTAGAGATCTCAGATCCTTGTGAGATCTGGATAGTCTCTATCATTGTAGAGATCTCAGATCCTTGTGAGATCTGGAACCAGTCTCTATCATTGTAGAGATCTCAGATCCTTGTGAGATCTGGATCCAGTCTCCATCATTGTAGAGATCTCAGATCCTGGTGAGATCTGGATGCAGTCTCTATCATTGTAGAGATCTCAGATCCTTGTGAGATCTGGAACCAGTCGCTATCATTGTAGAGATCTCAGACCCTTGTGAGATCTGGATAGTCTCTATCATTGTAGAGATCTCAGATCCTTGTGAGATCTGGATGCAGTCTCTATCATTGTAGAGATCTCAGATCCTTGTGAGATCTGGATGCAGTCTCTATCATTGTAGAGATCTCAGATCCTTGTGAGATCTGGATCCAGTCTCCATCATTGTGGAGACCTCAGATCCTTGTGAGATCTGGATGCAGTCTCTATCATTGTAGAGATCTCAGAACCTTGCGAGATCTGGATCGTCTCCATCATTGTAGAGATCTCAGATCCTTGTGAGATCTGGATGCAGTCTCTATCATTGTAGAGATCTCAGATCCTTGTGAGATCTGGAACCAGTCTCTATCATTGTAGAGATCTCAGATCCTTGTGAGATCTGGATAGTCTCTATCATTGTAGAGATCTCAGATCCTTGTGAGATCTGGATAGTCTCTATCATTGTAGAGATCTCAGATCCTTGTGAGATCTGGATGCAGTCTCCATCATTGTAGAGATCTCAGATCCTTGTGAGATCTGGATAGTCTCTATCATTGTAGAGATCTCAGATCCTTGTGAGATCTGGATAGTCTCTATCATTGTAGAGATCTCAGAACCTTGTGAGATCTGGATGCAGTCTCTATCATTGTAGAGCTCTCAGAACCTTGTGACATCTGGATGCAGTCTCCATCATTGTAGAGATCTCAGAACCTTGAGAAATCTGGAACCAGTCTCTATCATTGTAGAGATCTCAGATCCTTGTGAGATCTGGCGAGTGAATGCTCGAGTGGGCAGGTCAGTGAGTGAGGAGATGGAGCTGATCCGGCACTGGATGATGCGTGGCCGAGTGGTCTTGGCCGATGCCCGCTACCAGCGGTGTCAAGATCGGCACTCTGGGGAGGTGGCTCACCTCAGCTCACACTCACCCTCACACTCACCCCTAACCCCACTCACACTCACCCTCACACTCACCCTAGCCTCACTCACCCTCACACTCACCCTCACTCACCCCTAACCCACTCACCCTCACCCTCACTCACCCCTAACCCCACTCACCCTCACACTCACTCACCCCTAACCCCACTCACCCTCACACTCACTCACCCCTAACCCCACTCACCCTCACACTCACTCACCCCTAACCCCACTCACCCTCACACTCAACTCACCCCTAACCCCACTCACCCTCACACTCACTCACCCCTAACCCCACTCACCCTCACTCTCACTCACCCCTAACCCCACTCACCCTCACACTCACTCACCCCTAACCCCACTCACCCTCACACTCACTCACCCCTAACCCCACTCACCCTCACACTCACTCACCCCTAACCCCACTCACCCTCACACTCACTCACCCTAACCCACTCACCCTCACACTCACTCACCCCTAACCCCACTCACCCTCACACTCACTCACCCCTAACCCCACTCACCCTCACACTCACTCACCCCTAACCCCACTCACCCTCACACTCACTCACCCCTAACCCCACTCACCCTCACACTCACTCACCCCTAACCCCACTCACCCTCACACTCACTCACCCCTAACCCCACTCACCCTCACACTCACTCACCCCTAACCCCACTCACCCTCACACTCACTCACCCCTAACCCCACTCACCCTCACACTCACTCACCCCTAACCCCACTCACCCTCACACTCACTCACCCCTAACCCACTCACCCTCACACTCACTCACCCCTAACCCCACTCACCCTCACACTCACTCACCCCTAACCTCACTCACCCTCACACTCACTCACCCCTAACCCCACTCACACTCACCCTCACACTCACCCTAGCCTCACTCACCCTCACACTCACCCTCACTCACCCTAACCCCACTCACCCTCACTCACCCCTAACCCCACTCACCCTCACTCACTCACCCCTAACCCCACTCACCCTCACTCACTCACCCCTAACCCCACTCACCCTCACTCACTCACCCCTAACCCCACTCACCCTCACTCACTCACCCCTAACCCCACTCACCCTCACTCACTCACCCCTAACCCCACTCACCCTCACACTCACTCACCCCTAACCCCACTCACCCTCACACTCACTCACCCCTAACCCCACTCACCCTCACACTCACTCACCCCTAACCCCACTCACCCTCACACTCACTCACCCCTAACCCCACTCACCCTCACACTCACTCACCCTAACCCCACCACGCCTCACACTCACTCACCCCTAACCCCACTCACCCTCACACTCACTCACCCCTATCCCCACTCACCCTCACACTCACTCACCCCTAACCCCACTCACCCTCACACTCACTCACCCCTAACCCCACTCACCCTCACACTCACTCACCCCTAACCCCACTCACCCTCACACTCACTCACCCCTAACCCCACTCACCCTCACACTCACTCACCCCTAACCCCACTCACCCTCACACTCACTCACCCCTAACCCCACTCACCCTCACACTCACTCACCCCTAACCCCACTCACCCTCACACTCACTCATCCCTAACCCACTCACCTCACACTCACTCACCCCTACCCCACTCACCCTCACACTCACTCACCCCACCCCACTCACCCTCACACCACACACACTCAACCCTAACCCCACTCACCCTCACACTCACTCACCCCTAACCCCACTCACCCTCACACTCACTCACCCCTAACCCCACTCACCTCTCACACTCACTCACCCCTAACCCCACTCACCCTCACACTCACTCACCCCTAACCCCACTCACCCTCACACTCACTCACCCCTAACCCCACTCACCCTAACACACCTACTCACTCACCCCTAACCCCACTCACCCTCACACTCACTCACCCCTAACCCCACTCACCCTCACACTCACTCACCCCTAACCCCACTCACCCTCACACTCACTCACCCCTAACCCCACTCACCCTCACACTCACTCACCCCTAACCCCACTCACCCTCACACTCACTCACCCCTAACCCCACTCACCCTCACACTCACTCACCCCTAACCCCACTCACCCTCACACTCACTCACCCCTAACCCCACTCACCCTCACACTCACTCACCCTAACCCCACTCACCCTCACACTCACTCACCCCTAACCCCACTCACCCTCACACTCACTCACCCCTAACCCCACTCACCCTCACACTCACTCACCCCTAACCCCACTCACCCTCACACTCACTCACCCCTAACCCCACTCACCCTCACACTCACTCACCCCTAACCCCACTCACCCTCACACTCACTCACCCCTAACCCACTCACCCTCACCCTCACCACCCTAGCCACACTCCACCCTCACACTCACCCTAGCCTACTCACCTCACACACCCTCACTCACCCCTAACCCCACTCACCCTCACTCACCCCTAACCCCACTCACCCTCACTCACTCACCCCTAACCCCACTCACCCTCACTCACTCACCCCTAACCCCACTCACCCTCACTCACTCACCCCTAACCCCACTCACCCTCACTCACTCACCCCTAACCCCACTCACCCTCACTCACTCACCCCTAACCCCACTCACCCTCACTCACTCACCCCTAACCCCACTCACCCTCACACTCACTCACCCCTAACCCCACTCACCCTCACACTCACTCACCCCTAACCCCACTCACCCTCACACTCACTCACCCCTAACCCCACTCACCCTCACACTCACTCACCCCTAACCCCACTCACCCTCACACTCACTCACCCCTAACCCCACTCACCCTCACACTCACTCACCCCTAACCCCACTCACCCTCACACTCACTCACCCTAACCCCACTCACCCTCACACTCACTCACCCCTAACCCCACTCACCCTCACACTCACTCACCCCTAACCCCACTCACCCTCACACTCACTCACCCCTAACCCCACTCACCCTCACACTCACTCACCCCTAACCCCACTCACCCTCACACTCACTCACCCCTAACCCCACTCACCCTCACACTCACTCACCCCTAACCCCACTCACCCTCACACTCACTCACCCCTAACCCCTCTCACCCTCACACTCACTCACCCCTAACCCCACTCACCCTCACACTCACTCACCCCTAACCCCACTCACCCTCACACTCACTCACCCCTAACCCCACTCACCCTCACACTCACTCACCCCTAACCCCACTCACCCTCACACTCACTCACCCCTAACCCCACTCACCCTCACACTCACTCACCCCTAACCCCACTCACCCTCACACTCACTCACCCCTAACCCCACTCACCCTCACACTCACTCACCCCTAACCCCACTCACCCTCACACTCACTCACCCCTAACCCCACTCACCCTCACACTCACTCACCCCTAACCCCACTCACCCTCACACTCACTCACCCCTAACCCCACTCACCCTCACACTCACTCACCCCTAACCCCACTCACCCTCACACTCACTCACCCCTAACCCCACTCACCCTCACACTCACTCACCCCTAACCCCACTCACCCCTAACCCCACTCACCCTCACACTCACTCACCCCTAACCCCACTCACCCTCACACTCACTCACCCCTAACCCCACTCACCCTCACACTCACTCACCCCTAACCCCACTCACCCTCACACTCACTCACCCCTAACCCCACTCACCCTCACACTCACTCACCCCTAACCCCACTCACCCTCACACTCACTCACCCCTAACCCCACTCACCCTCACACTCACTCACCCCTAACCCCACTCACCCTCACACTCACTCACCCCTAACCCCACTCACCCTCACACTCACTCACCCCTAACCCCACTCACCCTCACACTCACTCACCCCTAACCCCACTCACCCTCACACTCACTCACCCCTAACCCCACTCACCCTCACTCACCCCTAACCCCACTCACTCACCCCTAACCTCACTCACCCTCACTCACCCCTAACCCCACTCACCCTCACACTCACTCACCCCTAACCTCACTCACCCTCACACTCACTCACCCCTAACCCCACTCACACTCACCCTCACACTCACCCTAGCCTCACTCACCCTCACACTCGCCCTCACACTCACTCACCCCTAACCCCACTCACCCTCACACTCACTCACCCCTAACCCCACTCACCCTCACACTCACTCACCCCTAACCCCACTCACCCTCACACTCACTCACCCCTAACCCCACTCACCCTCACACTCACTCAGCCCTAACCCCACTCACCCTCACACTCACTCACCCCTAACCCCACTCACCCCTACCCCACTCACCCTCACACTCACCCTCACTCACCCCTAACCCCACTCACCCTCACACAATAACAGAATGCACAGAGTTGAGAGCAGAGCCCACGCGGAGTGTTATTACCGCACGTGCTCCACGTCCGCCACGCCGACGTCCGTCACGTGTGGCGTCCGTCACGTGTGGCGTCCGCCACGCCGGCGTCCGTCACGTGTGGCGTCCGTCACGCGTGGCGTCCGTCACGCGTGGTGTCACGCGTGGTGTCACGCGTGGTGTCCGTCACGCGAGGTGTCCGTCACGCGTGGTGTGTCACGTGCGGTGTCCGTCACGTGTGGTGTCCGTCACGTGTGGCGTGTGTCACGTGTGGTGTCACGTGTGGAGTCCGTCACGTGTGGTGTGTCACGTGTGGTGTCACGTGTGGTGTCACGTGTGGTGTCACGTGTGGTGTCACGTGTGGTGTGTCACGTGTGGAGTCTGTCACGTGTGGCGTCCGCCACGCCAACGTGTCACGTGTGGCGTGTCACGTGTGGCGTGTCACGTGTGGCGTCTGTCACGTGTGGAGTCTGTCACGTGTGGAGTCTGTCACGTGTGGAGTCTGTCACGTGTGGAGTCACGCGTGGAGTCACGCGTGGTGTCACGTGTGGAGTCTGTCACGTGTGGAGTCTGTCACGTGTGGAGTCTGTCACGTGTGGAGTCCGTCACGTGTGGAGTCCGTCACGTGTGGCGTGTGTCACGTGTGGCGTCCGTCACGTGTGGAGTCTGTCACGTGTGGTGTCTGTCACGCGTGGAGTGTCACGTGTGGTGTGTCACGTGTGGTGTGTCACGTGTGGTGTGTCACGTGTGGTGTCTGTCACGTGTGGAGTCTGTCACGTGTGGTGTGTCACGTGTGGAGTCTGTCACGTGTGGAGTCCGTCACGTGTGGTGTGTCACGTGTGTGTCACGTGTGGTGTCACGTGTGGAGTCTGTCACGTGTGGTGTCACGTGTGGAGTCTGTCACGTGTGGTGTCACGTGTGGAGTCTGTCACGTGTGGTGTGTCACGTGTGGAGTCTGTCACGTGTGGTGTGTGTCACGTGTGGTGTGTGGCTGCCCGCCGCCGCTCCTCGGCATCCACGACCATTTCAAGTGTGTGGGGCGGTGGGCGGTGAGGCCACAAAGAGGTCCGCCATGCCCCAGCGGTGCTGGTCGGCCACCAGCACCACGCCACGGCCGCCTTTGTCTCTCCCCACCGGTGCTGGCGATGTTCACCACACACCACGGCGACACCGGGCAGCGCTCGGTCGAGGCCGAGTCGACCTAGGGGAGGCCCGGGACCGCTTCGAGTGATCGTCACCGGCGCCAACCGCTGCGCCACCGCTCCCCACGGTCGCAGGCACGGCAAACTTAAAGTCAATGATATCACGCAAAAGGCAAAGGTACTCCCCCCTACCCAGGTAGTCCGCACAGGGCTGCAGGGGCAAGTGCTGCTAGTAGCGAGTAGCAGCACCTACACACACACACAGACAAAGATCCCCCAGGTAGCCTCTAGCAGGGGCTGTAGGGGCAAGTGCTGTGAGTAGCGAGTAGCAGCACCTACACACACACAGACAAAGATCCCCCAGGTAGCCTCTAGCAGGCTGTAGGGGCAAGTGCTGTTAGCGAGGAGCACTTCAATGAAGGCCGGTAGGGGGTGGGTGACCATCGCCGTGACCGGCCGGCTTTGTCTCACCAGGGGCGATGCTTACTGGGACCCCTGGTCTCCACTCTAGACACTGGGACGTGGTCTCCACTCTAGACACTGGGACCTGGTCTCCACTCTAGACACTGGGACCTGGTCTCCACTCGAGACACTGAGACCCATGGTCTCCACTCTGGGACCTGGTCTCCACTCTAGACACTGGGTTCCGTGGTCTCCACTCTAGACACTGGGACCCCTGGTCTCCACTCTAGACACTGGGACCTGGTCTCCACTCGAGACACTGGGACCTGGTCTCCATTCTAGACACTGGGACCTGGTCTCCACTCTAGACACTGGGAACTGGTCTCCACTCTAGACACTGGGACCCCTGGTCTCCACTCGAGACACTGGGACCTGGTCTCCACTCGAGACACTGGGACCTGGTCTCCACTCTAGACACTGGGACCCCTGGTCTCCACTCGAGACACTGGGACCCGTGGTCTCCACTCTAGACACTGGGACCCCTGGTCTCCACTCTAGACACTGGGACCCCTGGTCTCCACTCTAGACACTGACACTGGGACCTGGTCCCCACTCTAGACACTGGGACCTGGTCTCCACTCTAGACACTGACCCTGAGACCTGGTCTCCACTCTAGACACTGGGACCTGGTCTCCACTCTAGACACTGACCCTGAGACCTGGTCTCCACTCGAGACACTGGGACCTGGTCTCCACTCTAGACACTGGGACCCCTGGTCCCCACTCTAGACACTGACACCTGGTCTCCACTCTAGACACTGGGACCTGGTCTCCACTCTAGACACTGGGACCCCTGGTCTCCACTCGAGACACTGGGACCTGGTCCCCACTCTAGACACTGACACTGAGACCTGGTCTCCACTCGAGACACTGGGACCTGGTCTCCACTCTAGACACTGGGACCCCTGGTCCCCACTCGAGACACTGGGACCCCTGGTCTCCACTCTAGACACTGGGACCTGGTCTCCACTCTAGACACTGGGACCTCGTCTCCACTCTAGACACTGGGACCTCGTCCCCACTCTAGACACTGACACTGGGACCTGGTCTCCACTCTAGACACTGGAACCTGGTCTCCACTCTAGACACTGGGACCCCTGGTCTCCACTCTAGACACTGGGACCCCTGGTCTCCACTCTAGACACTGGGACCCCTGGTCTCCACTCTAGACACTGGGACCCCTGGTCTCCACTCTAGACACTGAGACCCCTGGTCTCCACTCTAGACAGACACTGGGACCTGGTCTCCACTCTAGACTCTCGGACCTGTGGTCTCCACTCGAGACACTGGGACCTGGTCTCCACTCGAGACACTGACACTGGGACCTGGTCTCCACTCTAGACACTGGGTCCCGTGGTCTCCACTCTAGACACTGGGGCCTGGTCTCCACTCTAGACACTGGGACCTGGTCTCCACTCGAGACACTGACACTGGGACCTGGTCTCCACTCGAGACACTGGGACCTGGTCTCCACTCTAGACACTGGGCCCTGGTCTCCACTCTAGACACTGGGACCTGGTCTCCACTCTAGACACTGGGCCCTGGTCTCCACTCTAGACACTGGGACCCCTGGTCTCCACTCTAGACACTGGGACCCGTGGTCTCTACTCTAGACACTGGGACCTGGTCTCCACTCTAGACACTGGGACCTGGTCTCCACTCTAGACACTGACACCTGGTCTCCACTCTAGACACTGACACCTGGTCTCCACTCTAGACACTGGGACCTGGTCTCCACTCTAGACACTGACCCTGCGACCCGTGGTCTCCACTCAACACCAATCCCTAACACTGTCTTTGTTTGTACCATTAGCATACAATTAGCATATAATTGGCATACAATTGGCATACAATTAGCATACAATTAGCATATCATTGGCATCTCATTTGAATGAAGTAAACTAAGGTCAGAGTTCTGTGCCTCCATCCCGCCAGCCTGCTCCAGTCCTTACCCAGGGGAGCGGCAGCAGCACAACGCAAAGTGTGAGCGGCACTGGGGGTGTCCAGACTCACACAGAGACACACAGAGACACAGAGACACACACAGAGACACAGAGAGACACACAGATACACAGAGAGACACACAGAGACTCACACAGACACACAGAGACACACACAGAGACACACACAGAGACACAGAGAGACACACAGAGTCACACACAGACACACAGAGACACACACAGACACACAGAGACACACAGAGACACACACAGACACACAGAGACACACAGAGACACACAGAGACACAGAGACACACACAGAGACACACACAGAGACACACACAGAGACACACACAGAGACTCACACAGAGACTCACACAGAGACACTCACAGAGACTCACACAGAGACTCACACAGACACACACAGAGACACTCACAGAGACTCACACAGAGACACACACAGAGACACACACAGAGACACACACAGAGACGCACACAGAGACACACACAGAGACACACACACAGAGACACAGAGACTCACACAGAGACTCACACAGAGACACACACAGAGACACAGACTCACACAGAGACACACACAGAGACACTCACAGAGACACACAGAGACTCACACAGAGACTCACACAGAGACACACACAGAGACACACACAGAGACACACACACAGAGACACAGAGACTCACACAGAGACACACAGAGACACACACAGAGACACAGACTCACACAGATACACAGAGAGACACACAGAGACTCACACAGACACACAGAGACACACACAGAGACACACACAGAGACACAGAGAGACACACAGAGTCACACACAGACACACAGAGACACACAGAGACACACACAGACACACAGAGACACACAGAGACACACAGAGACACAGAGACACACACAGAGACACACACAGAGACACACACAGAGACTCACACAGAGACTCACACAGAGACACTCACAGAGACTCACACAGAGACTCACACAGACACACACAGAGACACTCACAGAGACTCACACAGAGACACACACAGAGACACACACAGAGACACACACAGAGACGCACACAGAGACACACACAGAGACACACACACAGAGACACAGAGACTCACACAGAGACTCACACAGAGACACACACAGAGACACAGACTCACACAGAGACACACACAGAGACACTCACAGAGACACACAGAGACTCACACAGAGACTCACACAGAGACACACACAGAGACACACACAGAGACACACACACAGAGACACAGAGACTCACACAGAGACACACAGAGACACACACAGAGACACAGACTCACACAGAGACACACACAGAGACACTCACAGAGACTCACACAGAGACTCACACAGAGACTCACACAGAGACTCACACAGAGACACACACAGAGACACACACAGAGACACAGAGACACACACAGAGACACAGACTCACACAGAGACACACACAGAGACACTCACAGAGACTCACACAGAGACTCACACAGAGACACACACAGAGACACACACAGAGACACACACAGAGAGAGAGAGACTCACACAGAGACACACAGAGACAGACTCACACAGACACACACAGAGACTCAGACTCACACAGAAACACAGATTCACAGAGACACACAGAGACAGACTCACACAGAGACACATAGACTTACAGAGATAGACTTACAGAGACACATAAGACTCACACAGACTCAGAGACACGTAGACTTACACAGACAAGACTCACACAGACTCAGAGACACATAAGACTCACACAGAGACACAGACTTACAGAGATACTCACAAAGAAACGCAAATGCATCACTCCCATCACCACCAGCACCATCATCATAATCGTCGCGTATCTAGCGACAGCCATCAGTCACCCGTGACTCCACTGCACCTCCACCACCTCCTGCACCACCTCCACCACCTCCACCACCTCCTGCACCTCCACCACCTCCTGCACCTCCTGCACCTGCACCACCTCCTGCACCACCTCCTGCACCACCTCCTGCACCACCTCCTGCACCACCTCCTGCACCACCTCCTGCACCTCCACCACCTCCACCACCTCCTGCACCTCCACCACCTCCTGCACCTCCACCACCTCCTGCACCACCTCCTGCACCTGCACCACCTCCTGCACCACCTCCTGCACCACCTCCTCCACCACCTCCTCCACCACCTCCTGCACCACCTCCTGCACCACCTCCTCCACCACCGCCGTCAGCTCCACCTCAGACGACTCCCCCATAGCCACCACCCTTGCCTCCAATTCGACCCCCCTGCACCCCGTCACAGTAGCCATTACCCCCACCACCACCACCACCACCCCCACCACCACCCCCACCACCACCACCACCACCGTCATCGTCATCGTCGTCGTAATCGTCGTCGCGTATCCGGTGACTGCCAGCGGTCACCCCGGTCTCTCCACCTCCTCCTCCTCCTCCACCTCCTCCTCCATCAACTCCGCCGCCTCCCCCTCCTCCGTCGAGCTCATTCCGTAGCCGGCTCAGCTCCTCGATCTCCTGCCGGTGGCGCTCCGTCTTGTGCCCAACGAGCGAGCGGTAAAAGTGAGCCGCAAAGAGCACGAAGAGGAGCCCCACGGGAGCCATCACGGCCGTGGCGGCGAGGGCCGCGTCCCTCCCCTCGTCGCTGCCTCCTCCTCCTCCTCCTCCGGCGCCGGCGGGGTAGAGCGGCGGCGAGATGATGAGGGGAGGCGTGGGGGCGATGGCGACGTGGTGGCGGCCGTCGTCCGGCACGGGGGACAGCGCTGGCGGTGGCGGTGGTGGCGGTGGATGCGGCGGCGGTGGATGCGGCGGCGGCGGCGGCAGCTGCTGCTGCGGTCGTTGAGCGGCGCCCAGGGGGAGGAACTTTACCCAGCAGAGGAGGACGACCTGGGGGGAGGGGAGCGCGGGCGAGTGGGCGGGCGGGCGAGTGGGTGGGCGAGTGGGCGGGTGAGTGGGTGAGTGAGTGGGAGAGTGAGCGGGAGAGTGAGTGGGAGAACGAGTGGGTGAGTGAGTGGGAGAGTGAGTGGGTGAGTGGGACAGCGAGTGGGAGAGTGAGTGGGTGAGCGAGTGGGTGAGCGAGTGGGAGAGCGAGTGGGTGAGTGAGTGAGCGAGTGAGCGAGTGGGAGAGTGAGTGGGAGAGTGAGTGGGAGAGTGAGTGGGAGAGTGAGTGGGTGGGCGAGTGGGTGAGCGAGTGGGAGAGCGAGTGGGTGAGTGAGTGAGCGAGTGAGCGAGTGGGAGAGTGAGTGGGAGAGTGAGTGGGAGAGTGAGTGGGAGAGTGAGTGGGTGGGCGAGTGGGAGAGTGAGTGGGAGAGCGAGTGGGAGAGCGAGTGGAAGAGCGAGTGGGAGAGTGAGTGGGAGAGTGAGTGGGAGAGTAAGTGGGAGAGTGAGTGGGAGAGGGAGTGGGAGAGCGAGTGGGTGAGTGAGCGAGTGAGCGAGTGGGAGAGCGAGTGGGAGAGTGAGTGAGTGGGTGAGTGAGTGGGAGAGTGAGTGGGTGAGTGAGTGGGTGAGTGAGTGGGAGAGCGAGTGGGTGAGTGAGTGGGAGAGTGAGTGGGTGAGTGAGTGGGAGAGCGAGTGGGTGAGTGAGTGGGAGAGTGAGTGGGAGAGTGGGAGAGTGAGTGGGAGAGCGAGTGGGAGAGGCAGTGGGAGAGCGAGTGGGAGAGTGAGTGAGTGGGAGAGCGAGTGGGTGAGTGAGTGGGAGAGTGAGTGGGAGAGTGAGTGGGTGAGTGAGTGGGAGAGTAAGTGGGAGAGCGAGTGGGAGAGTGAGTGGGAGAGCGAGTGGGTGAGTGAGCGAGTGAGCGAGTGGGAGAGCGAGTGGGAGAGCGAGTGGGAGAGTGAGTGGGAGAGCGAGTGGGTGAGTGAGTGAGTGGGAGAGTGAGTGGAAGAGTGAGTGGGAGAGCGAGTGGGTGAGTGAGTGGGAGAGTGAGTGGGAGAGTGAGTGGGTGAGTGAGTGGGAGAGCGAGTGGGAGAGTGGGTGGGAGAGCGAGTGGGAGAGCGAGTGGGTGAGCGAGTGGGAGAGCGAGTGGGAGAGTGAGTGGGAGAGTGAGTGGGTGAGTGAGTGGGAGAGTGAGTGGGAGAGCGAGTGGGAGAGCGAGTGGGAGAGCGAGTGGGAGAGCGAGTGGGAGAGTGAGTGGGAGAGTGAGTGGGAGAGCCAGTGGGAGAGTGAGTGAGTGAGCCAGTGGGTAGCAGAGCGAGTGGGAGAGTGAGTGGGAGAGTGAGTGGGAGAGTGAGTGGGAGAGCGAGTGGGAGAGTGAGTGGGAGAGCGAGTGGGAGAGTGAGTGGGAGAGTAAGTGAGTGGGAGAGTGGGAGAGCGAGTGGGAGAGTGAGTGGGAGAGTGAGTTGGAGAGCGAGTGGGAGAGTGAGTGGGAGAGTGAGTGGGAGAGCGAGTGGGAGAGTGAGTGAGTGGGAGAGTGGGAGAGCGAGTGGGAGAGTGAGTGGGAGAGTGAGTTGGAGAGCGAGTGGGAGAGCGAGTGGGTGAGTGAGTGGGAGAGTGAGTGGGAGAGTGAGTGGGTGAGTGAGTGGGAGAGTTGGAGAGTGAGTGGGAGAGCGAGTGGGAGAGGCAGTGGGAGAGCGAGTGGGAGAGTGAGTGAGTGGGAGAGCGAGTGGGTGAGTGAGTGGGAGAGTGAGTGGGAGAGTGAGTGGGTGAGTGAGTGGGAGAGTGAGTGGGAGAGTAAGTGGGAGAGCGAGTGGGAGAGTGAGTGGGAGAGCGAGTGGGTGAGTGAGCGAGTGAGCGAGTGGGAGAGCGAGTGGGAGAGCGAGTGGGAGAGCGAGTGGGAGAGTGAGTGGGAGAGCGAGTGGGTGAGTGAGTGGGAGAGTGAGTGGAAGAGTGAGTGGGAGAGCGAGTGGGTGAGTGAGTGGGAGAGTGAGTGGGAGAGTGAGTGGGTGAGCGAGTGGGAGAGTGAGTGGGAGAGCGAGTGGGAGAGCGAGTGGGTGAGCGAGTGGGAGAGTGAGTGAGTGGGAGAGCGAGTGGGTGAGTGAGTGGGAGAGTGAGTGGGAGAGTGAGTGGGTGAGTGAGTGGGAGAGTGAGTGGGAGAGTAAGTGGGAGAGCGAGTGGGAGAGTGAGTGGGAGAGCGAGTGGGTGAGTGAGCGAGTGAGCGAGTGGGAGAGCGAGTGGGAGAGCGAGTGGGAGAGTGAGTTGGAGAGTGAGTGGGAGAGTGAGTGGGAGAGTGAGTGGGAGAGTGAGTGGGAGAGTGAGTGAGTGGGAGAGTGGGAGAGCGAGTGGGAGAGTGAGTGGGAGAGTGAGTTGGAGAGCGAGTGGGAGAGCGAGTGGGTGAGTGAGTGGGAAAGTGAGTGGGAGAGTGAGTGGGTGAGTGAGTGGGAGAGTGAGTGGGAGAGTGGGAGAGTGAGTGGGAGAGCGAGTGGGAGAGGCAGTGGGAGAGCGAGTGGGAGAGTGAGTGAGTGGGAGAGCGAGTGGGTGAGTGAGTGGGAGAGTGAGTGGGAGAGTGAGTGGGTGAGTGAGTGGGAGAGTGAGTGGGAGAGTAAGTGGGAGAGCGAGTGGGAGAGTGAGTGGGAGAGCGAGTGGGTGAGTGAGCAAGTGAGCGAGTGGGAGAGCGAGTGGGAGAGCGAGTGGGAGAGTGAGTGGGAGAGCGAGTGGGTGAGTGAGTGGGAGAGTGAGTGGAAGAGTGAGTGGGAGAGCGAGTGGGTGAGTGAGTGGGAGAGTGAGTGGGAGAGTGAGTGGGTGAGTGAGTGGGAGAGCGAGTGGGTGAGTGAGTGGGTGAGTGAGTGGGAGAGCGAGTGGGAGAGCGAGTGGGAGAGCGAGTGGGAGAGCGAGTGGGAGAGCGAGTGGGAGAGTGAGTGGGAGAGTGAGTGGGAGAGCCAGTGGGAGAGTGAGTGAGTGAGCCAGTGGGTAGCAGAGCGAGTGGGAGAGTGAGTGGGAGAGTGAGTGGGAGAGCGAGTGGGAGAGTGAGTGGGAGAGTGAGTGAGTGGGAGAGTGGGAGAGCGAGTGGGAGAGTGAGTGGGAGAGTGAGTTGGAGAGCGAGTGGGAGAGTGAGTGGGAGAGTGAGTGGCAGAGCGAGTGGGAGAGTGAGTGGGAGAGTGAGTGAGTGGGAGAGTGGGAGAGCGAGTGGGAGAGTGAGTGGGAGAGTGAGTTGGAGAGCGAGTGGGAGAGTGAGTGGGAGAGTGAGTGAGTGGGAGAGCGAGTGGGAGAGTGAGTGGGAGAGTGAGTGGGAGAGTGAGTGAGTGGGAGAGCGAGTGGGAGAGTGGATAGCAGAGTGAGTGGGCGAGCGCGTAGGCGAGCGAGTGGGCGAGCGGAGATGCGAACGAGTGAGCGGGCGAGCGCGTGGGCGAGCGAGCGAGGTGGTGGTCAGCCGAGCAAGTGTGGGAACGACGACGGAGCGTCCGTCCGCGCCCGTCCGTGTCGCCCCCCCACGACCCCCCACCACCACCCCCCACCACCACCCCCCACCACCCCCCACCACCACCCCCCACCACCACCCCCCACCACCCAGCACACCTCGGCGAGGAAGAGCAGCGTGCCGATGACGGTGCTGAAGGCCCAGGCGAGCTCGATGTAGCCGTGCATGCGCTCGTGCGGGCTCTCGTCTACCGCGTGCAGGTTGTGGACGTTGCTCACCGCCTCCAGGTTGGGCAGGATGCACGTGCTGATGAGCAGCGCAAAGAGGTGCACGGCCACCAGCACCGTGGTGCACACGGAGAAGGCCACCAGCAGCCCACGCGGGTACACGTGGCCTACGTCCAGCTGCACCTCCACCATCGCCACCTGGGCGAGGGTGGCGATGGTCAGGGTGGTGAGGGTACAGGGTGAGGGTGACAGGGTGAGGGTGACGGGGTGAGGGTGACGGGGTGAGGGGTGAGGGTGACGGGGTGAGGGGTGAGGGTGACGGGGTGAGGGTGACGGGGTGAGGGGTGAGGGTGACGGGGTGAGGGGTGAGGGTGACGGGGTGAGGGTGACGGGGTGAGGGGTGAGGGTGACGGGGTGAGGGTGACGGGGTGAGGGGTGAGGGTGACGGGGTCAGGGTGACGGGGTCAGGGTGAGGGTGACGGGGTGAGGGTGACGGGGTGAGGGTGACGGGGTCAGGGTGACGGGGTGAGGGTGACGGGGTGAGGGGTGAGGGTGACGGGGTGAGGGTGAGGGTGACGGGGTGAGGGTGACGGGGTGAGGGTGACGGGGTCAGGGTGAGGGTGACGGGGTCATGGTGAGGGTGACGGGGTGAGGGTGACGGTGATGGGGTGAGGGTGACGGGGTGAGGGTGTGGATGAGGATGACGTGGTGAGGGTGACGGGGTGAGGGTGACGGGGTGAGGGTGACAAGGTGGAGTGGGTTAGGGAACACAAAGACAAAGATCCCCCGCATAGCTGCACCAGACTGTTGTGGCAAGTGCTGTTGGTAGCGAGCAGTGCCCATGAAGGCTGCCGGCGCTGTGGCACAGAGGGAGCGGAGGCCGACACAACGCCCGCCCGGCCGCCTTTGTCTCTCCCCAGTGCTGGCGATGTTTAACCAAACACACCGTAGCTAGGTCACTCATTTGACGCCGAGTGGACCTAGGGGGGGAAGAGGCCCAGGACCGGTTCAGGTAACCACCGCTACTGGCCGCGAGATGGGATAATCGAACCACTACCATCATCATCATCACCACGACTCCCGTGGGCGATAAAGCTGGAGTAACCCAACTCAGCTGCGACACTTACCGCCCAGTTTGTTGGGGAAGGTGTTTTATTTATTTATTTTACGGCTTTAAAAGTTACAAACTCACCGCCGCCGACGACCAAACGACACTTTCTGTAACTCGCAAAGCGGCGAAAGATTGTCGCCCCATCTCAAATAAATAATTAAGAGATAAAAAACTACCCCCCCCCCCCCGTGGGATGCGCAGTAAGGCCGCTACGATGCCTACGCTCTTGCCTGAGCGGCCTGCCGTAAAACACGAGGGGTGGAGGGTAGAGGAGGAGGAGGGGAGGCGTCCGGGGTAGAGATCGGTGTTGGTTCTCGTCAAGCGAGGGGAGGCTGCGAAGCGTCGGGGCTATCCATTCACCATGGCGAAGCCGGAGAGCAGCGCCGACGTGCGGGAAGACGCCTTGAGTTTGGCGCGGCTGAGGTAGAGTTTGCGCCAGGACAGCGCCTGGATGGAGTGTTCGTTCGCAGTCATCAGGTGGACGTAGCCTCGCTGGACCCAGCCGGGATAGGAGTCATGCCCGGGAGGGCGGCCCCGCGGCGGCGGGGTCGAGCAGGCGAGGGAGGGGGGCCCGGCCCCGCCAGGGCCCCACATTTGGGTTCAAGTGGGCGGAGACTTTTTTTAAAATAATTTTTCTGAGGGGATTTTTTTTATTTTAAGGATTTAAATTTTTGTTTGTCGTCTTCCGTCAGTTGTGCGTCTTTAAAAATAACACAAAATATGTTTTAATTACAAACAAAGCGGTCCGTGTTAATTATATTTATCGGATTGATATATCGGGTTTAAGGGACTGCCACTCTGCGTATTTGGTTACAAGTATTGGGGGAGTTCGTCTAAAGTATCGAATTTAAATGCTTAGATTTTAAACGTGCAGATTTTAAACATTTATAACGATAACCTTTTGCAATGTAACTATTGTCGCGTGCACGCTGTGATAGTGAATGTTAATCTCGCACCGTAAATTGTTAACCCAGCTTTAAGGTCGCAAATTACAATCCGCTATTGTTACGCTGGTAACATAATAACCCCCTAGAGTTCGTACAATATAAGTTATATTAATACCGGTATTTGATTAATAGTTTGCTACGTGCGATGGTAAGTGGATGTTATAATCCTATTTCGAGTTAAATGTGTCTAAATAATAGATCACATTCGCTTCAATGCAATTATAATAAGCCTTTGATATAATATATTAACCGGTCCTGTAAAATCAACAACTTTAATATATATTCCTTCCACTTATGTACAACACATTATGTTTACAGATGACTGTGCAGTCCATAATCTTGTAAATAAAATCGGCTTTTAAATTCGGTATTATGTTACGAGCAGCAGCCAATGAAGGCTACTCACACTGCAATGTATACAATTAAATTACTATTACATTTAAACGTGCGACCAAAGGCATTTTATTTACACGTGGGTGTACATTGAAATCGCTAAGTTTATATTTTAACGAAGAAAAACCTTTAAAAAAATGTTTAAAATTACATCACCAGGCGCGTGTGGAGAGGAGGCGATGCCTCAATCCAGCAGTGGATCGAGCAACGCCGACCAGGCCTCGTTTGTAAATTTAGTTTAATTCTTTTGTTAAATTCGTAGCGAGACGATGGCTAAAGTTTGGGTTTATCGCCAACCACGCCTCGAGAGTTATTTAATTATCAACGTCTTCGCTTCACTCGCATTTTAGGGCATTTTTTTTTGGTAAACACGCCACGTTGGTTGGGGAGGCCAAACCATTTGTGTGTAGGGGAGTGCGTGAGGCGTAGTGGGGGGGAGTTGGGTCATTATCCTATTAGTAATTAGGACGAAACCATTAAATTTGTAGATTTCCCCCCCTATGCTTACCACCACGTCCCCACCGTTGACTGAATTTGTAAAGATGGTACGGTCCGGGGCGGATGGACATTATTTTTTGATAAACATTCGCACAGCCGGGGGTTTGCCGCGACGCGGAGTAAACCAATGCGGCTTTTAGGCAGAGGGGTGTTTGTACCAAAATGCCTTTGACTTCTGAAGAACGAAACCACGCGAATAAGCGAACACCCCCTACCCCCCCCTTCTCAGATATATTGGTCGAGCCAATGGCAATTTGATAAACATTTACAGAGTTTCGCGCGGTGTGGAGCAAACCATTACCGGTTACACTTGGGGGGTGCGCCGAAGGGCTCTGAGGAGCAATGCTGTTGAATGATTTAGGGCGATACCATAATTGAAACAAGAATAACCCCCTTATTATAATTGACTACCCAAGAATGTCAGTAACGCGTGTAACGTCATATTCTTGGTTCTTTCGGTAAAGTCACCACCACGTAGAAGGGAAACAATAAAATAATACTAAAATATAAAACAAGAAAATTATCACGACGTTTCGACTGCAACGCAAGAAGCAATCATCATCAGTTGGGAAAACCACAGCAAGACATTTTAAAAAAAAAAGTGGCGGTGTTTTTTTAACGTTAGCACCACGGAGAGCGATTTGGCAGTCGTTCAGATGGACGAGTCCATCTATGTTCGGAAAAGAGGAGGGGAGACGAACACAGATGGACTCGTCCATCTGAACAAACTGTCAAATCGCTCTCCGTGGTGCTAACGTCAAAAAAACCGCCACTTTTTTAAGAAAAAATTATTGCCGTGATTTTCACACCTGACGGTGATTGCTTCTTGCGTTGCAGTCGAAACGCCGTGAGAATTTTATTGTTTTATATTTTTTATTTTATTGTTTCCCTTCTACGCGGTGGTGACTTTACCGAAAGAACCAAGAATATGATGTCACAGCAGTCACGAAAGCTTTAAATCAAAATTTGAGTCCATCTATGTTCAGAAAAGAGGAGGGGGGAGACGAAAATTAATGTATGCGGTCTGAAAGCCACCGTAAGCGTGAACAATCAATTAAGACCCGAAATGGTTTATAAAATCCTTCCAATGATTGCTAAGCCAGAATCCATCTTCTCGGTTGAAATTGTCTCCGTGTTTGTGTATGTGGATAGCCTCGTTAACGAATCTCTCACGGTAGCCAGATGGCTTGCAGAGAACCTCTGTCTTGGAGAAGTCAATGTCACGTGAGCCCACTGAATTATAACAGTGATCTGCCACGGCCGAGGTGTTGGTCCTACCGTGTTTTAGGTCTGCTTGTTTAATGTTTCCCTTCTACGTGGCGGTGACTTTACCGAAAGAATCAAGAATATGAATCACAGCAGTCACAAAAGCTTTGAATCAAAATGTTCTGTGACATCGTGTATAAATCAGCCCCAAGTACTGTACTGAAGGAGCTTGACTCCATCTATCACTCGGCCTTAAGATTTGCAATGAACTGCCCATATAGAAACTCACCGCTGTGACCTCTACATGGGGTCAAACTTAACATCTCTGAATGTTCGACGGCTTGTGCACCGGATCTTATTGATCCACGATGTGCTTACAAAAAAATCCGCAGACTTTACCTGCTGCTGGATCTCCTCTCTGTTTCAAAGAACAAATTTGACCTCAGGTCTTCGCTCATTTACCAGCTTCACATTCCCCTATTGCCGTACAAAAACCGGAGGAAGGGCCTTTGCTATTGATGCCCCCAGGGTCTGGAATGCTATTGCCAATAAACTGTGACTTGAATCATTACCAATGAGATCTTCACTCAAAGCTGCTCTAGAGGAGTTGTACACCCCTAGCTGCCGCTGCTATTCAGTGGCCTAAAATAAAATAAAATGTTTCGCTCCGGATGACCGCTGCAAAGTATGATCTGTATTTTGATTTAGCGTGCTGATCTTAAAGGTGCATTGAAAAATGTGATACTCCGACTGATGCTCCTGATGTTTGTGGAGTAACTCATGCAGCCAGCTGTGGCTCTAGGATTTGGTGTTACATGTTATTTATGTAGTTTATTGTTAAAAATTCGGTCACAGTCCCTGTGATCACTGTTACGTTGCAATTATGGCTTTATTTGGGTGATTTCGAAAAGTTTTTTGGTTTGGCCATGTTTGTTTTGTTGTAGTACGGAGTTAGACTGACGGCCTTAATCTAAGTTGTCTTGTGGTTGTTGTTGTTGTTTGATTTGCATCCCACTGGGATTTTTTTGTACACAGCGTTGGTGGTGTACGGTGCTTTTTACAGGAATATTTTGATGTTTTTTTTCCTGGATTTTCTGTTTGCACAGTCACACAAAGTCACTTTAAGATGTTTGTCTTGTTCGTGTTTTTGTTTGTTGTGGTTGCACCCGATTCAAGAGCCGAATGGCTCACAGGGATATACCAAAATACATGAAACTGAAAAACTTAAACTTCGTCATAGCACGTACGATAATTTCCTTAAGGCAGCGGTGTTGTTGAAATGAATAAAAATGTTAAGTGCCATGACGAAGGGTCGCTGCCAGAAACGTCGCAAATTAATTATAGAAAGGTTGGACCGTGTCGCGAGTGCCTCGCAGCGCTGTTGATTCAGCAGCGCTGCCTGCTCCAACTCCTCCCGGCTGGCTCCAGAACTTAATACAGAAAACTCGCACAGACACTCACCTACCCACTCACTCACTCACCCACTCACTCACTCTCACTCACCTACTCACTCACCTACCCACTCACTCACCTACTCACTCACCTACTCACTCACCTACCCACTCACCCACTCACTCACTCACCCACCTACTCACTCACCTCACCCACTCACTCACTCACCCACTCACTCACTCTCACTCACCCACTCACTCACTCACCCACTCACTCACTCTCACTCACCCACTCACTCACTCACCCACTCACTCACCTACCCACTCACCCACCCACTCACTCACTCACCCACCTACTCACTCACCTCACCCACTCACTCACTCACCCACTCACTCACTCTCACTCACCCACTCACTCACTCACCCACTCACTCACTCACTCACCCACTCACTCACTCACTCTCACTCACCTACTCACTCACCTACCCACTCACCTACTCACTCACTCACCCGCTCACTCACCTACCCACTCACTCACCCACTCACTCACCCACTCACTCACCCACTCACTCACTCACCCACTCACTCACCCACCTACTCACCCACCTACTCACTCACCTACTCACTCACTCACTTACCCACTCACTCACTCTCACTCACCTACTCACTCACCTACTCACTCACCTATTCACTCACCTACTCACTCACCTACTCACTCACTCACCCACTCACTCACTCACCCACTCACTCACCCACTCACCCACCCACTCACCTACTCACTCACCTATTCACTCACCTACTCACTCACCTACTCACTCACTCACCCACTCACTCACCCACTCACTCACCCACTCACTCACTCACCCACTCACCCACTCACTCACCCACTCACTCACCCACTCACTCACCCACTCACTCACCCACCTACTCACTCACCTACCCACTCACTCACCCACTCACCTACTCACTCACCTACCCACTCACTCACTCACCTACTCACTCACCCACCCACTCACCTACTCACTCACCCAACCACTCACTCACCTACTCACTCACCCAACCACTCACTCACCTACTCACTCACCCACTCACCCACTCACTCACCCAACCACTCACTCACCTACTCACTCACCCACTCACTCACCTACTCACTCACCCACTCACTCACCTACTCACTCACCCACTCACTCACCCACCCACTCACTCACCCAACCACTCACTCACCCACTCACTCACCTACTCACTCACCCACCCACTCAGCTACTCACTCACCTACTCACTCACCTACTCACTCACCCACTCACCCACTCACTCACTCACTCACCCACTCACTCACCCACTCACTCATACACCTACCCACTCATTCACCCACTCACTCACCCACTCACTCACTCACCTACCCACTCACTCACCTACTCACTCACTCACCCACTCACTCACCCACTCACTCATACACCTACCCACTCATTCACCCACTCACTCACCCACCCACTCATACACCTACCCACTCATTCACCCACTCACCCACTCACCCACTCACTCACCTACTCACTCACTAACCAACTCACCTACCCACTCACTCACTCACCGACCCACTCACTCACCTTCCCACTCACCCACTCACTCACTCACCTACCCACTCACTCACCTACTCACTCACCCACTCACTCACCCACTCACTCATACACCTACCCACTCATTCACCCACTCACTCACCTACTCACTCACTCACCCACTCACTCACCCACTCACCCACTCACGCATACACCTACCCACTCATTCACCCACTCACTCACTCACCCACTCACTCACCTACTCACTCACCTACCCACTCACTCACCCACCCACCCACTCACCCACCCACTCACCCACCCACCCACTCACCTACCCACTCACCCACCCACCCACCTACTTCACCCACCCACTCGCGTCACCCAACCAACACAAGGCAAAGACGTGATTGGTATAAAATAATTTTAACTCAAATCTCCACCAAACCCAAACCCACCCACCCTCACACCCACACATCGTAACGAGTGAAGTCGTATGAACATTATAAACGTCGTTAAATATTCAAAACGCGTACACTGTGGTAAGCCGGCCGACATTCAGTGTTACACTCTGGCCTTGCCAAGTCAAACGTGCTCGCTTGAAATCGGATTACTTTGTGCCCAGTGTAATTAAAGGCTTGCGCGTCAACTTGTAATCGGATTACTTTGTACCAAGTGTAATTAAAGACTTGTGCGTCAAATTGTAATCGGATTACTTTGTACAAAGTGTGACTAAATGTTTGCACACTCAATTGTAATCGGATTACTTTGTCCCAAGTGTGATGAAAGGCGTGTACACTCAATTATAATCGGATTACTTTGTGCCAAGTGTAATTACATTTTTGCAGCACTATGTAATCGGATTACTTTGCGCCAAACGTATTTTGATTATTTTGCAGTAACTTGTAATCGGATTACTTTGTACAACATGCAATTGCATTCTGGCCTTCGGTGGCGTTCCAGGACCGTGCGTGGCTGATGCGATGCGTAAAAAACATGGAAATGTCAAGTAGGTTCATTGTCTAATCAGCTGTGAAGTACTCACAGACTCACCACACAGACCCACAGACTCACCACACAGACCCACAGACTCACCTCACAGAGACCCACAGACTCACCACACAGAGACCCACAGACTCACCACACAGAGACCCACAGACTCACCACACAGAGACCCACAAACTCACTACACAGAGACCCACAGACTCACCACACAGACCCATAGACTCACCACACAGAGACCCACAGACTCACCTCACAGAGACCCATAGACTCACCACACAGAGACCCACAGACTCACCACACAGAGACCCACAGACTCACCACACAGAGACCCATAGACTCACCACACAGAGACCCACAGACTCACCACACAGAGACCCATAGACTCACCACACAGAGACCCATAGACTCACCACACAGAGACCCACAGACTCACCACACAGAGACCCACAGACTCACCACACAGAGACCCATAGACTAACAACACAGAGACCCATAGACTCACCACACAGACCCATAGACTCACCACACAGAGACCCACAGACTCACCACACAGACCCATAGACTCACCACACAGAGACCCACAGACTCACCACACAGAGACCCACAGACTCACCACACAGAGACCCACAGACTCACCACACAGAGACCCATAGACTAACAACACAGAGACCCATAGACTCACCACACAGACCCATAGACTCACCACACAGAGACCCATAGACTCACCACACAGAGACCCACAGACTCACCACACAGACCCATAGACTCACCACACAGAGACCCACAGACTCACCACACAGAGACCCATAGACTCACCACACAGAGACCCACAGACTCGCCACACAGAGACCCACAGACTCACCACACAGAGACCCATAGACTCACCACACAGAGACCCATAGACTCACCACACAGAGACCCACAGACTCACCACACAGAGACCCATAGCAAGTCGGCACAGTAGGGGGCACAGGTGGTGCATCTGCCAGTCATCTCAGTCAGTCAAACCATGGCACCTGCAGGGTCTGTCACGTGACCTCCTCCTGCACCTAGCCTGGCACAGCAATACAACCCATGGCACCTGCAGGGTCTGTCACGTGACCTCCTCCTGCACCTAGCCTGGTACAGCAGTACAACCCATGGCACCTGCAGGGTCTGTCACGTGACCTCCTCCTGGTGTACCTAGCCTGGCACAGCAGTACAACCCATGGCACCTGCACGGTCTGTCCCGTGACCTCCTGCCAGCAGCGAGCGTTCGATACTTCACGTGGCCTCGGAGTGCACCTAGCCTGGCACATGCGTCGTGGTGACGTCACCTCCACTTAGTGGCGAACAGCAGCTGTTGTTTTCGTGTGTACGTGTGTGTCATGTGTGTGTGTACGTGTGTGTACGTGTGTATGTGTGTGTGTTTACATGTGTGTGTATGTGGGTACATGTGTGTGTGTACATGTGTGTATGTGTGTGTGCGTGTACGTGTGTGTACATGTGTGTGTATGTGTGCGGTTTCAGGAAAGGGCGGTCCTGCACAGATGCCATATTTTCTGTCCGTCTGCTACAGCAGAGGTGTAGGGAATTCCAACAAGACCTACATCTCTGCCTTATTGACCTGGTCAAGGCCTATGATACCATCAGTAGGCCTGGGCTCTGGGTTGTTCTTCGTGCTTTTGGAGTACCTGACCCTCTGCTCACGATCATTAAGGACCTTCATGATGGTGAGCGGGCCCGGGTAAAACTACGTGGCCGGGAGTCAGAGCCATTCCCTGTACACCTTGGGGTGCGACAGGGATGTCCTCTGGCTCCCACATTATTTAACATCTATTTTGACCACGTAGTTCGTGAAGCCTTCAATAGCTGTACCGGGGGAATCTCCATCTGGTACAGATATAATGGGAGGCTGATCGATGCCCGGGTGCCGTCAAGGGATGGCTCCATATTGCTCAACCACGTTATGTATTCATAATAAAGGTTTTTGGGGTGTTAGATCGCGTTATTAATAAATGTGTCGTAACCCTCCACCACCCGACACGGCCAATCAGCAAAAAAGTGTCACCATTGACAAAAGACAAATAGTTCACTACTTTAGCCCACCGGTGTGTTGAAGAGTGAATCCACAACATTTACAGTTTGAGTTGTACGACGTTTCGCTGGTAATTGCATCCAGCATCATCGGGCAATTCGCCAGAATGGTAAAGCCCTCACTTGCTCCCGGTCTTACATAGAGCACCAGGGTGACGTCATCACTTAACTCATATCAGGTGCAGTAATTATATAATCGATTGGTAATCAGTCAATGGTTATGATTAGTAATGAGTTGTAGATGAGTAATTAGTTGTAATGTGTTTTATTGTGATTGTATGCTACGTTAGCAATCCGTTAATTAGTATGTGTTTCCCCTATAAGGAATTATAATATGTATTATTTAATAATAATAATACGCTTCCAAGACGCGCTAAGCCTGTAGCTGTCAGAGCGATTAAAGTTATTTCTAGTCCTCTCAATTTCAATGGATTTTTTAATTAGTCTTTGCCAGTAATAATTAGTTTTACACAACACTTCAAGGTTATCAAAATCAATTGAGTGTCCTTGTTGACAAGCATGTTCTGCCACTGCCGACAGTTGTGTTTGAGATAATTTAATATTTCTTTGATGTTCTTTTAGTCTTATGCTGATGTTACATCCCGTCTGTCCAATATAGCATCTGCCACATAAACAATGAATCCGATATACACATTCTGTTGATAATTTAGGTAATGCGTCTTTAGTGCAAGATACTAGTTTTTGAATTTTGTGTACTGTACCAAATCTTACTGTAACGTTTTGCTTTTGCAAAACACGGGCTAATTTGTCAGTTACTCCTGAGATATGTGGAATTTTAATTGCTTTAACAATCTGATCGCTTTCAGCAGTATTGCTTTGCGATCGTGATTTGGCGTTCAGTGCTCTGTTAACTTGAGCATTATTGTAGCCATTCTGTCGTAGTGCGTCTTTAACGTGTTTGAACTCTCTCACTAGACTCTCACCATCTGACACTGCTTTAGCCCAATGTATGAGCGTCTTAATAAGAGAGGATTTCTGAGCTGGATGATGATGTGAATCTTGATACACTAGTAAAGAATACAGGTCTACCAAAATATATTTTCAGAAACTTGCTGACCATTGTTTAAATAACACTTACTTCTTATGGAGAGTGGATTTCTTTAAACAAAAGGAAGGAGCAGCAATGGGCTCTCCTTTATCCCCTGCTATAGCAAATCTGTACATGGAAAACTTTGAAATAAGAGCACTTGCCTCGAGCACATTAAAACCATCTTTTTGGTGTAGATATGTGGATGACACTTTGGTTGTCCAGCCACATGGCAAAGATAAACTTAATGATTTTCTAAATCATCTCAATGCACAAAACCCAGCCATCCAGTTCACCATGGAAATGGAGGTGAATAACACACTCCTGTTCCTAGATATTTTACTTGGACATGGCCTAAACGGTAAAATAACACCACACAGCGTTTACAGAAAGCAAACGCACACTTGATGCCTATCTGAATGCAGATTCGCATCATCATCCAGCTCAGAAATCCTCTCTTATCAAGACGCTCATACATTGGGCTAAAACAGTGTCAGATGGTGAGAGTCTAGTGAGAGAGATTAAACACGTTAAAGACGCACTACGACAGAATGGCTACAATAATGCTCAAATTAACAACACACTGAATGCCAAATCACGATCGCAAAGCAACACTGCTGAAAGCGATCAGATTGTTAAAACTATTAAAATTCCATATATCTCAGGAGTAACTGACAAATTAGCCCGTGTTTTGCAAAAGCAAAACATTACAGTAAGATTTGGTACAGTACACAAAATTCAAAAACTAGTATCTTGCACTAAAGACACATTACCTAAATTATCAACAGAAGGGGTATATCGGATTAATTATGTGGCAGATGCTATATTGGACAGATGGGACGTAACATCAGTATAAGACTAAAAGAACATCAAAGAAATATTAAATTATCTCAAACACAACTGGCGGCAGTGGCAGAACATGCTTGTCAACAAGGACACTCAATTGATACTGATAAAGTTGAAGTGTTGCGTAAAACTAATTATAACTGTTAAAGACTAATTAGAGAATCCATTGAAATTGAGAGGAATAGAAATAACTTTAATCGCTCTGACAACTACAGGCTTAGTGCGGCTTGGAAGCGTATTATTAAATAATACATATTACAATCCTTATAGGGGAAACACATACTAATTAACGGATTACTAACGTAGCATATAATCACAATAACACACATTACAACTAATTACTGATCTACAACTCATTACTAATCTTAACCATTGACTGATTACCAATCGATTATATAATTACTGCACCTGAATGAGTTAAATGATGACGTCACCCGGCTGCTCTATTTAAGACCAGGAGCAAGTGAGGGTTTTACCATTCTGGCGAATTGCCCGATGATGCTGGGGATGTAGTTACCAGCGAAACGTCGTACAACTCAAACTGTAAATGTGGATTCACTCTTCAACACACCGGTGGGCTAAAGTAGTGAACTATTTGTCTTTTGTCAACGTGACACTTTTTTTTGATTGGCCGTGTCGGGTGGTGGAGGGTTATGACACATTTATAAATAACGCGATCTAACCCAAAAACCTTTATCATGAATAATATTGGTCGCGAAAGCCTACGTGTTAAACACGTTATGTATGCCGATGATTTGGTAATACCTGCTCTTTCAGAGGAGGAGTTGGAGACGCTGCTGCTGAGATGGGAGCGTGCCACTAACAGATGGGGCCTTACCATCAGCACCTGCCTGGGTATTTTGTACCATCGGACACTCCACCCCCACAACTCCCAATCGGTGATGGGGCAGTTGTGGAGAGAGTGGAGAGTTTCCCATACCTGGGCAGTGTGCTTATGACCGGCTCCAGTTTAACAGCAGAGGTCTCACTCCGAATCAGTCGAGCGGCAATATCTTTTCATCGGTTGCGTAACGCTGTGTGGAAGCTACCTGGTCTGTCGCTCCACACAAAGCTTCAGGTCTTCTCGGCCACGGTCATTCCCTCCCTTCTCTACCTTTGTGAAACGTGGACCCCCCTAATGGAGCATCTTCGCCGGTTAGAAACATTTAGGCTGGCCTGTCTACGATCCATCCTGGGTTTAACCTGCAGGCTGGATTGTGTGAGGAGCTCACAAATCCTTGAAGTCCCAACGGTGAGCTCCTCCGGCAGGCAAGGCTGCATTGGCTGGGTCATGTAGCCCGCATGCCCAACCACCGCATGCTGAAACAGCTTTTGTTCGGCCGGATTTAGGGGGCTAAACGGGCGCGGCACGGGCTAGAGAAGAGATGGAGTGACGTGGTACAGGAGGACGTGGAGTTGAGTGGACTTGCCGATGACTGGTACCAGCGGTGTCAAGATCGGCCTCTGTGGAGGAGGCTCGTGAAGGATGCTACTGGGCAGTTGGAGGCAGTCGCCCTCCAACAACAACGGAGGGCGGAGGAGCGACGCTCACAACAACGAGCGGAGCGCCGGGTGGCTAAAGCACAGCAGGTTGGCACAGTAGGGGGCACAGTTGGTGCATCAGCCAGTCATCTCAGTCATCTCAGTCAGTCGACCCGTGGCACCTGGGTCTGCCCCGTGACCTCCTGCCAGCGGGCGTTCGACACTTCACGTGACCTCAAGGTGGCCTGGCACAAGCGTCGTGGTGACGTCACCGCCACTTAGTGGCGAATGGCGGTTGTTGTTGTGTGTGTGTCAGTGTGTGTGTCAGTCTGTGTGTGTCAGTGTGTGTGTGTCTGTGTGTGTGTCAGTGTGTATGTGTCAGTGTGTGTGTGTCTGTGTGTGTGTGTCTATGTGTCTGTGTGTGTGCACGACGATCTGATTTTGTGTTTCCAGATTCAGAAATCTCTGCCACAGCATTTCACCTTGACGCACGCAGAGTGTGACTCTGTGGACACACACACAGACACACACACATACACACACACACAGACACACACACAGACACACACACAGACACACACACACAGACACACAGACACACAGACACACACACAGACACACATACACACAGACACACACACGTACATACACACACACAGACACACACAAACACACAGACACACATACAGACACACACACACAGAGACACACACACAGACAGACACACACACAGACACACACAGACACACACACACAGACACACAGATAAAGATAAAGATCCCCCGAATAGCCTTAGCTCACCCACCCACTCACACACCCACCCACCCACTCACCCACTCACGTACCCACTCACCCACTCACCCACTCACTCAGCCACCCACCCACTCACTCACCCACCCACTGACCCACTCACCCACTCACCCACCCACTCACCCACTCACCCAACCACTCACCCACTCACCCACTCACTCACCCACCCACCCACTCAACCACCCACCCACTCACCCACCCACTCAACCAACCACGCACCCAATCACCCACTCACCCACTCACCCACCCACTCACCCACCCACTCACTCACCCACCCACCCACTCACCCACTCACTCATCCACCCACCCACCCACCACGTATTTATTTTCGGGCTGAGCTGACCTAGGAGGGGCCCAGACCCCGTCACTCACCATGCAGGAGGGGGACGAGACACGGGTTGCTGAGCTCGTCTCTGATTGGCTGATCGCTGAACGGCTCTGAAATGGTGGGAGGAGTCATGGGAGACGGATGTATGGTGACGTCATCACCATCATCATCACCATCATCAACATCATTACCATCATCACCAACATCATCATCATTACCATAACCATCAACATCACCATTATCAACAACATCACCATCATCATCAACATCATCACTATCATCATCACCGTCACCATTATCACCAACATCATCATCATCATTACCATAACCATCAATATCACCATTATCAACATCATCACCATCATCATCAACATCATCACCATCATCACCAACATCATCATCATTACCATAACCATCAATATCACCATTATCAACATCATCACCATCATCAACATCATCATCACCATCATCATCACCATCATCAACATCATCATGACCATCATCACCATCAACATCATTACCATCATCACCAACATCATCATCATCATCACCATCATTACCATCATCACCATCATCAACATCATCAACATCATCATCATTACCATAACCATCAACATCACCATCATCAGCAACATCATCATCACCACCATCTACATCATCAGCACCATCGACATCATCAGAATCATTATCAACGTCGCCATCATCATCCCCATCATCACGATCATCATCACGATCATCACCATCGCACCTTTGTGGGGTGGGCTGATGCGCTCCTCACTCACAGGCAGATCTACACACAGTCACACACACACAGTCACACACACACAGTCACACACACACAGTCACACACACAGACACACACACACAGTCACACACACAGTCACACACACAGACACGCACACAGTCACACACACACACAGACACACACACAGACACACACAGTCACACACACACAGTCACACACACACACAGTGACACACACACACAGTCACACACACAGTCACACACACAGACACACACACAGACATACACACAGTCACACACACAGTCACACACACACACAGTCACAGACACACACACACACAGTCACACACACAGACACACACACAGTCACACACACAGACACACACACAGACACGCACACAGTCACACACACAGTCACACACACAGACATACACACAGTCACGCACACACAGTCACGCACACACAGTCACAACAACAACAACCGCCTTTCGCCACTAAGTGCCGGTGACGTCACCACGACGCTTGTGCCAGGCTATGTGCACCCTGAGGACACGTGAAATTTCGAACGCCCGCTGGCAGGAGGTCACGGGGCAGACCCAGGTGCCACGGGTCGACTGACTGAGATGACTGGCTGATGCACCACCTGTGCCCCCTACTGTGCCAACCTGCTGTGCTTTAGCCACCCGGCGCTCCGTTCGTTGTTCTGAGCGTCGCTCCTCCACCCTCCGTTGTTGTTGGAGGGCGACTACCTCCAACTGCCCAGTAGCGTCCTTCACGAGCCTCCTCCACAGAGGCCGATCTTGACACCGCTGGTACCGGTCATCGGCAAGTCCACTCAGCTCCACGTCCTCCTGTACCACATCACTCCATCTCTTCTCTAGCCCGTGCCGCGCCCGTTAAGCCCCCTCAATCCGGCCAACAAAGGCTGTTTCGGCATGCGGTGGCTGGGCATGCGGGCTACATGACCCAGCCATCGCAGCCTTCCCCGCCGGAGGAGCTCACCGATGGGACCTTGCCCAGATCTTTCAAGGATTTGTGAGCTCCTCAGACAATCCAGTCTGGTTAAACCCAGGAGGGTCCACGTTTCGCAAGCGTAGAGAAGGGAGGGAATGACCGTGGCCGAGAAGACCTGAAGCTTAGTGCGGAGCGACGGACCAGGTAGCTTCCACACAGCGTTACGCAACCGATGAAAAGATATTGCCGCTCGACTGATTCGGAGTGAGACCTCTGCTGTTAAACTGGAGCCAGTCATAAGCACACTGCCCATGTATGGGAAACTCTCCACTCTCTCCACAACTGCTCCATCACCGATTGGGAATTGTGGGGGTGGAGTGTCCGATGGTACAAAATATCCAGGCAGGTGCTTAGTTTTGGTGGGGCTGATGGTAAGGCCCCATCTCTTAGTAGCACGCTCCAGTCTCAGCAGCAGCATCTCCAACTCCCCCTCTGAATGAGCAGCTATTACCAAATCATCGGCATACATAACGTGGTTGAGCAATAGGGAGCCATCCCTTGACCGCACCCGGGCATCGATCAGCCTCCCATTATATCTGTGCCAAATGGAGATTCCCCGGTACAGCTATTGAAGGTTTCACAAACTACGTGGTCAAAATAGATGTTAAATAATGTGGGAGCCAGAGGACATCCCTGTCACACCACAAGGTGTAGAGGGAATGGCTCCGACTCCCGGCCACGTAGTTTTACCCGGGCCCGCTCACCATCATGAAGGGCCTTAATGATCGTGAGCAGAGGGTCAGGTACTCCAAAAGCACGAAGAACAACCCAGCGCCCAGGCCTACTGATGGTATCATAGGCCTTGACCAGGTCAATAAACCAGAGATGTAGGTCTTCCTGGAATTCCCTACACCTCTGCTGTAGCAGACGGACAGAAAATATGGCATCTGTGCAGGACCGCCCTTTCCTGAAACTGCATTGGGGCTCCGCAAGCCTCTCCTCAGCGTGCCTGGCAAGGCGATGTTGAATAATCCTTGCCAGGACCTTTCCCGGCACACTGAGGAGTGAGATGCCCCTGTAGTTGTTACAGTCTGTGCGGTCCCCCTTCTTAAAGAGGCGGATCACCAGGGCATCCTTCCAATCCTGTGGAACCCGTCCAGTGGTCCAGACTGTTGTTATGATGTCATATAGGACAGTCTGAGCACAAACGCCACCATCTCTCAGCATGTCGCTTGGGAGATCATCTCTGCCCACTGCCTTTCCTGGTCTCAGACTCCGGATCGCCTTCAGTACTTCCTCAACAGATGGCACCTCAGCCAGCCACTTACAGGGGGTGACTTCTTCCAATATTTGAGGCACCGCAGCCTCAGCAGGGTCATCCTCACTTTGTGCCACAATGTTTTCCTGGCTGAGGGATTATCCCTCCCCCAGGACCTCACAGAAATGCTCAGCAAATCTGCAAACCTGTTACTGGGGGTCTGAGATTGGATCACCGTTTTTTCCCCTAATGATGGTAATAGGTGTGGCGCTGCAGGTTACTTTTTTATGGAGTTCAATAGAGATTTGTGATCGCGGGCCACTGAGGCAGACTCCATCTCCTCAGCAACCCGCGACCATCACCCATCCTTGCAGCGCCTCACGGCTCTCCGAACCTCCGAGCGAAGGCTGCGGTAAGCCTCCTCATTCTCTGACGTGGGATTCTGTAGCCGATGACAGTGGGCTTGTCGCTTTTTCTCAACCATCCTGAACACCTCCTCTGTCAGCCAGGGTCTCTGAGGAGGTCTGGACCGCGTACCCAAAGCAGCCATTGCAGCCGCATGAGTCACAGTCCTAAACCTCGCCCATTTACCCTCGACATCAGGAGGAGTGGGGGACGATGCCAACCCCAGCCGCAAGCGATGATGAAATTCTCGCTTGCAACTTTCATCAGATAACTGAGACCAGGCCACTTTAGGTTGGAATGGGGTCCTGGGTGTACACCCACCACGGGAGTGGAAGAATGGCAGGCGCATCTTACAGATGACTAGTCGATGGTCAGAGGGCAGATCAGCTCCACGGTAGGTCCTGTTGTCAAGGACATGGGCTCGCATCCGCTGGTCCGTCACTATGTAGTCCAGCAGATGTTCTTGCTTGGACCCGGCATGCATCCATGATGTTGTGTGGATGCGCCGATGCCGGAACAGCATGTTGGTAATTACAAGCCCATGGGCTGCACAAAAATCTAGCAGCCTCCTTCCGTTCTTATTGAGCTGATCTGGCCCATGCCCTCCAATCACTCCAGGCCAGGTGCCAGTATCATGACCAACTCGGGCATTGAAGTCACCCAACATGATGACTCTATCCCGAGGTGCCACTTTAGCCAGCACCTGTGACAGGAGGTCATAGAAAGCATCTGACTCATCGGCTTTGCCTGCATCCCTCCACGGATGTTCGTCTTCGGTGGGGGCATAAGTAACCACGACCACCACTCCTCGCCTCCGGTTGATGGGAAGGCGAGCCCAAAGTAGCCTGGGGCTTACAGCTTCCCACACCTCACCGCCACGCTCCCACGCCCCCTTCATTCTTTTGTTCAAAAGAAGAGCCACACCCTGTTGTTTGGCAGTCTGCTGCCCCAAGTAGAGGACTGTCCACCCCTCATGGTGGCAGGAGCCAGAGCCGGTCCACCGGACCTCCTGAATGCCACACAGATCCAGGCGTTACCGGTCCAGCTCCCGACAGAGGAGTGGCAGCCTCTCCTCCGCAGTGAGCGTTCGAACATTCCACGTGGCCATCCGTAGTGGTTTTTCGTTGTTTCTGGAGGAGCCCCGAGGGTAGAGATTCAATCCCCTGGCTCCGCCAATTGGGGTTTGGCCAGGAGACGTCATAGACGCCTGTCCCCCCGGGGCCTCCGGCACAAGCTTACACCCGTCCAGAGCCCCCGTTTAGCCCCTGTGGTAGACACAGACGCCATGAGGGGAGGAGCCAATCGAAATTGGACCTCCCCCCACAGCACTGTCCACGAGAGAGTTGCCCGTCCGGCACCGCGAGGAGGTAGGGGATTGTTTTGCTGGACTACATACACACACAGATACACATACACACACACATACACACACACTACATACATACACACACTACACACACACACTACACACACACATACACACACACATACACACACCACACACACATACACACACATACACACACTACACATACACAAACACTACACACACCACACACACTACACACACATACACACACACCACACTACATACACACACCACACACACCACACTACACAACTCCCACACACGGACCGAGTGACGTCGCCTCCAGCGCTGCTGTGGAGTGGAACGGAGACAGCGGGGGGCGCCCACCTGGGGGGAGGGGCACGAGGGGTGGGGGGAGCACGGGGGGGGCACGGGGGGTGGGGGTGGATAGGGGGGGGTGAGAAACACCCAGAGTTAGAGATAGACCTTGAGTAGAGACTACTAACTAGTACTAGTTAGTACTAGTACTAGTTAGCAATAGTACTAACTAGTACTAGTACTAAATACTAGTAGTTAGTGTACCACTAACTACTACTAACTAGTACTAGTTAGTACTAGTTAGTAGTATAGTACTAGTTAGTACTAGTTAGTGCTATAGTACTAGTATAGTACTAGTTTAGTGCTAGTTAGTAGTATATTACTAGTATAGTACTAGTATAGTGCTAGTTTGTAGTATAGTACTAGTATAGTACTAGTTTAGTGCTAGTTAGTAGTATAGTACTAGTTAGTACTAGTTAGTATTAGTATATTAGTAGTTAGTACTAGTTAGTGCTAGTTAGTACTAGTATAGCGCTAGTTAGTACTAGTATAGTACTAGTATAGTGCTAGTTAGTACTAGTATAGTGCTAGTTAGTACTAGTTAGTACTAGTATAGTACTAGTATAGAACTAGTATAGTAGTAGTTAGTACTAGTATAGTGCTAGTTAGTAGTATATTGCTAGTATAGTGCTAGTTAGTAGTATAGTACTAGTATAGTACTAGTTTAGTGCTAGTTAGTAGTATAGTACTAGTATAGTACTAGTTAGTAGTATATTACTAGTATAGTACTAGTATAGTGCTAGTTAGTAGTATAGTACTAGTATAGTACTAGTATAGTGCTAGTTAGTAGTATAGTACTAGTATAGTGCTAGTTAGTAGTATAGTACTAGTATAGTACTAGTATAGTACTAGTTAGTAGTATATTACTAGTATAGTACTAGTATAGTACTAGTTTGGTGCTAGTTAGTACTAGTTAGTACTAGTTAGTAGTATAGTACTAGTATAGTACTAGTTTGGTGCTAGTTAGTAGTATAGTACTAGTTAGTACTAGTATAGTGCTAGTATAATACTAGTTAGTGCTAGTTAGTACTCGTATAGTACTAGTTAGTACTAGTTAGTATTAGTATAGTAGTAGTTAGTACTAGTATAGTACTAGTTAGTATTAGTATAGTAGTAGTTAGTACTAGTATAGTACTAGTTAGTACTAGTATAGTGCTAGTTAGTGGTTGAGTGCTCACCGCTGAAGCTCCCTGCATGAGCGCTGAGCCCAGCTCCTGGGTGCAGCTTCCTGGAGACCGTCTGCTTACGCCCTGCAACACGGAGTCAGCACCCTGCCTTAGAGGTGTCAGCACCCTGCTTTAGAGGAGTCAGCACCCTGCTTTAGAGGAGTCAGCACCCTGCTTTAGTGGTGTCAGCACCCTGCCTTAGTGGTGTCAGCACCCTGCTTTAGAGGAGTCAGCACCCTGCTTTAGAGGAGTCAGCACCCTGCTTTAGTGGTGTCAGCACCCTGCCTTAGTGGTGTCAGCACCCTGCTTTAGAGGAGTCAGCACCCTGCTTTAGTGGTGTCAGCACCCTGCTTTAGTGGTGTCAGCACCCTGCAACATGGAGTCAGCACCCTGCTTTAGAGGAGTCAGCACCCTGCTTTAGAGGTGTTAGCACCCTGCTTTAGAGGTGTTAGCACCCTGCTTTAGAGGTGTCATCACCCTGCCTTAGAGGAGTCAGCACCCTGCTTTAGAGGAGTCAGCACCCTGCTTTAGAGGTGTCAGCACCCTGCCTTAGTGGTGTCAGCACCCTGCTTTAGAGGTGTCAGCACCCTGCTTTAGTGGTGTCAGCACCCTGCTTTAGTGGTGTCAGCACCCTGCAACATGGAGTCAGCACCCTGCTTTAGAGGAGTCAGCACCCTGCTTTAGAGGTGTTAGCACCCTGCTTTAGAGGTGTTAGCACCCTGCTTTAGAGGTGTCAGCACCCTGCTTTAGAGGTGTCAGCACCCTGCCTTAGAGGTGTCAGCACCCTGCTTTAGAGGAGTCAGCACCCTGCTTTAGAGGTGTCAGCACCCTGCCTTAGAGGTGTCAGCACCCTGCTTTAGAGGAGTCAGCACCCTGCTTTAGAGGTGTCAGCACCCTGCCTTAGAGGTGTCAGCACCCTGCTTTAGAGGAGTCAGCACCCTGCTTTAGTGGTGTCAGCACCCTGCTTTAGTGGTGTCAGCACCCTGCAACATGGAGTCAGCACCCTGCTTTAGAGGAGTCAGCACCCTGCTTTAGAGGTGTTAGCACCCTGCTTTAGAGGTGTTAGCACCCTGCTTTAGAGGTGTCAGCACCCTGCCTTAGAGGAGTCAGCACCCTGCTTTAGAGGAGTCAGCACCCTGCTTTAGAGGTGTCAGCACCCTGCCTTAGCGGTGTCAGCACCCTGCTTTAGAGGAGTCAGCACCCTGCTTTAGTGGTGTCAGCACCCTGCTTTAGTGGTGTCAGCACCCTGCAACATGGAGTCAGCACCCTGCTTTAGAGGAGTCAGCACCCTGCTTTAGTGGTGTCAGCACCCTGCTTTAGTGGTGTCAGCACCCTGCCTTAGAGGAGTCAGCACCCTGCTTTAGAGGTGTCAGCACCCTGCTTTAGTGGTGTCAGCACCCTGCCTTAGTGGTGTCAGCACCCTGCTTTAGAGGAGTCAGCACCCTGCTTTAGAGGAGTCAGCACCCTGCTTTAGTGGTGTCAGCACCCTGCCTTAGTGGTGTCAGCACCCTGCTTTAGAGGAGTCAGCACCCTGCTTTAGTGGTGTCAGCACCCTGCTTTAGTGGTGTCAGCACCCTGCAACATGGAGTCAGCACCCTGCTTTAGAGGAGTCAGCACCCTGCTTTAGAGGTGTTAGCACCCTGCTTTAGAGGTGTTAGCACCCTGCTTTAGAGGTGTCATCACCCTGCCTTAGAGGAGTCAGCACCCTGCTTTAGAGGAGTCAGCACCCTGCTTTAGAGGTGTCAGCACCCTGCCTTAGTGGTGTCAGCACCCTGCTTTAGAGGTGTCAGCACCCTGCTTTAGTGGTGTCAGCACCCTGCTTTAGTGGTGTCAGCACCCTGCAACATGGAGTCAGCACCCTGCTTTAGAGGAGTCAGCACCCTGCTTTAGAGGTGTTAGCACCCTGCTTTAGAGGTGTTAGCACCCTGCTTTAGAGGTGTCAGCACCCTGCTTTAGAGGTGTCAGCACCATGCCTTAGAGGTGTCAGCACCCTGCTTTAGAGGAGTCAGCACCCTGCTTTAGAGGTGTCAGCACCCTGCCTTAGAGGTGTCAGCACCCTGCTTTAGAGGTGTCAGCACCCTGCTTTAGAGGAGTCAGCACTCTGCTTTAGTGGTGTCAGCACCCTGCTTTAGTGGTGTCAGCACCCTGCAACATGGAGTCAGCACCCTGCTTTAGAGGAGTCAGCACCCTGCTTTAGAGGTGTTAGCACCCTGCTTTAGAGGTGTTAGCACCCTGCTTTAGAGGTGTCAGCACCCTGCCTTAGAGGAGTCAGCACCCTGCTTTAGAGGAGTCAGCACCCTGCTTTAGAGGTGTCAGCACAATGCCTTAGCGGTGTCAGCACCCTGCTTTAGAGGAGTCAGCACCCTGCTTTAGTGGTGTCAGCACCCTGCTTTAGTGGTGTCAGCACCCTGCAACATGGAGTCAGCACCCTGCTTTAGAGGAGTCAGCACCCTGCTTTAGAGGTGTTAGCACCCTGCTTTAGAGGTGTTAGCACCCTGCTTTAGAGGTGTCAGCACCCTGCTTTAGAGGTGTCAGCACCCTGCCTTAGAGGTGTCAGCACCCTGCTTTAGAGGAGTCAGCACCCTGCTTTAGAGGTGTCAGCACCCTGCCTTAGAGGTGTCAGCACCCTGCTTTAGAGGTGTCAGCACCCTGCTTTAGAGGAGTCAGCACCCTGCTTTAGTGGTGTCAGCACCCTGCAACATGGAGTCAGCACCCTGCTTTAGAGGTGTCAGCACCCTGCTTTAGAGGTGTCAGCACCCTGCTTTAGAGGTGTCAGCACCCTGCCTTAGAGGTGTCAGCACCCTGCTTTAGTGGTGTCAGCACCCTGCCTTAGAGGTGTCAGCACCCTGCCTTAGAAGAGTCAGCACCCTGCAACATGGAGTCAGCACTCTGCCTTAGAGGTGTCAGCACCCTGCTTTAGTGGTGTCAGCACCCTGCCTTAGAGGTGTCAGCACCCTGCCTTAGAGGAGTCAGCACCCTGCTTTAGTGGTGTCAGCACCCTGCTTTAGAGGAGTCAGCACCCTGCTTTAGTGGTGTCAGCACCCTGCCTTAGAGGAGTCAGCACCCTGCCTTAAAGGAGTCAGCACCCTGCTTTAGTGGTGTCAGCACCCTGCTTTAGAGGAGTCAGCACCCTGCTTTAGTGGTGTCAGCACCCTGCTTTAGTGGAGTCAGCACCCTGCCTTAGAGGTGTCAGCACCCTGCTTTAGTGGTGTCAGCACCCTGCCTTAGAGGAGTCAGCACCCTGCTTTAGAGGTGTCAGCACCCTGCTTTAGAGGAGTCAGCACCCTGCTTTAGTGGTGTCAGCACCCTGCTTTAGTGGTGTCAGCACCCTGCAACATGGAGTCAGCACCCTGCTTTAGAGGAGTCAGCACCCTGCTTTAGAGGTGTTAGCACCCTGCTTTAGAGGTGTTAGCACCCTGCTTTAGAGGTGTCAGCACCCTGCTTTAGAGGTGTCAGCACCCTGCTTTAGAGGAGTCAGCACCCTGCTTTAGTGGTGTCAGCACCCTGCTTTAGTGGTGGCAGCACCCTGCAACATGGAGTCAGCACCCTGCTTTAGAGGTGTCAGCACCCTGCCTTAGAGGAGTCAGCACCCTGCTTTAGAGGAGTCAGCACCCTGCTTTAGAGGTGTCAGCACCCTGCTTTAGTGGTGTCAGCACCCTGCCTTAGAGGTGTCAGCACCCTGCCTTAGAGGTGTCAGCACCCTGCCTTAGAGGAGTCAGCACCCTGCTTTAGAGGAGTCAGCACCCTGCCTTAGAGGAGTCAGCACCCTGCTTTAGAGGAGTCAGCACCCTGCTTTACAGGTGTCAGCACCCTGCTTTAGAGGTGTCAGCACCCTGCTTTCGAGGTGTCAGCACCCTGCCTTAGAGGTGTCAGCACCCTGCTTTAGTGGTGTCAGCACCCTGCCTTAGAGGTGTCAGCACCCTGCCTTAGAGGAGTCAGCACCCTGCAACATGGAGTCAGCACCCTGCCTTAGAGGTGTCAGCACCCTGCTTTAGTGGTGTCAGCACCCTGCTTTAGAGGTGTCAGCACCCTGCTTTAGAGGAGTCAGCACCCTGCTTTAGAGGTGTCAGCACCCTGCTTTAGTGGTGTCAGCACCCTGCCTTAGAGGAGTCAGCACCCTGCTTTAGAGGTGTCAGCACCCTGCTTTAGAGGTGTCAGCACCCTGCCTTAGAGGAGTCAGCACCCTGCTTTAGAGGTGTCAGCACCCTGCCTTAGAGGAGTCAGCACCCTGCAAAATGGAGTCAGCACCCTGCCTTAGAGGTGTCAGCACCCTGCCTTAGAGGTGTCAGCACCCTGCCTTAGAGGTGTCAGCACCCTGCCTTAGAGGAGTCAGCACCCTGCCTTAGAGGAGTCAGCACCCTGCCTTAGAGGTGTCAGCACCCTGCTTTAGAGGTGTCAGCACCCTGCCTTAGAGGAGTCAGCACCCTGCTTTAGAGGAGTCAGCACCCTGCTTTAGAGGAGTCAGCACCCTGCCTTAGAGGAGTCAGCACCCTGCTTTAGTGGTGTCAGCACCCTGCTTTAGAGGTGTCAGCACCCTGCCTTAGAGGTGTCAGCACCCTGCTTTAGTGGTGTCAGCACCCTGCTTTAGTGGTGTCAGCACCCTGCAACATGGTGTCAGCACCCTGCTTTAGTGGAGTCAGCACCCTGCCTTAGAGGTGTCAGCACCCTGCTTTAGTGGTGTCAGCACCCTGCCTTAGAGGTGTCAGCACCCTGCTTAAGAGGAGTCAGCACCCTGCTTTAGTGGTGTCAGCACCCTGCTTTAGAGGTGTCAGCACCCTGCTTTAGTGGTGTCAGCACCCTGCTTTAGAGGAGTCAGCACCCTGCTTTAGTGGTGTCAGCACCCTGCTTTAGAGGTGTCAGCACCCTGCTTTAGAGGAGTCAGCACCCTGCTTTAGAGGTGTCAGCACCCTGCTTTAGTGGTGTCAGCACCCTGCCTTAGAGGAGTCAGCACCCTGCTTTAGAGGTGTCAGCACCCTGCTTTAGAGGTGTCAGCACCCTGCCTTAGAGGAGTCAGCACCCTGCTTTAGAGGTGTCAGCACCCTGCCTTAGAGGAGTCAGCACCCTGCTTTAGTGGTGTCAGCACCCTGCTTTAGAGGAGTCAGCACCCTGCTTTAGTGGTGTCAGCACCCTGCTTTAGTGGAGTCAGCACCCTGCCTTAGAGGTGTCAGCACCCTGCTTTAGTGGTGTCAGCACCCTGCCTTAGAGGAGTCAGCACCCTGCTTTAGAGGTGTCAGCACCCTGCTTTAGAGGAGTCAGCACCCTGCTTTAGTGGTGTCAGCACCCTGCTTTAGTGGTGTCAGCACCCTGCAACATGGAGTCAGCACCCTGCTTTAGAGGAGTCAGCACCCTGCTTTAGAGGTGTTAGCACCCTGCTTTAGAGGTGTTAGCACCCTGCTTTAGAGGTGTCAGCACCCTGCTTTAGAGGTGTCAACACCCTGCTTTAGAGGAGTCAGCACCCTGCTTTAGTGGTGTCAGCACCCTGCTTTAGTGGTGTCAGCACCCTGCAACATTGAGTCAGCACCCTGCTTTAGAGGTGTCAGCACCCTGCCTTAGAGGAGTCAGCACCCTGCTTTAGAGGAGTCAGCACCCTGCTTTAGAGGTGTCAGCACCCTGCTTTAGTGGTGTCAGCACCCTGCCTTAGAGGTGTCAGCACCCTGCCTTAGAGGTGTCAGCACCCTGCCTTAGAGGAGTCAGCACCCTGCTTTAGAGGAGTCAGCACCCTGCCTTAGAGGAGTCAGCACCCTGCTTTAGAGGAGTCAGCACCCTGCTTTAGAGGTGTCAGCACCCTGCTTTAGAGGTGTCAGCACCCTGCTTTAGAGGTGTCAGCACCCTGCCTTAGAGGTGTCAGCACCCTGCTTTAGTGGTGTCAGCACCCTGCCTTAGAGGTGTCAGCACCCTGCCTTAGAGGAGTCAGCACCCTGCAACATGGAGTCAGCACCCTTCCTTAGAGGTGTCAGCACCCTGCTTTAGTGGTGTCAGCACCCTGCCTTAGAGGTGTCAGCACCCTGCCTTAGAGGAGTCAGCACCCTGCTTTAGTGGTGTCAGCACCCTGCTTAAGAGGAGTCAGCACCCTGCTTTAGTGGTGTCAGCACCCTGCCTTAGAGGAGTCAGCACCCTGCCTTAGAGGAGTCAGCACCCTGCTTTAGTGGTGTCAGCACCCTGCTTTAGAGGAGTCAGCACCCTGCTTTAGTGGTGTCAGCACCCTGCTTTAGTGGAGTCAGCACCCTGCCTTAGAGGTGTCAGCACCCTGCTTTAGTGGTGTCAGCACCCTGCCTTAGAGGTGTCAGCACCCTGCTTTAGAGGAGTCAGCACCCTGCTTTAGTGGTGTCAGCACCCTGCTTTAGAGGTGTCAGCACCCTGCTTTAGTGGTGTCAGCACCCTGCTTTAGAGGAGTCAGCACCCTGCTTTAGTGGTGTCAGCACCCTGCTTTAGAGGTGTCAGCACCCTGCTTTAGAGGAGTCAGCACCCTGCTTTAGAGGTGTCAGCACCCTGCTTTAGTGGTGTCAGCACCCTGCCTTAGAGGAGTCAGCACCCTGCTTTAGAGGTGTCAGCACCCTGCTTTAGAGGTGTCAGCACCCTGCCTTAGAGGAGTCAGCACCCTGCTTTAGAGGTGTCAGCACCCTGCCTTAGAGGAGTCAGCACCCTGCAACATGGAGTCAGCACCCTGCCTTAGAGGTGTCAGCACCCTGCCTTAGAGGTGTCAGCACCCTGCCTTAGAGGTGTCAGCACCCTGCCTTAGAGGAGTCAGCACCCTGCCTTAGAGGTGTCAGCACCCTGCCTTAGAGGAGTCAGCACCCTGCCTTAGAGGTGTCAGCACCCTGCTTTAGAGGTGTCAGCACCCTGCCTTAGAGGAGTCAGCACCCTGCTTTAGAGGAGTCAGCACCCTGCTTTAGAGGAGTCAGCACCCTGCCTTAGAGGAGTCAGCACCCTGCTTTAGTGGTGTCAGCACCCTGCTTTAGAGGTGTCAGCACCCTGCTTAGAGGTGTCAGCACCCTGCTTTAGAGGTGTCAGCACCCTGCCTTAGAGGAGTCAGCACCCTGCTTAGTGGTGTCAGCACCCTGCTTTAGTGGTGTCAGCACCCTGCTTTATAGGTGTCAGCACCCTGCCTTAGAGGTGTCAGCACCCTGCCTTAGAGGAGTCAGCACCCTGCTTTAGAGGTGTCAGCACCCTGCTTTAGAGGTGTCAGCACCCTGCCTTAGAGGTGTCAGCACCCTGCTTTAGAGGTGTCAGCACCCTGCTTTAGAGGAGTCAGCACGCTGCCTTAGAGGTGTCAGCACCCTGCCTTAGAGGTGTCAGCACCCTGCTTTAGAGGTGTCAGCACCCTGCCTTAGAGGTGTCAGCACCCTGCCTTAGAGGTGTCAGCACCCTGCTTTAGAGGTGTCAGCACCCTGCCTTAGAGGTGTCTGCACCCTGCCTTAGAGGTGTCAGCACCCTGCCTTAGAGGTGTCAGCACCCTGCTTTAGAGGAGTCAGCACCCTGCTTTAGAGGAGTCAGCACCCTGCTTTACAGGTGTCAGCACCCTGCCTTAGAGGAGTCAGCACCCTGCCTTAGAGGAGTCAGCACCCTGCTTTAGTGGTGTCAGCACCCTGCTTTAGAGGTGTCAGCACCCTGCTTAGAGGTGTCAGCACCCTGCTTTAGAGGTGTCAGCACCCTGCCTTAGAGGAGTCAGCACCCTGCTTAGTGGTGTCAGCACCCTGCTTTAGTGGTGTCAGCACCCTGCTTTATAGGTGTCAGCACCCTGCCTTAGAGGTGTCAGCACCCTGCCTTAGAGGAGTCAGCACCCTGCTTTAGAGGTGTCAGCACCCTGCTTTAGAGGTGTCAGCACCCTGCCTTAGAGGTGTCAGCACCCTGCTTTAGAGGTGTCAGCACCCTGCTTTAGAGGAGTCAGCACGCTGCCTTAGAGGTGTCAGCACCCTGCTTTAGAGGAGTCAGCACCCTGCCTTAGAGGTGTCAGCACCCTGCCTTAGAGGTGTCAGCACCCTGCTTTAGAGGTGTCAGCACCCTGCCTTAGAGGTGTCAGCACCCTGCCTTAGAGGTGTCAGCACCCTGCTTTAGAGGTGTCAGCACCCTGCCTTAGAGGTGTCTGCACCCTGCCTTAGAGGTGTCAGCACCCTGCCTTAGAGGTGTCAGCACCCTGCTTTAGAGGAGTCAGCACCCTGCTTTAGAGGAGTCAGCACCCTGCTTTACAGGTGTCAGCACCCTGCCTTAGAGGAGTCAGCACCCTGCTTTAGAGGTGTCAGCACCCTGCCTTAGAGGAGTCAGCACCCTGCAACATAGAGTCAGCACCCTGCCTTAGAGGTGTCAGCACCCTGCCTTAGAGGTGTCAGCACCCTGCCTTAGAGGAGTCAGCACCCTGCTTTAGAGGAGTCAGCACCCTGCTTTAGAGGAGTCAGCACCCTGCCTTAGAGGAGTCAGCACCCTGCTTTAGAGGAGTCAGCACCCTGCTTTAGAGGTGTCAGCACCCTGCTTTAGAGGTGTCAGCACCCTGCTTTAGAGGTGTCAGCACCCTGCCTTAGAGGTGTCAGCACCCTGCTTTAGTGGTGTCAGCACCCTGCCTTAGAGGTGTCAGCACCCTGCCTTAGAGGAGTCAGCACCCTGCAACATGGAGTCAGCACCCTGCCTTAGAGGTGTCAGCACCCTGCTTTAGTGGTGTCAGCACCCTGCCTTAGAGGTGTCAGCACCCTGCCTTAGAGGAGTCAGCACCCTGCTTTAGTGGTGTCAGCACCCTGCTTTAGAGGAGTCAGCACCCTGCTTTAGTGGTATCAGCACCCTGCCTTAGAGGAGTCAGCACCCTGCCTTAGAGGAGTCAGCACCCTGCTTTAGTGGTGTCAGCACCCTGCTTTAGAGGAGTCAGCACCCTGCTTTAGTGGTGTCAGCACCCTGCTTTAGTGGAGTCAGCACCCTGCCTTAGAGGTGTCAGCACCCTGCTTTAGTGGTGTCAGCACCCTGCCTTAGAGGAGTCAGCACCCTGCTTTAGAGGTGTCAGCACCCTGCTTTAGAGGAGTCAGCACCCTGCTTTAGTGGTGTCAGCACCCTGCTTTAGTGGTGTCAGCACCCTGCAACATGGAGTCAGCACCCTGCTTTAGAGGAGTCAGCACCCTGCTTTAGAGGTGTTAGCACCCTGCTTTAGAGGTGTTAGCACCCTGCTTTAGAGGTGTCAGCACCCTGCTTTAGAGGTGTCAGCACCCTGCTTTAGAGGAGTCAGCACCCTGCTTTAGTGGTGTCAGCACCCTGCTTTAGTGGTGTCAGCATCCTGCAACATTGAGTCAGCACCCTGCTTTAGAGGTGTCAGCACCCTGCCTTAGAGGAGTCAGCACCCTGCTTTAGAGGAGTCAGCACCCTGCTTTAGAGGTGTCAGCACCCTGCTTTAGTGGTGTCAGCACCCTGCCTTAGAGGTGTCAGCACCCTGCCTTAGAGGTGTCAGCACCCTGCCTTAGAGGAGTCAGCACCCTGCTTTAGAGGAGTCAGCACCCTGCCTTAGAGGAGTCAGCACCCTGCTTTAGAGGAGTCAGCACCCTGCTTTAGAGGTGTCAGCACCCTGCTTTAGAGGTGTCAGCACCCTGCTTTAGAGGTGTCAGCACCCTGCCTTAGAGGTGTCAGCACCCTGCTTTAGTGGTGTCAGCACCCTGCCTTAGAGGTGTCAGCACCCTGCCTTAGAGGAGTCAGCACCCTGCTAAATGGAGTCAGCACCCTTCCTTAGAGGTGTCAGCACCCTGCTTTAGTGGTGTCAGCACCCTGCCTTAGAGGTGTCAGCACCCTGCCTTAGAGGAGTCAGCACCCTGCTTTAGTGGTGTCAGCACCCTGCTTTAGAGGAGTCAGCACCCTGCTTTAGTGGTGTCAGCACCCTGCCTTAGAGGAGTCAGCACCCTGCTTTAGTGGTGTCAGCACCCTGCTTTAGAGGAGTCAGCACCCTGCTTTAGTGGTGTCAGCACCCTGCTTTAGTGGAGTCAGCACCCTGCCTTAGAGGTGTCAGCACCCTGCTTTAGTGGTGTCAGCACCCTGCCTTAGAGGTGTCAGCACCCTGCTTTAGAGGAGTCAGCACCCTGCTTTAGTGGTGTCAGCACCCTGCTTTAGAGGTGTCAGCACCCTGCTTTAGTGGTGTCAGCACCCTGCTTTAGAGGAGTCAGCACCCTGCTTTAGTGGTGTCAGCACCCTGCTTTAGAGGTGTCAGCACCCTGCTTTAGAGGAGTCAGCACCCTGCTTTAGAGGTGTCAGCACCCTGCTTTAGTGGTGTCAGCACCCTGCCTTAGAGGAGTCAGCACCCTGCTTTAGAGGTGTCAGCACCCTGCTTTAGAGGTGTCAGCACCCTGCCTTAGAGGAGTCAGCACCCTGCTTTAGAGGTGTCAGCACCCTGCCTTAGAGGAGTCAGCACCCTGCAACATGGAGTCAGCACCCTGCCTTAGAGGTGTCAGCACCCTGCCTTAGAGGTGTCAGCACCCTGCCTTAGAGGTGTCAGCACCCTGCCTTAGAGGTGTCAGCACCCTGCCTTAGAGGAGTCAGCACCCTGCCTTAGAGGTGTCAGCACCCTGCTTTAGAGGTGTCAGCACCCTGCCTTAGAGGAGTCAGCACCCTGCTTTAGAGGAGTCAGCACCCTGCTTTAGAGGAGTCAGCACCCTGCCTTAGAGGAGTCAGCACCCTGCTTTAGTGGTGTCAGCACCCTGCTTTAGAGGTGTCAGCACCCTGCTTAGAGGTGTCAGCACCCTGCTTTAGAGGTGTCAGCACCCTGCCTTAGAGGAGTCAGCACCCTGCTTAGTGGTGTCAGCACCCTGCTTTAGTGGTGTCAGCACCCTGCTTTATAGGTGTCAGCACCCTGCCTTAGAGGTGTCAGCACCCTGCCTTAGAGGAGTCAGCACCCTGCTTTAGAGGTGTCAGCACCCTGCTTTAGAGGTGTCAGCACCCTGCCTTAGAGGTGTCAGCACCCTGCTTTAGAGGTGTCAGCACCCTGCTTTAGAGGAGTCAGCACGCTGCCTTAGAGGTGTCAGCACCCTGCTTTAGAGGAGTCAGCACCCTGCCTTAGAGGTGTCAGCACCCTGCCTTAGAGGTGTCAGCACCCTGCTTTAGAGGTGTCAGCACCCTGCCTTAGAGGTGTCAGCACCCTGCCTTAGAGGTGTCAGCACCCTGCTTTAGAGGTGTCAGCACCCTGCCTTAGAGGTGTCTGCACCCTGCCTTAGAGGTGTCAGCACCCTGCCTTAGAGGTGTCAGCACCCTGCTTTAGAGGAGTCAGCACCCTGCTTTAGAGGAGTCAGCACCCTGCTTTACAGGTGTCAGCACCCTGCCTTAGAGGAGTCAGCACCCTGCTTTAGAGGTGTCAGCACCCTGCAACATAGAGTCAGCACCCTGCCTTAGAGGTGTCAGCACCCTGCCTTAGAGGTGTCAGCACCCTGCCTTAGAGGAGTCAGCACCCTGCTTTAGAGGAGTCAGCACCCTGCTTTAGAGGAGTCAGCACCCTGCCTTAGAGGAGTCAGCACCCTGCTTTAGAGGAGTCAGCACCCTGCTTTAGAGGTGTCAGCACCCTGCTTTAGAGGTGTCAGCACCCTGCTTTAGAGAAGTCAGCACCCTGCAACATGGAGTCAGCACCCTGCCTTAGAGGTGTCAGCACCCTGCTTTAGTGGTGTCAGCACCCTGCCTTAGAGGTGTCAGCACCCTGCTTTAGAGGTGTCAGCACCCTGCCTTAGAGGTGTCAGCACCCTGCTTTAGAGGTGTCAGCACCCTGCCTTAGAGGTGTCAGCACCCTGCTTTAGTGGAGTCAGCACCCTGCCTTAGAGGAGTCAGCACCGTGCTTTAGAGGAGTCAGCACCCTGCTTTAGTGGTGTCAGCACCCTGCTTTATAGGTGTCAGCACCCTGCTTTAGTGGTGTCAGCACCCTGCTTTAGAGGAGTCAGCACCCTGCTTTAGTGGTGTCAGCACCCTGCTTTAGAGGAGTCAGCACCCTGCTTTAGTGGTGTCAGCACCCTGCCTTAGAGGTGTCAGCACCCTGCTTTAGAGGTGTCAGCACCCTGCTTTAGAGGTGCCAGCACCCTGCCTTAGAGGTGTCAGCACCCTGCTTTAGAGGAGTCAGCACCCTGCAACATGGAGTCAGCACCCTGCCTTAGAGGTGTCAGCACCCTGCTTTAGAGGAGTCAGCACCCTGCCTTAGAGGTGTCAGCACCCTGCTTTAGAGGAGTCAGCACCCTGCTTTAGAGGTGTCAGCACCCTGCTTTAGAGGTGTCAGTACCCTGCTTTAGAGGTGTCAGCACCCTGCCTGAGAGGAGTCAGCAGCCTGCTTTAGAGGAGTCAGCACCCTGCTTTAGTGGTGTCAGCACCCTGCAACATGGTGTCAGCACCCTGCTTTAGAGGAGTCAGCACCCTGCCTTAGAGGAGTCAGCACCCTGCTTTAGAGGAGTCAGCACCCTGCTTTAGAGGAGTCAGCACCCTGCTTTAGTGGTGTCAGCACCCTGCTTTAGTGGTGTCAGCACCCTGCAACATGGTGTCAGCACCCTGCCTTAGAGGTGTCAGCACCCTGCTTTAGAGGAGTCAGCACCCTGCCTTAGTGGTGTCAGCACCCTGCTTTAGAGGTGTCAGCACCCTGCTTTAGTGGAGTCAGCACCCTGCCTTAGAGGAGTCAGCACCCTGCCTTAGAGGTGTCAGCACCCTGCTTTAGAGGTGTCAGCACCCTGCTTTAGAGGTGTCACCACCCTGCCTTAGAGGTGTCAGCACCCTGCCTTAGAGGTGTCAGCACCCTGCTTTAGAGGTGTCAGCACCCTGCCTTAGAGGTGTCAGCACCCTGCTTTAGAGGTGTCAGCACCCTGCCTTAGAGGAGTCAGCACCCTGCTTTAGAGGTGTCAGCACCCTGCTTTAGAGGAGTCAGCACCCTGCTTTAGTGGTGTCAGCACCCTGCATTATTGGTGTCAGCACCCTGCAACATAGTGTCAGCACCCTGCTTTAGAGGAGTCAGCACCCTGCCTTAGAGGAGTCAGCACCCTGCTTTAGAGGAGTCAGCACCCTGCTTTACAGGTGTCAGCACCCTGCTTTAGTGGTGTCAGCACCCTGCTTTAGAGGAGTCAGCACCCTGCCTTAGAGGAGTCAGCACCCTGCTTTAGAGGAGTCAGCACCCTGCCTTAGAGGTGTCAGCACCCTGCCTTAGAGGTGTCAGCACCCTGCTTTAGAGGTGTCAGCACCCTGCTTTAGAGGAGTCAGCACCCTGCTTTAGAGGTGTCAGCACCCTGCCTTAGAGGTGTCAGCACCCTGCTTTAGAGGTGTCAGCACCCTGCTTTAGAGGTGTCAGCACCCTGCCTTAGAGGTGTCAGCACCCTGCCTTAGAGGAGTCAGCACCCTGCTTTAGAGGAGTCAGCACCCTGCTTTAGAGGTGTCAGCACCCTGCTTTAGAGGAGTCAGCACCCTGCTTTAGTGGAGTCAGCACCCTGCCTTAGAGGTGTCAGCATCCTGCTTTAGAGGTGTCAGCACCCTGCCTGAGAGGAGTCAGCACCCTGCTTTAGAGGAGTCAGCACCCTGCTTTAGAGGTATCAGCACCCTGCTTGAGAGGAGTCAGCACCCTGCTTTAGCGGAGTCAGCACCCTGCTTTAGTGGTGTCAGCACCCTGCCTTAGAGGTGTCAGCACCCTGCTTTAGAGGAGTCAGCACCCTGCTTTAGAGGTGTCAGCACCCTGCTTTAGAGGAGTCAGCACCCTGCTTTAGTGGTGTCAGCACCCTGCTTTAGAGGAGTCAGCACCCTGCTTTAGAGGTGTCAGCACCCTGCTTTAGAGGAGTCAGCACCCTGCTTTAGAGGAGTCAGCACCCTGCTTTAGAGGAGTCAGCACCCTGCTTTAGAGGTGTCAGCACCCTGCTTTAGAGGAGTCAGCACCCTGCTTTAGAGGTGTCAGCACCCTGCTTTAGAGGAGTCAGCACCCTGCTTTAGAGGAGTCAGCACCCTGCTTTAGAGGTGTCAGCACCCTGCTTTAGTGGTGTCAGCACCCTGCTTTAGTGGTGTCAGCACCCTGCCTTAGAGGTGTCAGCACCCTGCTTTAGTGGTGTCAGCACCCTGCATTAGAGGAGTCAGCACCCTGCTTTAGAGGTGCAGCACCCTGCCTCAGAGGAGCTGCTTGGGCACGTTCAGCCCTTCTCAGCCCTTCCCCTCTAGGCCCCGCCCCTTCCCCTCTAGGCCCCGCCCCTTCCCATCTAGACCCCGCCTCTTTTCATCCAGGCCCTGCCTCTTCCCATCCAGCTCCCGCCTCTTCCCATTCAGGCCCCGCCCCTTTCCCTCATCACATTAATCTACATCCAGCAGTGAAGAGAGCACGGTCAATGATGCTGATGCCGCTGATGATGTCAAGATGATGCTGCTGATGTCATGATGCCGCTGATGATGTCATGATGATGCTGATGATGTCATGATGCTGATGATATCATGATGCTACTGATAATGCTGCTGCTGATGATATAATGATGCTGATGATGTCATGATGATGCTGCTGATGATGCTGATGATGTCATGATGATGCTGCTGATGATGATGATGCTGATGCCCCTAATGATGTCATGATGATGCTGATGATGTCATGATGATGCTGATGATGTCATGATGATGCTGATAATGCTGCTGCTGCTGCTGATAATGATCCTGCTGCTGCTGATGATGTTGCTCTTGATGCTGCTGCTGATGATTTTGCTGCTGATGATGATGGGGATGATGCTGCTGATGATGGGGATGATGCTGCTGATGATGGGGATGATGCTGCTGATGATGATGATGATGCTGCTGATGATGATGATGCTGTTGATGATGATGGTGATGATACTGCTGATGATGATGCTGCTGCTGATGATGATGATGATGCTGCTGCTGCTGATGATGCTGCTGCTGCTGCTGATGATGATGATGTTGATGATGATGTTGATGATGCTGCTGATGATGATGATGCTGCTGCTGCTGCTGATGATGCTGCTGCTGATGATAATGCTGCTGCTGATGATGATGCTGCTGCTGATGATGATGGTGATGATGATGTTGATGATGATGCTGCTGATGCCCCTGATGTCATGATGATGCTGATGATGTCATGATGATGCTGATAATGCTGCTGCTGATGCTGCTGATGATGATCCTGCTGCTGCAGATGATGTTGCTCTTGATGCTGCTGCTGATGAATTTGCTGCTGATCATGATGGGGATGATGCTGCTGATGATGGGGATGATGCTGCTGATGATTATGATGATGCTGCTGCTGATGATGATGGTGATGATGATGATTATGCTGCTACTGCTGATGATGTTGATGATGATGTTGATGATGCTGCTGTTGATGATGATGCTGCTGCTGATGATGATGCTGCTGATGATGATGCTGCTGATGATGCTGCTGCTGATGAGGATGATTATGGTGATGATGATGCTGCTGCTGCTGCTGATGATGATGATGCTGCTGCTGATGATGCTGCTGATGATGATGATGATGCTGATGAGGATGATTATGGTGATGATGATGCTGCTGCTGCTGCTGATGATGATGATGCTGCTGCTGATGATGCTGCTGATGATGATGTTGATGATGATGCTGCTGCTGTCTGCTGGGACTCACCGATGGGCGAGATTTTGATGAGGCCGCCAGTCGCCAACTTCCCCGAATTCCGCTTCTTATCAGCCCCTGAGGGACAGATCAGCGTTGAAGCCCGCTCAGAAACACACACAGAGATGTTGACTACATCACCTGGTACACAGGAGGTCTATGTGGGTCCTCACTAGAGATGTTGACTACCTCACCTGGTACACAGGAGGTCTATGTGGGTCCTCACTAGAGATGTTGACTACATCACCTGGTACACAGGAGGTCTATGTGGGTCCTCACTAGAGATGTTGACTACATCACCTGGTACACAGGAGGTCTATGTGGGTCCTCACTAGAGATGTTGACTACATCACCTGGTACACAGGAGGTCTATGTGGGTCTTCACTAGAGATGTTGACTACATCACCTTGTACACAGGAGGTCGTGGGTCTTCACTAGAGATGTTGACTACATCACCTGGTACACAGGAGGTCTATGTGGGTCCTCACTAGAGATGTTGACTACATCACCTGGTACACAGGAGATCGTGGGTCCTGACTAGAGATGTTGACTACCTCGCCTGGTACACAGGAGGTCTATGTGGGTCCTGACTAGAGATGTTGACTACCTCGCCTGGTACACAGGAGGTCTATGTGGGTCCTCACTAGAGATGTTGACTACATCACCTGGTACACAGGAGGTCGTGGGTCCTGACTAGAGATGTTGACTACCTCACCTGGTACACAGGAGGTCTACGTGGGTCCTCACTAGAGATGTTGACTACATCACCTGGTACACAGGAGGTCGTGGGTCCTCACTAGAGATGTTGACTACCTCGCCTGGTACACAGGAGGTCTACGTGGGTCCTCACTAGAGATGTTGACTACCTCGCTTGGTACACAGGAGGTCGTGGGTCCTGACGAGAGATGTTGACTACCTCGCCTGGTACACAGGAGGTCTATGTGGGTCCTCACTAGAGATGTTGACTACCTCGCCTGGTCTACAGGAGGTCGTGACAGTGATTATCTGAACCGGTCCTGGGCCTCCCCTAGGTCGACTCAACTGAGTGCTACCTGGTGTAGCTGTGGTGTGTAGTGAACATCGCCAGCACTGGGGGAGAGACAAAGGCGGCCGGGCGTGGTGCTGGTAGCCACCCACCCCCTCTGTGTGTGTGTAGGTGCTGCTACTCGCTACTAACAGCACTTGCCCCTACAGCGTGCTAGAGGCTACCTGGGGGATATTTATCTGTGTGTGTAGGTGCTGCTACTCCCTACTAACAGCACTTGCCCCTACAGCCTGCTAGAGGCTACCTGTGGGATCTTTGTCTGTGTGTGTAGGTGCTGCTACTCCCTACTAACAGCACTTGCCCCTACAGCCTGCTAGAGGCTACCTGGGGGATCTTTGTCTGTGTGTATAGGTGCTGCTACTCGCTACTCACAGCACTTGCCCCTACAGCCTGCTAGAGGCTACCTGGGGGATCTTTGTCTGTGTGTGTGTAGGTGCTGCTACTCGCTACTTGCCCCTACAGCCTGCTAGAGGCTACCTGGGGGATCTTTGTCTGTGTGTGTAGGCGCTGCTACTCGCTAACAGCACTTGCCCCTACATCCTGCTAGAGGCTACCTGGGGGATCTTTGTCTGTGTGTGTAGGTGCTGCTACTCGCTACTAACAGCACTTGCCCCTACAGCCTGCTAGAGGCTACCTGGGGGGTCTTTGTCTGTGTGTAGGTGCTGCTACTCGCTACTCACAGCACTTGCCCCTACAGCCTGCTAGAGGCTACCTGGGGGATCTTTGTCTGTGTGTGTAGGCGCTGCTACTCGCTACTAACAGCACTTGCCCCTACAGCCTGCTAGAGGCTACCTGGGGGATCTTTGTCTGTGTGTGTGTGTGTAGGTGCTACTACTCGCTACTCTCAGCATTTGCCCCTACAGCCTGCTAGAGGCTACCTGGGGGATCTTTGTCTGTGTGTGTGTGTGTAGGTGCTGCTACTCGCTACTAACAGCACTTGCCCCTACAGCCTGCTAGAGGCTACCTGGGGGATCTTTGTCTTTGTTACCTGTGAACAGGCTGAGCGGCAGGTAAATCTTCACGCGACGTCCAGCATGCTCACCTGGTGAGTGGTGAGTTGGGGTGGGGCAATAGGTGAGCATACATAGTGTAGTGTATAGTGTAGTGTATAGTAGTGTAGTGTATAGTAGTGTAGTGTATAGTGTAGTGTATAGTAGTGTAGTGTATAGTGTAGTGTATAGTGTAGTGTATAGTGTAGTGTATAGAAGTGTATAGTGTAGTGTATAGTGTAGTGTATAGTGTAGTGTATAGTAGTGTAGTGTATAGTGTAGTGTATAGTAGTGTAGTGTATAGTGTAGCGTATAGTAGTGTAGTGTATAGTGTAGTGTATAGTGTAGTGTATAGTAGTGTAGTGTATAGTGTAGTGTATAGTGTAGTGTATAGTGTAGTGTAGTGTATAGTGTAGTGTATAGTAGTGTAGTGTATAGTGTAGTGTATAGTGTAGTGTATAGTGTAGTGTATAGTAGTGTAGTGTATAGTGTAGTGTATAGTGTAGTGTATAGTAGTGTAGTATATAGTGTATAGTGTAGTGTATAGTAGTGTAGTGTATAGTGTAGTGTATAGTGTAGTGTATAGTAGTGTATAGTGTAGTGTATAGTGTCGTGTATTGTAGTGTATAGTGTAGTGTATAGTAGTGTATAGTATAGTGTAGTGTATAGTGTAGTGTATAGTGTAGTGTATAGTAGTGTATAGTGTAGTGTATAGTGTAGTGTATTGTAGTGTATAGTGTAGTGTATAGTAATGTAGTGTATAGTAGTGTAGTGTATAGTGTAGTGTATAGTGTAGTGTATAGTGTAGTGTATAGTGTAGTGTGTAGTGTGTAGTGTAGTGTATAGTAGTGTATAGTAGTGTAGTGTATAGTGTAGTGTATAGTAGTGTAGTAGTGTATAGTAGTGTAGTGTATAGTAGTGTAGTGTATAGTGTAGTGTATAGTGTATCTGGGAGAGACCACGTGGGGTGGATGACGGAGACAGGGGAGGGACAGAGAGAAGCCTAGAAGGTGATTGGCTGGTGACAGGGGAGGGAGAGAGAGAAACCTAGAAGGTGATTGGCTGGTGACAGGGGAGGGAGAGAGAGCCTGGATGGTGATTGACTGGTGACAGGGGAGGGAGAGAGAGGCCTGGAAGGTGATTGGCTGGTGACAGGCGAGGGAGAGAGAGGCCTGGAAGGTGATTGGCTGGTGACATGCGAGGGAGAGAGAGGCCTGGAAGGTGATTGGCTGGAGACAGGCGAGGGAGAGAGAAACCTAGAAGGTGATTGGCTGGAGACAGGCGAGGGAGAGAGGCCTGGAAGGTGATTGGCTGGTGATGGGCAAGGGAGAGATAAGCCTGGAAGGTGATTGGCTGGAGACAGGCGAGGGAGAGAGAAGCCTTGATGGTGATTGGCTGGTGACAGGGGAGGGAGAGAGAGGCCTGGATGGTGATTGGCTGGTGACAGGGGAGGGAGAGAGAGGCCTGGATGGTGATTGGCTGGGTGATTCTCTTACCGGGGAGTCGAGTGCCCACGTGCTCCAGGCCTGGTCTCATCCCCTCCACCTCGTCCACCTCCTCCACCTCCTCCTCTCCACCCATCCTTACCTCATCCTCCAAGCCCTGGCGCAGAGACGCGGGATGAGTGGTAGGGCGATGGGAGGTCAGCGTCATCATCGTCGTCATCATCGTCATCGTCGTCATCAACGTCATTGTCGTCGTCATCATCGTCATCATCGTCATTGTCATCATCCTCGTCATTGTCATCAACGTCATTGTCGTCATCATCATCATCGTCGTCATTGTCATCATCGTCATCGTCATCATCGTCATCATCGTCATCGTCGTCATTGTCATCAACGTCATTGTCGTCGTCATCGTCATCATCGTCATCGTCATCATCGTCGTCATTGTCATCAACGTCATTGTCGTCATCATCATCGTCGTCATTGTCATCATCGTCATCGTCATCATCGTCATCATCATCATCATCGTCATCATCGCCATCGTCATCATCATCATCATCGCCATCATCATTGTCATCGTCGTCATCATCATCGTCATCAACGTCATTGTCGTCATTGTCATCGTCATCATCACCAAATGACATGAAATCACTACTAATTATTATTTTTAAAGCTTATTGTTGCACATTCTTGGATGACGTTTTGTAAATTGTCCACGGTACCAAATTGGCTTAACGATGGGACCCAAAATACCACCAGTCAACGAAATGGTGATGTGGTTACTACAGCTGGTGATGGGTGATGGCTGAGATGGTGATGTAGTCACTACAGCTGGTGATGGGTGATGGCTGTGATGGTGATGTAGTCACTACAGCTGGTGATGGGTGATGGTGATGTAGTCACTACAGCTGGTGATGGGGCGATGGCTGAGATGGTGATGTAGTAACTACAGCTGGTGATGGGTGATGGCTGAGATGGTGATGTAGTCACTACAGCTGGTGATAGGTGATGGTGATGTAGTCACTACAGCTGGTGATGGGGCGATGGCTGAGATGGTGATGTAGTAACTACAGCTGGTGATGGGTGATGGCTGAGATGGTGATGTAGTCACTACAGCTGGTGATGGGTGATGGTGATGTAGTCACTACAGCTGGTGATGGGGCGATGGCTGAGATGGTGATGTAGTAACTACAGCTGGTGATGGGGTGATGGTGATGTAGTCACTACAGCTGGTGATGGTTGTGATGGTGATGTAGTAACTACAGCTGGTGATGGGGTGATGGTGATGTAGTCACTACAGCTGGTGATGGGGTGATGGCTGAGATGGTGATGTAGTCACTACAGCTGGTGATGGGTGTGGGGTGATGGCTGAGATGGTGATGTAGTCACTACAGCTGGTGATGGGTGATGGTGATGTAGTCACTACAGCTGGTGATGGGGTGATGGTGATGGTGATGTAGTCACTACAGCTGGTGATGGGTGATGGCTGTGATGGTGATGTAGTCACTACAGCTGGTGATGGCTGAGATGGTGATGTAGTCACTACAGCTGGTGATGGTTGTGATGGTGATGTAGTCACTACAGCTGGTGATGGGTGATGGTGATGTAGTCACTACAGCTGGTGATGGCTGAGATGGTGATGTAGTCACTACAGCTGGTGATGGTTGTGATGGTGATGTAGTCACTACAGCTGGTAATGGGTGATGGCTGAGATGGTGATGTAGTCACTACAGCTGGTGATGGGGTGATGGTGATGTAGTCACTACAGCTGGTGATGGCTGAGATGGTGATGTAGTCACTACAGCTGGTGATGGGGTGATGGCTGTGATGGTGATGTAGTCACTACAGCTGGTGATGGCTGAGATGGTGATGTAGTCACTACAGCTGGTGATGGGGTGATGGCTGAGATGGTGATGTAGTCACTACAGCTGGTGATGGGGTGATGGCTGTGATGGTGATGTAGTCACTACAGCTGGTGATGGGGTGATGGTGATGTAGTCACTACAGCTGGTGATGGGTGATGGCTGAGATGGTGATGTAGTCACTACAGCTGGTGATGGGGTGATGGCTGAGATGGTGATGTAGTCACTACAGCTGGTGATGGGGTGATGGTGATGTAGTCACTACAGCTGGTGATGGCTGAGATGGTGATGTAGTCACTACAGCTGGTGATGGGGTGATGGTGATGTAGTCACTACAGCTGGTGATGGGTGATGGTGATGTAGTCACTACAGCTGGTGATGGGGTGATGGTGATGTAGTCACTACAGCTGGTGATGGGGTGATGGCTGAGATGGTGATGTAGTCACTACAGCTGGTGATGGGGTGATGGCTGAGATGGTGATGTAGTCACTACAGCTGGTGATGGGGTGATGGTGATGTAGTCACTACAGCTGGTGATGGCTGAGATGGTGATGGGGTGATGGGGTGATGGCTGAGATGGTGATGTAGTCACTACAGCTGGTGATGGGTGATGGCTGAGATGGTGATGTAGTCACTACAGCTGGTGATGGGGTGATGGCTGTGATGGTGATGTAGTCACTACAGCTGGTGATGGGGTGATGGTGATGTAGTCACTACAGCTGGTGATGGCTGAGATGGTGATGGGGTGATGGGGTGATGGCTGAGATGGTGATGTAGTCACTACAGCTGGTGATGGCTGAGATGGTGATGTAGTCACTACAGCTGGTGATGGGGTGATGGTGATGTAGTCACTACAGCTGGTGATGGGGTGATGGCTGAGATGGTGATTTAGTCACTACAGCTGGTGATGGCTGTGATGGTGATGTAGTCACTACAGCTGGTGATGGGTGATGGTGATGTAGTCACTACAGCTGGTGATGGCTGAGATGGTGATGTAGTCACTACAGCTGGTGATGGGGTGATGGCTGAGATGGTGATGTAGTCACTACAGCTGGTGATGGGGTGATGGTGATGTAGTCACTACAGCTGGTGATGGGGTGATGGCTGAGATGGTGATGTAGTCACTACAGCTGGTGATGGGGTGATGGTGATGTAGTCACTACAGCTGGTGATGGGTGATGGCTGAGATGGTGATGTAGTCACTACAGCTGGTGATGGGGTGATGGTGATGTAGTCACTACAGCTGGTGATGGTTGTGATGGTGATGTAGTCACTACAGCTGGTGATGGGGTGATGGTGATGTAGTCACTACAGCTGGTGATGGGGTGATGGCTGAGATGGTGATGTAGTCACTACAGCTGGTGATGGGTGATGGCTGAGATGGTGATGTAGTCACTACAGCTGGTGATGGGGTGATGGCTGAGATGGTGATGTAGTCACTACAGCTGGTGATGGGGTGATGGCTGAGATGGTGATGTAGTCACTACAGCTGGTGATGGGTGATGGCTGAGATGGTGATGTAGTCACTACAGCTGGTGATGGGGTGATGGCTGAGATGGTGATGTAGTCACTACAGCTGGTGATGGGGTGATGGTGATGGTGATGTAGTCACTACAGCTGGTGATGGGGTGATGGGGTGATGGCTGAGATGGTGATGTAGTCACTACAGCTGGTGATGGTTGTGATGGTGATGTAGTCACTACAGCTGGTGATGGGTGATGGCTGTGATGGTGATGTAGTCACTACAGCTGGTGATGGCTGTGATGGTGATGTAGTCACTACAGCTGGTGATGGGGTGATGGTGATGTAGTCACTACAGCTGGTGATGGGGTGATGGTGATGTAGTCACTACAGCTGGTGATGGGGTGATGGGGTGATGGCTGAGATGGTGATGTAGTCACTACAGCTGGTGATGGTTGTGATGGTGATGTAGTCACTACAGCTGGTGATGGGGTGATGGCTGAGATGGTGATGTAGTCACTACAGCTGGTGATGGCTGTGATGGTGATGTAGTCACTACAGCTGGTGATGGGGTGATGGTGATGTAGTCACTACAGCTGGTGATGGGGTGATGGTGATGTAGTCACTACAGCTGGTGATGGTTGTGATGGTGATGTAGTCACTACAGCTGGTGATGGGGTGATGGCTGTGATGGTGATGTAGTCACTACAGCTGGTGATGGTTGTGATGGTGATGTAGTAACTACAGCTGGTGATGGGGTGATGGCTGAGATGGTGATGTAGTAACTACAGCTGGTGATGGGGTGATGGATGATCGACCGTCAATAACAAAGACGTCCGGCCACCGGATCACCAAATCTTCACCTTGCCGCCTCCCCAGCCATCCTTGCGCCCGTCCCAGCCGCCGTCCGGGCCCTGGGCCTCTCGCAGGGCCTCGGCCGCGGGGTACGGCGCCGCCTCGGGGTACCCGAGCACGCCCAGGTCGTGCAGGGCCCCCGCCCCCGCCGGCTCCCGGTAGCCAAAGCGGCCGTCCCGGCGGTCGCCCTCCCCGGCCGCCCCCTCGCCGCCGGCCGCGGGGCCGCCGCCGGCGAGGAGGCCCCGGGAGGGGGCGGCCTCGACGCTCGAGTCGGGGTGGCGGCGGGGCGAGAGGCTCCGCCAGGCGAGCCTGGGCCCCGCCGCTTGACCGGGCCGCGGGCCGTAGCCGGCCTTGATGCCTGCGTCAGGATATCCCTGTCGCCCCAGATTCTGAGATCCGCCTGCCTTCAGATTACCGTCAGGATATCCCTGTCGCCCCAGGTTCTGAGATCCGCCTGCCTTCAGATTACCGTCAGGATATCCCTGTCGTCCCAGATTCTGAGATCCACCTGCCTTCAGATTAACATCAGGATATCCCTGCCGTCCCAGATTCTGAGATCCGCCTGCCTTCAGATTACCGTCAGGATATCCCTGTCCTCCAAGACTCTGAGACCCGCCTGCCTTCAGATTACCGTCCGGATATCCCTGTCGGCCCAGATTCTGAGATCCGCCTGCCTTCAGATTAACCTCAGAGTATCCCTGTCCTCCCAGATTCTGAGACCCACCTGCCTTCAGATTACCGTCAGGATATCCCTGTCCTCCAAGACTCTGAGACCCGCCTGCCTTCAGATTACCGTCAGGATATCCCTGTCGGCCCAGATTCTGAGATCCGCCTGCCTTCAGATTAACCTCAGAGTATCCCTGTCCTCCCAGACTCTGAGATCCACCGGCCTTCAGATTAACGTCAGGATATCCCTGTCCTCCAAGATTCTGAGACCCGCCTGCCTTCAGATTACCGTCAGGATATCCCTGTCGTCCCAGATTCTGAGATCCGCCTGCCTTCAGATTAACCTCAGAGTATCCCTGTCCTCCCAGACTCTGAGATCCACCGGCCTTCAGATTAACGTCAGGATATCCCTGTCCTCCAAGATTCTGAGACCCGCCTGCCTTCAGATTACCGTCAGGATATCCCTGTCGTCCCAGATTCTGAGATCCGCCTGCCTTCAAGTTAACCTCAGAGTATCCCTGTCCTCCCAGACTCTGAGATCCACCGGCCTTCAGATTAACGTCAGGATATCCCTGTCCTCCAAGATTCTGAGACCCGCCTGCCTTCAGATTACCGTCAGGATATCCCTGTCGTCCCAGATTCTGAGACCCGCCTGCCTTCAGATTAACGTCAGGATATCCCTGTCGTCCCAGATTCTGAGACCCACCTGCCTTCAGATTACCGTCAGGATATCCCTGTCGTCCCAGATTCTGAGACCCACCTGCCTTCAGATTAACGTCAGGATATCCCTGTCGTCCCAGATTTTGAGACCCGCCTGCCTTCAGATTACCGTCAGGATATCCCTGTCGTCCCAGATTCTGAGACCCGCCTGCCTTCAGATTACCGTCAGGATATCCCTGTCGTCCCAGATTCTGAGATCCACCTGCCTTGACACTCACGTCAGGATATCCCTGTCCTCCCAGACTCTGAGACCCGCCTGCCTTCAGATTAACGCCAGGGTATCCCAGTCCTCCGAGATTCTGCGATTCGGCTACTTTCACACTCACGTCAGGGTACCCGTGCCCTTCGAGACTCTGCGATCCGGATTTGGCTCCTTCCGGGTATCGCTGCCGTGCACCGGCGTGGTGGTACCCTGCCCCCGAGTCCACGTCGGGGTATCTGAGAGCGCCCAGGCCCTGCACTCCGGCCTTGAGGCCCTCCTGGGATCCCGCGTGGGCGTATCGCTCCGGGAAGCGCGGGCTGGGCCTGAGCCCGGCGCCGGGGCTCAGGCCGTGAGGGCCGAGGTATTTCTGCGTGCCTCCTGCTCCTCCAATGGACGCTCCGACCGAGGTGGCAGCCTTCACCGAGCCCTGCCGATAGCCGTAGGGGCGCGGTCCGAAGTACCGGGCCGAGAAACCGTGCCCGGCCTTCGGGCTGCCAACTTGAGGCCTCCACGAGCCGCCGGGTTGACGCTGCACCGGCTGGAGGCGGTAGCGGAGGTGCTGCTGCTGTAGCCGCTGCTGCAGCTGCTGCTGCTGCTGCTGCTGCTGGTTGTAGGTGGCGTGTTGCAGGACGTGGCCGGACAGGGGCAGCACTGGGGGGGCGTAGTCGGGATTGAGGCTCTGTGAAGAGCCGGCCTTGAGGCCCACGGGGATGTGGGCCTGTCCTGAAGAAGGCCGCGACTGAGGGCCCTGCTGCTGTTGGCTGCCGTGGTGACTGTTGCCGATGTCTCGGTAGCGATTGTTGGGGGTGTAGACACCTGAACGACGACGATGACGTCCGCACGGACGACACACGCACGCACACACACGCGCACGCACACGCGCACACACGCACACACACACAGCACACACGCACGCACACACAAACACAAGCACACGCACGCACACACATACACACACACATACACACACACACGCACACACATACACACACACATACAAACACATGCACACACATACAAACACACGCACACACATACACACACACACACACGCACACACGCACATGCCTTGAGTGAGAGGTCAATGTGTAGCCGGGCCGGTGCTGGTTGAAGGAGTAGCGCCTCCCCGTGACCTCTGACATCATAGGCCCTGCCAACTGGCGATTGGTCCCCACTGCTACAGATTCCACCCATTGCTCAACGAGCCCCCAGCTCCACTGGTCTCTAAACCTGCAGAGTAGTTGCTGGGGGTCGGAGATCGGATGACCGATCTTTCCCTTAAGGGCGGTGATCGGTGTGGCCACCGCCAGTTACTTTTGTGATGGAGTTAACGACGAGAGATTTGTGATCGCGGGCTACCGAGGCAGACTCCATCTGCTCAGCAACCCGCGACCACCACCCATCCTCGCAGCGCCTCACGGCTCTCCGAACCTGCGGTAAGCCTCCTCATTCTCCGACGTGGGATTCTGTAGCCGATGACAGTGGGCCTGTCGCTTTTTCTCAACCATCCTGAACACCTCCTCTGTCAGCCAGGGTCTCTGGGGAGGTCTGGACCGCGTACCCAAAGCAGCCATTGCAGCTGCATGAGTCACAGTCCTAAACCTCGCCCATTTACCCTCGACATCAGGAGGCGTGGGGGACGATGCCAACCCCAGCCGCAAGCGATGATGAAATTCTCGCTTGCAACTTTCATCAGCTAGCTGAGACCAGGCCACTTTAGGTTGGAATGGGGTCCTGGGTGTACACCCACCACCGGAGCGGAAGAATGGCAGGCGCATCTTACAGATGACTAGTCGATGGTCAGAGGGCAGATCAGCTCCACGGTAGGTCCTGGTGTCAAGGACATGGGCTCGCATCCGCTGGTCCGTCACTATGTAGTCCAGCCGATGTTCTTGCTTGGACCCGGCATGTATCCATGATGTTGTGTGGATGCGCCGATGCCGGAACAGCGTGTTGGTAATTACAAGCCCATGGGCTGCACAAAAATCTAGCAGCCTCCTACCGTTGTTATTGAGCTGATCTGGCCCAAGCCCTCCAATCACTCCAGACCAGGTGCCAGCATCATGACCAACTTGGCAATTGAAGTCACCCAACATGATGACTCTATCCTGAGGTGCCACTTTAGCCAGCAACTGGGACGAGTCATAGAAGGCATCTGACTCATGGGCCTTGTCTGCATCCCTCCACTGGTGTTCATATTCAGTGGGAATGCAAGCCACGACCACCGCCACTCCTCACCTCCTGTTGATGGGGAGAGGAACTCACAGCAGCCTGAGGCTTACAGCTTCCCACACCTCACCGCCACGCTCCCACGCCCCCTTCATCGTTTCAAGAAGCAATGCCACTCCCTGTCGTTTGGCACTCTCCTGATCAGAGCAGAGGAATGTCCACCACTCGTGGTGATTGGAGCCAAAACCGGTTCGCTGGACCTCCTGAATGCCACAGATGTCCAGGCGGTAGCTATCCAGCTCCCGACGGAGGAATGGGCAGCCTCTCCTACCGCAGCACGAGTTCCAACATCCCGAGGTGGCTAATCGCAGAGCTCGCCTGTCCCCGGAGGAAACGCGATGCGGGTTTGGCCAGAAGGCGTCAAACGCTAGTCCCCTGGGGCCTCCGTCGCCACCTTAGTCGGGGTTTTCCCGCCGCGGCGTTTGCTAAGACGTAGAGCCAGGTGGAGGTGTTACCAGTCCCTCGCTAACCTAAAAGAAACGCACCGACCGAACTGCACACACGAACTTAACAACAACAACAACAGCAGTAGCAGCCATTCGCCACTAAGTGGCGGTGACGTTACCACAGGGCCTGTACCAGGCCATGTGCACCTTGAGGCCACGTGAAGTGTACAGGTCACAGGGCAGACCCAGCAGGTGCCACGGGTCGACTGACTGAGATGACTGAGATGACTGGCTGGTGCACCACCTGTGCCCCCTACTGTGCCAACCTGCTGTGCTTTAGCCGATCGGTGCTCCGCTCATTGTTGTGAGCGTCGCTCCTCCGCCCTCCGTTGTTGTTGGAGGGCGACTGCCTCCAACTGCCCAGTAGCGTCCTTCACGGGCCTCCTCCACAGAGGCCGATCTTGACACCGCTGGTACCGGTCATCCGCAAGTCCACTCAGCTCCACGTCCTCCTGTACCACATCACTCCATCTCTTCTCTAGCCCGTGCCGCCCCCTTCTAGCCCCCTCTATCCGGCCAAACAAAAGCTGTTTGGGAATCCGATGCCTGGGCATGCGGGCTACATGACCCAGCCAACGCAGCCTTGCCTGCTGGAGCTCACCGATAGGACTGTGTCCAAATTTTTCAAGGATTTGTGAACTCCTCACACAATCCAGCCTGCAGGTTAAATCCATGATGGATCGTAGGCAGGCTAGCCTAAATGTTTCTAACCAGCGAAGATGTTCCATTAGGGGGGTCCACGTTTCGCAAGCGTAGAGAAGGGAGGGAATGACCATGGCCGGGAAGACCTGAAGCTTAGTGCGGAGCGACAGACCAGGTAGCTTCCACATAGCTACGCAACCGATGAAAAGATATTGCCGCTCGACTGATTCGGAATGAGACCTCTGCTGTTAAACCGGAGCCGGTCATAAGCACACTGCCCAGGTATGGGAAACTCTCCACTCTCTCCACAACTGCCCCATCACCAACGGGGAGCTGAGGGTGTGGAGTGTTTGATGGCACAGAATACCCAAGCACTATCACCACCACCACCACCATTACCACCACCAAAAAACAAAGATCCCGCGTGTAGCCTTAACAGACTGTAGGGGCAAGTGCTGTTAGCAAGCACCTATCAAGGCCGGAACGGTACACGAGGCGGTGGGTGGCCAGCACCACGCCCGACCGCCTTTATCTCCCTAGTGGCGATGTTTACACACCGCACCAGGTACTCAATTGAGGCAGAGTCGACCTAGGGGAGGCCCGGGACCGGTTCAGATAATCGTCACCGGTGGTGTTGGCCGTGAGCGGGAATCGAACCCGGGTCGCCAGATTCATAGCGCAGCGTAGCGCTAACTGCTGCACCACCGCTCCCCACATTACCACCACTACCACCATTACCACCACCATCGCCACCACCACCGTCACCGTCACCACCACCGTCATCGTCACCATCACCACCACCATCACCACCACCACCGTCACCACCACCGTCACCGTCACCACCACCGTCATCATCACCACCACCACCACCGTCACCACCACCATCACCACCGTCACCACCACCACCACCGTCACCACCACCATCACCACCACCATCACCACGCGTGCTACTCAACTCTTCTGGAGCGACGAGTGGAGGAGGAGGCTGCAGACGAGAAGCCACGCGGGCAGACTCCACGTGGGAAGATTCATCGCGAGCGGAGAACGCAGAACGCGGTGGTGCCGATGGCGGTGACGGTGATGATGATGGCGGTGATGGTGGTGATGGTGGTTTCTCCACGGCGGTGGCGGTGATGTGAGAGTTGGTGATGTTGTGAAAATCGCGTTCGGCTGGGCAAGCGGTTTTATAATAATGATGTGGTGGGCGAGTGGGGTGGGTGGAGAGGTGAGGGGGGGGTTGGGGTCTGTCCGTGTCTGTCCGCATGTGTCCGTGTGTCTGTGTGTCCGTGTGTGTGCCTGTGTGTGTGTCCGTGTGTGTGTCTGTGTGTGTGTGTCTGTGTGTGTGACTGTGTGTGTGTATGTCTGTGTGTCTGTGTGTGTGTGTGTGACTGTGCTGTGTGTGTGTCTGTGTGTGTGTCTGTGTCACTGTGTGTGTGTGACTGTGCTGTGTGTAATTGTGTGTGATTGTGTGTGTGTGACTGTGTGTGTGTGATTGTGTGCGTGTGTAATTGTGTGTGTGTGCCCCAATGCGGTTTCAGGAAAGGGCGGTCCTGCACAGATGCCATGTTTTCTGTCCGTCTGCTACAGCAGAGGTGTAGGGAATTCCAACAAGACCTACATCTCTTCTTTATTGACCTGGTCAAGGCCTATGATACCATCAGTAGGCCTGGGCTCTGGGTTGTTCTTCGTGTTTATAGAGTACCTGACCCTCTGCTCACGATCATTAAGGACCTTCATGATGGTGAGCGGGCCCGGGTAAAACTACGTGGCCGGGAGTCAGAGCCTTTCCCTCTACACCTTGGGGTGCGACAGGGATGTCCTCTGGCTCCCACATTATTTAACATCTATTTTGACCACGTAGTTCGTGAAGCCTTCAATAGCTGTAACGGGGGAATCTCCATTTGGTACAGATATAAGGGAGGCTGATCGATGCCCGGGTGCGGTCAAGGGATGGCTCCCAATTGCTCAACCACGTTATGTATGCCGATGATTTGGTAAAAGTTGCTCATTCAGAGGAGGAGTTGGAGACGCTGCTGCTGAGACTGGAGCATGCAACTAAGAGATGGTGCCTTACCATCAGCCCCACCAAAACTAAGCACCTCACTGGGTATTTGTACCATCAGACACTCCACCCCCACAACTCCCAATCGCTGATGGGGCAGTTGTGGAGAGAGTGGAGAGTTTCCCATACCTGGGAAGTGTGCTTATGACCGGCTCCAGTTTAACAGCAGAGGTCTCACTCCGAATCAGTCGAGCGGCAATATCTTTTCATCGGTTGCGTAACGCTGTGTGGAAGCTACCTGGTCTGTCGCTCCGCACTAAGCTTCAGGTCTTCTCGGCCACGGTCATTCCCTCCCTTCTCTACGCTTGCAAAACGTGGACCCCCCTAATGGAACATCTTCGCCGGTTAGAAACATTTAGGCTGGCCTGCCTACGATCCATCCTGGGTTTATCCAGACTGGATTGTGTGAGGAGCTCACAAATCCTTGAAAGATCTGGGCAAGGTTCCATCGGTGAGCTCCTCCGGCGGGCAAGGCTGCGTTGGCTGGGCCAAGTAGCCCGCATGCCCAGCCACCGCATGCTGAAACAGCTTTTGTTCGGCCGGATCGAGGGGGCTAAGCGGGCGCGGCACGGGCTAGAGAAGAGATGGAGTGATGTGGTACAGGAGGACGTGGAGCTGAGTGGACTTGCCGATGACTGGTACCAGCGGTGTCAAGATCGGCCTCTGTGGAGGAGGCTCGTGAAGGACGCTACTGGGCAGTTGGAGGCAGTCGCCCTCCAACAACAACGGAGGGCGGAGGAGCGACGCTCACAACAACGAGCGGAGCGCCGGGTGGCTAAAGCACAGCAGGTTGGCACAGTAGGGGGCACAGGTGGTGCACCAGCCACTCATCTCAGTCAGTCGACCCGTGGCACCTGGGTCTGCCCCGTGACCTCCTGCCAGCGGGCGTTCGACACTCCACGTGGCCTCAAGGTGCACATAGCCTGGCACAAGCGTCGTGGTGACGTCACCGCCACTTAGTGGCGAATGGCGGTTGTTGTTGTTGTGACCGTGTGACTGTGTGTGTGTCTGTGTGTGTGTCTGTCTGTGTGTGTCTGTGTGTGTGTGTTTGTGTGTGTGTGTCTGTGTGTGTCTGTGTGTGTGTGTCTGTGTGTGTGTCTGTGTGTGACTGTGTGTGACTGTGTGACTGTGTGTGTGACTGTGTCTGTGTGACTGTGTCTGTGTGTGTGTGTAGGTGTGTCTGTGTCTGTGTCCGCGCTATGAACCCGGCCACCTGAGTTCCACTTCCACGCTCGGGGCCAAAACCGGCGATGGCGATTCTCTGAACCGGCCCGGGCCTCCCCTAGGTCGACTCAGCCTCAAACGAGCAGCAAACATCAGCAGCACTTGCCCCTAGCGGCACTTGCCCCTAGCGGCACTTGCCCCGACAGCACTTGCCCCTAGCGGCACTTGCCCCTAGCGGCACTTGCCCCTAGCGGCACTTGCCCCTACAGCACTTGCCCCTAACGATACTTGCCCCTAGCGGCACTTGCCCCTAGCGGCACTTGCCCCGACAGCACTTGCCCCGACAGCACTTGCCCCTACAGCACGTGCCCCTAACGACACTTGCCCCTAGCGGCACTTGCCCCGACAGCACTTGCCCCTGCGACGCAGCGTCGACTACGCGGGGGACCTTTGCCTGTGTGTGCGGTGGCACGGCCGTGCGCCCTGACGCGTGGGCGAGAATTCTCTCGCCTAGGGGACATTTCTCATGCCTGTGTGACACACACAGACACACACAGACATACAGACACACACAGACACACACAGACATACAGACACACAGACACAGAGACACACAGACACACACACAGAGACACAGAGACACAGACACACACATAGACAGAGACACACAGACACACACAGACACACACAGACATACAGACACACACAGACACACACAGACATACAGACACACACAGACATACAGACACACAGAAACACACATAGACACACAGAGACACACAGACACACAGACACACACAGACATACAGACACACAGAGAGAGACACAGACACAGAGACACACAGACACACACATAGACAGAGACCCACAGACACAGACAAAGATAAAGATCCCCCGCATAGCCTTAACAAACTGTAGGGTCAAGTGCTGTTAGCGAGCACCTATGAAGGCCGGATCGGTACACGAGGGGGTGGGTGGCCAGCACCACGCCCGACCGTCTTTGACTCCCTAGTGGTGATGTTTACACACCGCACGAGGTACTCATTTGAGGCTGAGTCCACCTAGGGGAGGCCCGGGACCGGTTGGCCGTGAGCGGGAATCGAACCCGAGTCGCCAGGTTCATAGCGCAGCGTAGCGCTAACCGCTGCACTAGACAGAGACACACAGGGACACACACAGTGACACACAGACACAACAACAACAACCGCCATTCGCCACTAAGTGGCGGTGACGTCACCACGACGCTTGTGCCAGGCTATGTGCACCTTGAGGCCACGTGAAGTGTCGAACGCCCGCTGGCAGGAGGTCACTGGGCAGACCCAGGTGCCACGGGTCGACTGACTGAGATGACTGGCTGATGCACCACCTGTGCCCCCTACTGTGCCAACCTGCTGTGCTTTAGCCACCCGGCGCTCCGCTCGTTGTTGTGAGCGTCGCTCCTCCGCCCTCCGTTGTTGTTGGAGGGCGACTGCCTCCAACTGCCCAGTAGCATCCTTCACGAGCCTCCTCCACAGAGGCCGATCTTGACACCGCTGGTACCAGTCATCGGCAAGTCCACTCAGCTCCACGTCCTCCTGTACCACATCACTCCATCTCTTCTCTAGCCCGTGCCGCGCCCGCTTAGCCCCCTCAATCCGGCCAAACAAAAGCTGTTTCGGCATGCGGTGGCTGGGCATGCGGGCTACATGACCCAGCCATCGCAGCCTTGCCTGCCGGAGGAGCTCACCGATGGGACCCTGCCCAGATCTTTCAAGGATTTGTGAGCTCCTCACACAATCCAGTCTGGTTAAACCCAGGATGGATCATAGGCAGGCCAGCCTAAATGTTTCTAACCGGCAAAGATGTTCCATTAGTGGGGTCCACGTTTCGCAAGCGTAGAGAAGGGAGGGAATGACCGTGGCCGAGAAGACCTGAAGCTTAGTGCGGAGCGACAGACCAGGTAGCTTCCACACAGCGTTACGCAACCGATGAAAAGATATTGCCGCTCGACTGATTCGGAGTGAGACCTCTGCTGTTAAACTGGAGCCAGTCATAAGCACACTGCCCAGGTATGGGAAACTCTCCACTCTCTCCACAACTGCCCCATCACCGATTGGGAGTTGTGGGGGTGGAGTGTCCGATGGTACAAAATACCCAGGCAGGTGCTTAGTTTTGGTGGGGCTGATGGTAAGGCCCCACCTCTTAGTGGCACGCTCCAGTCTCGGCAGCAGCGTCTCCAACTCTTCCTCTGACTGAGCAGCTATTACCAAATCATCAGCATACATAACGTGGTTGAGCAATAGGGAGCCATCCCTTGACCGCACCCGGGCATCGATTAGCCTCCCATTATATCTGTACCATATGGAGATTCCCCCGGTACAGCTATTGAAGGCTTCACGAACTACGTGGTCAAAATAGATGTTAAGTAATGTGGGAGCCAGAGGACATCCCTGTCGCACCCCAAGGTGTACAGGGAATGGCTCTGACTCCCGGCCACGTAGTTTTACCCGGGCCCGCTCACCATCATGAAGGTCCTTAATGATCGTGAGCAGAGGGTCAGGTACTCCAAAAGCACGAAGAACGACCCAGAGCCCAGGCCTACTGATGGTATCATAGGCCTTGACCAGGTCAATAAAGCAGAGATGTAGGTCTTGTTGGAATTCCCTACACCTCTGCTGTAGCAGACGGACAGAAAATATGGCATCTGTGCAGGACCGCCTTTTCCTGAAAAACCGCATTGGGGCTCCGCAAGCCTCTCCTCAGCGTGCCTGGCAAGGCGATGTTGAATAATCCTTGCCAGGACCTTTCCCGTCACAGACACACACAGAGACACACACATAGACACAGAGACCCACAGACACACAGAGACACAGAGACACACAGACACACACATAGACACAGAGAGACACACAGAGACACACAGAGAGACACACAGAGACACACAGAGACACACAGGGACACACAGACACACAGAGACACACACAGACACACACATAGACAGACACACACAGACACACAGACACACACATAGACACACAGAGACAGAGACACACATACACACAGACATACAGAGACACACAGAGACACACAGACACACACAGACACACAGAGACACACAGACACACAGAGAGACACACAGACACAGAAACACACACAGACACACACAGAGACACACAGACACACAGAGAGACACACAGAGACACACAGACACAGAGACATACAGAGACACACATAGACACAGAGACCCACAGACACACAGAGACACAGAGACACACAGACACACACATAGACACAGAGAGACACACAGAGACACACAGACACACACAGAGAGACACACAGAGACACACAGAGACACACAGACACACACAGGGACACACAGACACACAGAGACACACACATAGACAGATACACACAGACACACACAGACACACACATAGACAGATACACACAGACACACACAGACATACAGACACACAGACACACACATAGACACACAGAGACAGAGACACACATACACACAGACATACAGAGACACACAGGGACACACAGAGATACACAGACACACACAGACACACAGAGACACACAGATACACACAGAGACACACACAGACACCCAGACACACACAGAGACACACAGACACACACAGAGACACACAGAGACACACAGACACACAGAGACACACAGACACACACAGAGACACACAGACACAGAGACACACACAGACACACAGACACACACAGAGACACACAGACACACACAGAGACACACAGACACACAGAGAGACACACAGACACAGAGACACAGAGACACACACAGACACACAGACACACAGAGACACACAGACACACACAGAGACACACAGGGACACACACAAACACACAGAGACACACAGAGACACAGAGACACACAGAGACAGAGACACAGAGACACAGAGAGAGACACACAGACACACACAGAGACACAGACACACACAGAGACACACAGAGACACACAGAGACACAGAGAGACACACAGAGACACACAGAGACAGAGACACACAGAGACACACAGAGAGACACATAGAGACAAACAGACACACAGAGAGACACAGACACACATAGAGACACACAGAGACACAGAGAGACACACAGAGACACACAGGGACACACAGAGACACACAGAGACAGAGACACACAGAGAGACACACAGAGACACACAGACACACAGACACACACAGAGACACACAGACACACACAGAGACACACAGACGCACAGAGAGACACAGAGAGACACACAGAGACACACAGAGAGAGAGACACACAGAGACACACAGAGAGACACAGAGACACACAGACACACACAGAGACACAGACACACACAGAGACACACAGACACACAGAGACACAGAGAGACACACAGAGACACAGAGAGACACACAGAGACACACAGAGAGACACACAGAGACACAGATACACACAGAGACACAGAGACACACAGAGACACACAGAGACACAAAGACACACACAGACACACACAGAGACACACAGAGACACAGAGACACACAGAGACACACAGAGACACAAAGACACACACAGACACACACATAGACAGAGACCCACAGACACACAGAGACACACAGGGACACACAGGGACACACAGACACACAAAGACACACAGAGACAGAGACACACAGAGACACACAGACACACACAGAGACACACAGAGACACACAAACACACAGACACACACAGGGACAGAGAGAGACACATAGAGACACACAGAGACACAGAGAGACACACAGAGACACACAGAGAAACAGAGAGACACACAGAGACACACAGAGACAGAGACACACAGACACACACATACACAGAGACACACAGAGACAGAGACACACACAGACACACAAAGAGACACACAGAGACACACATAGACACACAGAGAGACACACAGAGACACACAGAGACACAGACACACAGAGACACACAGGGACACACAGAGACACACAGACACACAGACACACACAGAGAGACACACAGAAACACACAGAGACACACAGACACACAGGGACAGAGACACACAGAGACACACAGAGACACACAGACACACACAGAGACACAGAGACACACATAGACACACAGAGACACACAGAGACAGATACACACAGAGACACATTCACAGAGACACACAGACACACACAGACACAGAGACGCACAGAGACATACAGAGTCACACATACACAGAGACACACAGAGACACACAGAGACAGAGACACACAGAGAGACACAGAGAGACAGAGACACACAGAGACACACAGAGACAGAGACACACAGAGAGACACAGAGAGACAAAGACACACAGAGACACACAAAGACACACAGAGACAGAGACCCACAGAGACACACAGACACACAGGGACACACAGGGACACAGAGACACACAGAGACACAGAGACAGAGACACACATAGACACACAGAGACACAGACACACAGAGACACACATAGACAGAGACACACAGAGACAGAGACACACAGAGACAAAGACACACAGAGACAGAGACACACAGAGACACACAGACAGACAGAGACACACAGAGAGACAGAGACACAGAGACAGAGACACAGATACACACAGAGACAGACAGAGACACACAGAGACAGAGACACACAGAGACACGCAGAGTCACACAGAGACGGAGACACACAGAGACACACAGGGACACACAGACAGACAGAGACACACAGAGACAGAGACACAGAGACACACAGAGACCAACAGAGACACACAGAGACAGACAGAGACACACAGAGACAGAGACAGACAGAGACACACAGAGACAGAGACACAGAGACACACAGAGACAGACAGAGACACATAGAAACCTACAGAGACACACAGAAACAGACAGAGACTCACAGAGACACACAGAGCCAGAGACACAGAGATACACAGAGACACACAGAGACACAGAGACACACAGAGACACACAGAGAGACACAGAGACACACAGAGACAGACACACAGAGACATACAGAGACAGACACACAGAGACACACAGAGAGAGACAGACACACAGAGAGACACAGAGACACACAGAGACACAGAGAGAGAGACAGAGTCACACAGGGACACACAGAGACCCACAGACACAATGAGCCACACAGAGACACACAGAGACACAAAGACAGACAGAAACACAGAGACACACAGAGACACAATGAGCCACACAGAGACACACAGAGACAGACAGAGACACAATGAGCCACACAGAGACACACAGACACAATGAGCCACACAGAGACACACAGAGACACAAAGACAGACAGAAACACAGAGACACACAGAGACACAATGAGCCACACAGAGACACACAGAGACAGACAGAGACACAATGAGCCACACAGAGACACACAGAGCCACACAGAGACACAGAGAGACACAATGAGACACAAAGAGACACAGAGACACAAAGAGACAGACAGAGACACAATGAGCCACACAGAGACACACAGAGCCACACAGAGACACAGAGACACACAGAGACACACAGAGATACAATCAGCCACACAGAAACACACAGAGACAGACAGAGACACACAGAGACAGAGAGCCAGACAGAGACACACAGAGACACACAGAGACACAATGAGCCACACAGAGACACACAGAGACACAATGAGCCACACAGAGACACACAGAGACACAAAGACAGACAGAAACACAGAGACACACAGAGACACAATGAGCCACACAGAGACACACAGAGACAGACAGAGACACAATGAGCCACACAGAGACACACAGAGCCACACAGAGACACAGAGAGACACAATGCGACACACAGAGACACAAAGAGACACAGAGACACAAAGAGACACAGAGACACAATGAGCCACACAGAGACACACAGAGCCACACAGAGACACAGAGAGACACAAAGAGACACAGAGACACAATGAGACTCACAGAGACACAAAGAGACACAGAGACACAGAGACACACAGAGACTCATAGGCTCACCACAGAGTAGTGTAGTGTATAGTGTAGTGTATAGTGTAGTGTGAACACCGTGATGTTCACAGGTAACAAAGACAAAGATCCCCCAGGTAGCCTCTAGCAGGCTGTAGGGGCAAGTGCTGTGAGTAGCGAGTAGCAGCACCTACACAAACAAAGATCCCCCAGGTAGCCTCTAGCAAGCTGTAGGGGCAAGTGCTGTGAGTAGCGAGTAGCAGCACCTACACACAGACAAAGATCCCCCAGGTAGCCTCTAGCAGGCTGTAGGGGCAAGTGCTGTTAGTAGCGAGTAGCAGCACCTACACACACAAAGATCCCCCAGGTAGCCTCTAGCAGGCTGTAGGGGCAAGTACTGTTAGTAGCGAGTAGCAGCACCTACACACACAGACAAAGATCCCCCAGGTAGCCTCTAGCAGGCTGTAGGGACAAGTGCTGTTAATAGTGAGTAGCAGCACCTACACACAGACAAAGATCCCCCAGGTAGCCTCTAGCAGGCTGTAGGGGCAAGTGCTGTGAGTAGCGAGTAGCAGCACCTACACACAGACAAAGATCCCCCAGGTAGCCTCTAGCAGGCTGTAGGGGCAAGTGCTGTTAGTAGCGAGTAGCAGCACCTACACACACAAAGATCCCCCAGGTAGCCTCTAGCAGGCTGTAGGGGCAAGTGCTGTGAGTAGCGAGTAGCAGCACCTACACACCCAAACAAAGATCCCCCAGGTAGCCTCTAGTAGGCTGTAGGGGCAAGTGCTGTGAGTAGCGAGTAGCAGCACCTACACGCACAAAGATCCCCCATGTAGCTTCTAGCAGGCTGTAGGGGCAAGTGCTTTGAGTAGCGAGTAGCAGCACCTACACACACAAAGATCCCCCAGGTAGCCTCTAGCAGGCTGTAGGGGCAAGTGCTTTGAGTAGCGAGTAGCAGCACCTACACAAACAGACAAAGATCCCCCAGGTAGCATCTAGCAGGCTGTAGGGGCAAGTGCTATTAGTAGCGAGTAGCAGCACCTACACACACAGACAAAGATCCCCCAGGTAGCTTCTAGCAGGCTGTAAGTGCAAGTGCTGTTAGTAGCGAGTAGCAGCACCTACACACACAGACAAAGATCCCCCAGGTAGCCTCTAGCAGGCTGTAAAGGCAAGTACTGTTAGTAGCGAGTAGCAGCACCTACACACACAGACAAAGATCCCCCAGGTAGCCTCTAGCCGGCTGTAGGGACAAGTGCTGTTAATAGTGAGTAGCAGCACCTACACACAGACAAAGATCCCCCAGGTAGCCTCTGGCAGGCTGTAGGGGCAAGTGCTGTGAGTAGCGAGTAGCAGCACCTACACACCCAAACAAAGATCCCCCAGGTAGCCTCTAGTAGGCTGTAGAGGCAAGTGCTGTGAGTAGCGAGTAGCAGCACCTACACACACAAAGATCCCCCATGTAGCTTCTAGCAGGCTGTAGGGGCAAGTGCTGTTAGTAGCGAGTAGCAGCACCTACACACACAAAGATCCCCCAGGTAGCCTCTAGCAGGCTGTAGGGGCAAGTGCTGTTAGTAGCGAGTAGCAGCACCTACACACACAAAGATCCCCCAGGTAGCCTCTAGCAGGCTGTAGGGGCAAGTGCTTTGAGTAGCGAGTAGCAGCACCTACACAAACACAGACAAAGATCCCCCAGGTAGCATCTAGCAGGCTGTAGGGGCAAGTGCTATCAGTAGCGAGTAGCAGCACCTACACACACACACAAAGATCTCCCAGGTAGCCTCTAGCAGGCTGTAGGGGCAAGTGCTGTGAGTAGCGAGTAGCAGCACCTACACACAGACAAAGATCCCCCAGGTAGCTTCTAGCAGGCTGTAGGGGCAAGTGCTGTTAGTAGCGAGTAGCAGCACCTACACACACACAGACAAAGATCCCCCAGCCTCTAGCAGGCTGTAGTGGCAAGTGCTGTTAGTAGCGAGTAGCAGCACCTACACACACACAAAGATCCCCCAGGTAGCCTCAAGCAGGCTGTAGGGGCAAGTGCTGTGAGTAGCGAGTAGCAGCACCTACACACACAAACAAAGATCCCCAAGGTAGCCTCTAGCAGGCTGTAGGGGCAAGTGCTGTTAGTAGCGAGTAGCAGCACGTACACACACAAATATCCCCCATGTAGCCTCTAGCAGGCTGTAGGGGCAAGTGCTTTGAGTAGCGAGTAGCAGCACCTACACATACACAGACAAAGATCCCCCAGGTAGCCTCTAGTAGGCTGTAGGGGCAAGTGCTGTGAGTAGCGAGTAGCAGCACCTACACACACAAAGATCCCCCAGGTAGCTTCTAGCAGGCTGTAGGGGCAAGTGCTGCGAGTAGCGGCACCTACACACACAGACAAAGATCCCCCAGGTAGCCTCTAGCAGGGCTGTACGGGCAAGTGCTGTTAGTAGCGAGTAGCAGCACCTACACACACAGAGGGCGTGGGTGGCTACCAGCACCACCCCCGGCCGCCTTTGTCACACAGACACACAGACACACACACGTTACCTGTATAAACCTGTATAAAATATACCTGAGAGCCAGAAATCATTCTGATTGAGAGGGTGTCAAATACTTATTTCCCTCGTTAAAAAAAAAATCTATTTATAACATTTTTCACATGTGTTTTTCTGGATTTTGTTGTTGTTATTCTGTCTCTCACTGTTTAAATAAACCTACCATTAAAATTATAGACTGATCATTTCTTTGTCAGTGGGCAAACGTACACAATCAGCAGGGGATCAAATACTTTTTTTCCCTCACTGTATGGGACCTTGCCCAGATCTTTCAAGGATTTGTGAGCTCCTCACACAATCCAGCCTGGTTAAACCCAGGATGGATCGTAGGCAGGCCCCCCTAAATGTTTCTAACCGGCGAAGATGTTCCATTAGGGGGGTCCACGTTTCGTAAGCGTAGAGAAGGGAGGGAATGACCGTGGCCGAGAAGACCCGAAGCTTCGTGCGGAGCGACAGACCAGGTAGCTTCCACACAGCGTTACGCAACAGATGAAAAGATATTGCCGCTCGACTGATTCGGAGTGAGACCTCTGCTGTTAAACTAGAGCCGGTCATAAGCACACTTCCCAGGTATGGGAAACTCTCCACTTTCTCCACAACTGCCCCATCAGCGATTGGGAGTTGTGGGGGTGGAGTGTCCGATTGTACAAAATACCCAGGCAGGTGCTTAGTTTTGGTGGGGCTGATGGTAAGGCCCCACCTCTTAGTGGCATGCTCCAGTCTCAGCAGCAGCCTCTCCAACTCCTCCTCTGAATGAGCAGCTATTACCAAATCATCGGCATACATATCGTGGTTGAGCAATAGGGAGCCATCCCTTGACCGCACCCTGGCATCGATCAGCCTCCCATTATATCAGAATCAGAAAGGGTTTTATTCGCCATGAAAGTTCGCACAGACAAGGAATTTACTTTGGCAGGAAGGTGCATACATTCAACATATAGGAATCTTAAATCTTAAATAAGTGGTGTACAAGTCTAACTATACTAAAGGTACAAAGTCTAACTAACACTAAAGGGGCTAAAGTATGTAAAATTTTGAATAAATATTGAATAGAATGTAGCTATACGATACAATCTAAAAATACAAAAAATACAAATAGGGTAACATGGTGTAAATATGGCAAGGTGTCATTTTGTAGATAAAATGTTCAAGTCAGTGCAAGCCCTTGGCCTTGTTGAAGAGGCCAGCAGCGAATGGGAAGAAACTGTTTGTGTGGCGTGAGGTTTTGGTTCTGATGATCCGCAGCCTTCTGCCGGAGGGGAGTAGCTGGAACAGAGAGTGTCCAGGGTGGGAGGAATCGGCCACAAATCTTCCTCGCTCGCCTCGTGGTCCTCGTGGTGTGCAGGTCCTCGAGGGTTGGTAAATTGCAGGCAATTACCTTCTCAGCAGTGTGGATGATACGCTGCAGTCTGCTCTTGTCCTTGGCAGCAGCGTACCAGACGGTTATGGAGGAGGTGAGGATGGATTCAATGATCGCTGTATAGAAGTGCACCATCATTGTCTTTGGCAGGTTGAATTTCTTCAGCTGCCGTAGGAAGTACACCCTCTGTTGAGCTCTCTTGGTGAGAGGGAGCTGATGTTCAGTTCCCACTTGAGGTCCCGGGAGAGAATAGTGCCCAGGAAGGGGAAGGACTCCACAGTTTTGACTGGGGAGTCGCACAGGGTGATGGGGGTGAGTGGGGCTGCATTCTTCCTGAAGTCCACAACCATCTCAACTGTCTTTAGAGCATTTAGCTCGAAGTTGTTCTGGCTTCACCAGGTCACCAGGTTGTCAGCTTCCCACCTATAGTCAGACTCATCCCCACCAGAGATCAGCCCAATGAGGGTGGTGCCGTCCGACAAACTTCAAGAGTTTGACGGACAGATGATTGGAGGTGCAGCTGTCGGTGTACAGGGAGAAGAGCAGTGGGGAAAGGACGCAGCCCTGAGGAGTTCCGGTGATGATGGACCTGGAGTCAGAGACTTGTGTTCCCAGCTTAACGCACTGCTTCCTGTCAGACAGGAAGTCTGTGATCCACCTGCAGGTGGAGTCGGGCACGTTCAGCTGCGAGAGCTTGTCCTGAAGCAGGGCAGCAGGGACGATGGTGTTGAAGGCAGAGCTGAAGTCCACAAACAGGATCCTGGCGTAGGATGCTGGGGAGTCCAGATGCTGTAGGGTGAAGTGGAGGGCCATGTTAACTGCGTCGTCCACAGACCTGTTGGCTCTGTAGGCAAACTGAAGGGGGTCCAGGAGAGGGTCTGTGATGGCTTTGAGGTGTGCCAGAACCAGGCGTTCAAAAGACTTCATTACCACAGATGTAAGGGTGACCGGTCTGTAATCATTTAGTCCTGTTGGCCTTAGCTTTTCGGGCACAGGGATGATGGTGGAGGACTTGAGACAGGCCGGTACATGGCATGTCTCCAGGGAGGTGTTAAAGATGTTGGTGAACAGCGGAGACAGCTGGTCAGCGCAGTGCCTGAGGGTGGCTGGAGAGACAGAGTCCGGCCCAGCTGCTTTGCGTGGATTCTGCCTCTTGAAAAGTCTATTAACTTCTCCCTCCTTAACGGAGAGAGTCGTCTCTGTAGTGTGGGCGGGGGATGGGGCCTCTTGGGTGGGAAGGGGTAGTTCAGGACAGTCCAATTGTCTTTCAAATCTACAGTAGAACTCGTTCAGGTCGTTGGCTAGGCGGGAGTCGTCAGTGGTGTGGGGGGCTCTGGGCTTGTAGTTGGTGATCTACCTGAGCCCTCTCCAGACAGAGAAGCAGAGTTGTTAGCAGAGAACTGGTGTTTTAGTCTCTCTGAGCACAGTCGTTTAGCCTCGCTCACCGCCTTGCTAAACCTGTTCTTCGACTCCTTGAATCTGTCTCTATCCCCACTCCTAAACGCTTCCTTCTTCTCCAACCTCAACCTTCTGAGCTTTGCTGAGAACCAGGGCTTGTTGTTGTTGTTGTTGAAGTTCACCCTGGTACGTGTTGGGATACAGCAGTCCTCACAGAAGCTGATGTACAACGTCACAGCCTCTGTGAGTTCATCTAGACTATTGGTAGCAGTCGTGAAAATATCACAGTCAGTACAGTCTAAGCACGCCCACAAACCCTCCACAGCCTCACTGGTCCACTGTTTGGATGTCCTCACAGCAGGTTTACAGAGCTTTAGTTTCTGCCTGTATGCAGGAATCAGGTGGACCATGGCATGGTCAGAGTGTCCCAGTGCTGCTCGGGGGACGGCGTGGTAGGCCCTACTAACTGTAGTGTAGCAGTGATCCAGACTGTTGGGCATTTAATGAATTGTATGTATTTGGGGAGTTCGTGGCTGAGATTACCTTTGTTAAAGTCGCCAAGTGCGATAACCAGCGAATCTGCATTTGCTCGCTCCACGCTCAGAATCTGTTCGGCGAGCATCCGTTGGGCCTCTTTAACCTGAGGACCCGGCGGCAGATAAACTCCGGCCAAAATGAGCGATGCGAACTCGCGAGGCGAGCAGAAAGGTTTACAGGTTATAAAAAAATGATTCAAGGAGCGGAGAACAACGTTGCAGAATCGCTGTGACATCTACACACCAGCCGCTGTTAATGTAAAAACAAAAACCACCGCCTTTCGTCTTGCCGGAGAGTGCTATGTCACGATCCGATCTTACAAGATGGAATCCTGCTAGTTGTAGCGCAGCGTCCGGGCATCAAATCACGCAGCCATGTCTCCGTGATGCACAAAACAGAAGCTGAAAGAAAGTCTCTGTTTTTCACCATCAGTGGCTGAAGTTCGTCCATTTTGTTGCACAGTGAACGTACGTTGGAGAGGAAAAAGCTCGGAAGCACTGTTCGGATCCCGCGTCTGCATAGCCGTACGAGAGCCCCCGACCGTTTACCCCTTGGGCGGCGTTTCGCTGCTTGAGCAAAGCCTAGCGCGGCTATGACCAGAATGCCCACTAATTCTGCCGCTGGAAGCAGAAAAGTGGGAAATAAATCCACAGAGAGTTGTTTCCCTGATGTTTAAAAGTGCGTCTCTGGTTAGGGAACTCCGAAAATCTTGGCCAAACACTGAATAGACAGACAAAACAAGACAAAATATGGCGCACCGACCAGCTGAGGATACCATCATCGGCGCCATCTTCTCACCAGCATGGGTATGCTGAACAGCAGGCCCCTCTCACCAGCACGGGTGTGATGAACAACAGGCATCTCTCACCAGCACGGGTGTGCTGAACAGCAGGCCTCTCTCACCAGCACGGGTGTGCTGAACAGCAGGCCTCTCTCACCAGCACGGGTGTGCTGAACAACAGGCATCTCTCACCAGCACAGGTGTGCTGAACAGCAGTCCCCTCTCGCTAGCACGGGTGTGCAGAACAGTAGGCCCCTCTCACCAGCACGGGTGTGCTGAACAGCAGGCCTCTCTCACCAGTGCTGTTGTGATGAACAGCAGGCCCCTCACACCAGCACGGGTGTGCTGAACAGCAGGCCCCTCTCACCAGCACGGGTGTGCTGAACAGCAGGCCTCTCTCACCAGCACGGGTGTGCTGAACAGCAGGCCTCTCTCACCAGCACGGGTGTGCTGACACAGCAGGCCTCTCTCACCAGCACGGGTGTGCTGAACAGCAGGCCCCTCTCACCAGCACGGGTGTGCTGAACAGCAGGCCTCTCTCACCAGCACGGGTGTGCTGACACAGCAGGCCTCTCTCACCAGCACGGGTGTGCTGACACAGCAGGCCTCTCTCACCAGCACGAGTGATCAAGCAAAACCGGACAAAACAGGGCGCAACAACCGGCCGAGGCTGCCATCATCGGCGCCCGGTACAGCTACTGAAGGCTTCACGAACTACGTGGTCAAAATAGATGTTAAATAATGTGGGAGCCAGAGGACATCCCTGTCGCATCCCAAGGTGTACAGGGAATGGCTCTGACTCCCAGCCACGTAGTTTTACCCGGGCCCGCTCACCATCATGAAGGTCCTTAATGATCGTGAGCAGAGGGTCAGGGACTCCGAAAGCACGAAGAACGACCCAGAGCCCAGGCCTACTGATGGTATCATAGGCCTTGACCAGGTTAATAAAGCAGAGATGTAGGTCTTGTTGGAATTCCCTACACCTATGCTGTAGCAGACGGACAGAAAATATGGCATCTGTGCAGGACCACCCATTCCTGAAGCCGCATTGGAGCTCCGCAAGCCTCTCCTCAGCGTGCCTGGCAAGGCGATGTTGATTAATCCTTGCCAGGACCTTTCCCGGCACACTGAGGAGTGAGATGCCCCTGTAGTTGTTACAGTCTGTGCAGTCCCCCTTCTTAAAGAGGGGGACCACCAGGGAATCCTTCCAATCCTGCGGAACCCGTCCAGTGGTCCAGACGGTTGTTATGATGTCATATAGGGCAGTCTGTGCACAAACGCCACCATCCCTTAACATTTCGCTTGGGAGATCATCTCTGCCCTGGTCTCAGACTCTGGATCGCCTTCATAACTTCCTCAACAGATGGTACTTCAGCCAGCCACTCACAGGGGGTGACTTCTTCCAATATTTGAAGCACCGCAGCCTCAGCAGGGTCATCCCCACTTTGAGCCACGATGTTTTCCTGGCTGAGGGATTTCCCCTCCCCCAGGACCTCACAGAAATGCTCAGAAAATCTGAAAACCTGTTTCTGGGGGTCGGAGATTGGATCACCGTTTTTTCACTTAATGATGGTAATAGGTGTGGCACGGCAAGTTACTTTTTTGATGGAGTTAAATAGGGATTTGTGATCGCGGGCCACTGAGGCAGACTCCATCTCCTCAGCAACCCGCGACCACCACCCATTCTTGCAGCGCCTCACGGCTCTCCGAACCTCCGAGCGAAGGCTGCGGTAAGCCTCCTCATTCTCTGACGTGGGATTCTGTAGCCGATGACAGTGGGCTTGTCGCTTATTCTCAACCATCCTGAACACCTCCTCTGTCAGCCAGGGTCTCTGGGGAGGTCTGGACCGCGTACCCAAAGCAGCCACAGCAGCTGCATGAGTCACAGTTCTAAACCTCGCCCATTTACCCTCGACATCAGGAGGAGTGGGGGACGATGCCAACCTCAGCCGCAAGCGATGATGAAATTCTCGCTTGCAACTTTCATCAGATAACTGAGACCAGGCCACTTTAGGTTGGAATGGGGTCCTGGGTGTACACCCACCACCGGAGTGGAAGAATGGCAGGTGCATCTTACAGATGACTAGTCAATGGTCAGTGGGCAGATCAGCTCCACGGTAGGTCCTGGTGTCAAGGACATGGGCCCGCATCCGGTGGTCCGTCACTATGTAGTCCAGCAGATGTTCTTGCTTGACCCGGCATGCATCCATGATGTTGTGTGGATGCGCCGATGCCAGAACAGCATGTTGATAATTACAAGCCCATGGGCTGCACAAAATCTAGCAGCCTCCTACCGTTGGTATTGAGCTGATCTGGCCCATGCCCTCCAATCACTCCAGACCAGGTGTCAGCATCATGACCAACTCGGGCATTGAAGTCACCCAACAAGATGACTCTATCCCGAGGTGGCACTTTAGCCAGCACCTGTGACAGGAGGTCATAGAAGGCATCTGACTCATCGGCTTTGCCTGCATCTCCTCCACGGATGTTCATCTTCGGTGGGGGCATAAGTAACCACGACCACCACTCCTCGCCTCCGGTTGATGGGAAGGCGAGCCCAAAGTAGCCTGGGGCTTACAGCTTCCCACACCTCACCGCCACGCTCCCACGCCCCCTTCATACTTTTGTTCAAAATAAGAGCCACACCCTGTTGTTTGGCAGTCTCCTGCCCCGAGTAGAGGACTGTCCACCCCTCATGGTGGCAGGAGCCAGAGCCGGTCCACCGGACCTCCTGAATACCACAGCGATCCATGCGGTACCGGTCCAGCTCCCGACAGAGGAGTGGCTGCCTCTCCCCCGAAGTGAGCGTTCGAACATTCCACGTGGCCACCCGTAGTGGCTTTTAGTTGTTTCTGGAGGAGCCCCGAGGGTAAAGATTCAATCTCCTGGCTCCGCCAATTGGGGTTTTGCCAGGAGACGTCATAGAAGCCGGTACCCCCGGGGCCTCCGGCACAAGCTTATTAGTTAGATATTTTAGTTTAACTCGTAGTTAAGTGGTAATTAATTGAAGGTGGAGGGGTTACCAGCCCCTCGCACCCGTCCAGAGCCCCCGTTTAGCCCCTGTGGTGGTCACAGATGCCATGAGGGGAGAGGCCAATCAGAATTGGACCTCCCCCCACAGCACTGTCCACGACAGAGTTGCCCGTCCGGCACCGCGAGGAGGTAGGGGGTTGTTTTGCCAGACACAGAGACACACGCACACACACACAGACACACACACAGAGAAGCACACACATAGTCACACACACAGATGCACACACACACATAGACACACAGACATAGACACACACACATAGACACACACACAGAGACACACACACAGAGACACACACACAGACACACACACATAGACAAAGATCCTCCATATAGCCTTAACAGACTGTAGGGGCAAGTGCTGTTTGCGAGCACCTATGAAGGCCGGAACGGCACACGAGGGGGTGGGTGGCCAGCACCACGCCCGACCGCCTTTGTCTCCCTAGTGGCGATGTTTACACACCACACCAGGTACTCATTTGAGGCTGAGTCGACCTAGGGGAGGCCCGGGACCGGTTCAGATAATCGTCACCGGTGGTGTTGGCCGTGAGCGGGAATCGAACCCAGGTCGCCGGGTTCATAGCGCAGCGTAGCGCTAACCGCTGCACCACCGCTCCCCACACACACAGTGACACACAGACGCAGACACCACGTATAGCCTTGACAGACTGTAGGGGCAAATGCTGTTAGCGAGCATCTCACACACACACAGACACACGCACAGACACACACACAGACGCACACAGACACACACACAGACGCACACAGACACACACACAGACACACAGACACACACACGCGGAGTGAGGAATGTCTGCTTGAATGAGTCAAAGGATGTCATTCTCACCTCGCTCCCTCCCACCCAGCTCCCCCCTCCCCCCGCTGCCCCCCCCCCGTGACCCCCCCCCCCCCGCGTCTCTTTGTGGTCATCGTCGCCAGGGTCACGGGGAGGTCACAGTGAGGAATTTCACGCGGGACTGCCAATGGCCCAGCGAGGAACTTTCACTCGGGAGGATTTCACTTTTATTTCATTTTGTTGTCCTACAGGCGGAACGGGCGGCTCGGGACAGACAGGCGGACAGACAGGCGGACACACAGACAGACTACGGGTCTCTGTGTGGTGAGTTTGTGGGTCTCTGTGTGGTGAGTTTGTGGGTCTCTGTGTGGTGGTGAGTCTGTGGGTCTCTGTGTGGTGGTGAGTCTGTGGGTCTCTGTGTGGTGAGGCTGTGGGTCTCTGTGTGGTGAGTCTGTGGGTCTCTGTGTGGTGAGTCTGTGGGTCTCTGTGTGGTGAGGCTGTGGGTCTCTGTGTGGTGAGTCTGTGGGTCTCTGTGTGGTGAGTCTATAGGTCTCTGTGTGGTGAGTCTGTGGGTCTCTGTGTGATGAGTCTGTGGGTCTCTGTGTGGTGAGTCTGTGGGTCTCTGTGTGGTGAGTCTGTGGGTCTCTATGTGGTGGTGAGTCTGTGGGTCTCCGTGTGGCGAGTCTGTGGGTCTCTGTGTGGTGAGTCTGTGGGTCTCTGTGTGGTGAGTCTGTGGGTCTCTGTGTGGTTAGTCTGTGGGTCTCTGTGTGGTGGTGAGTCTGTGGGTCTCCGTGTGGCGAGTCTGTGGGTCTCTGTGTGGTGGTGAGTCTGTGGGTCTCCGTGTGGCGAGTCTGTGGGTCTCTGTGTGGTGAGTCTGTGGGTCTCTGTGTGGTGAGTCTGTGGGTCTCTGTGTGGTGAGTCTGTGGGTCTCTGTGTGGTGGTGAGTCTGTGGGTCTCCGTGTGGCGAGTCTGTGGGTCTCTGTGTGGTGAGTCTGTGGGTCTCTGTGTGGTGAGTCTGTGGGTCTCTGTGTAGTAAGTCTGTGGGTCTCTGTGTGGTGAGTCTGTGGGTCTCTGTGTGGTGAGTCTGTGGGTCTCTGTGTGATGGTAAGTCTGTGGGTCTCTGTGTGGTGAGTCTATGGGTCTCTGTGTAGTGAGTCTGTGGATCTCTCTGTGGTGAGTCTATGGGTCTCTGTGTGGTGAGTCTGTGGGTCTCTGTGTGGTGGTGAGTCTGTGGGTCTCTGTGTGGTGAGTCTGTGGGTCTCTGTGTGGTGAGTCTGTGGGTCTCTGTGTGGTGAGTCTGTGGGTCTCTGTGTGGTGAGTCTGTGGGTCTCTGTGTGGTGAGTCTGTGGGTCTCTGTGTGGTGAGGCTGTGGGTCTCTGTGTGGTGAGTCTGTGGGTCTCTGTGTGGTGAGTCTGTGGGTCTCTGTGTGGTGAGTCTGTGGGTCTCTGTGTGGTGGTGAGTCTGTGGGTCTCTGTGTGGTGAGTCTGTGGGTCTCTGTGTGGTGAGTCTGTGGGTCTCTGTGTGGTGAGTCCGTGGGTCTCTGTGTGGTGAGTCTGTGGGTCTCTGTGTGATGAGTCCGTGGGTCTCTGTGTGGTGAGTCTGTGGATCTCTGTGTGGTGAGTCTGTGGGTCTCTGTGTGATGAGCCTGTGGGTCTCTGTGTGGTGAGTCTGTGGGTCTCTGTGTGGTGAGTCTGTGGGTCTCTGTGTGGTGAGTGTATGGGTCTCTGTGTGGTGAGTCTGTGGGTCTATATGAGTAACCACCACCACAATCACCACCACCACAGCAGTACAACCCATAGCACCTCCAGGGTCTGTCCCGTGACCTCCTCCTGGTGCACCTAGCCTGGCACAGGCACCGTGTTGATGTCACTGCTACTAAGTGGTGTGTGTCTGTGTGTGTCTTTGTGTGTGTGTCTGTGTGTGTGTCTGTGTGTGTGTCTTTGTGTGTGTCTGTGTGTGTGTCTGTGTGTGTGTGGGGAGCGGAAGTGTAGCGGTTAGCGCTACGCTGCGCTATGAACCTGGCGACCCGGGTTCGATTCCCGCTCACGGCCAACACGAGTGGCGATTATCTGAACCGGTCCTGGGCCTCCCCTAGGTCGACTCAGCCTCAAATGATACCTGGTGCGGTGGAAAAAACATTGCCACTGGGGAGACTAAGGCGGTCGGGCGTGGTGCTGGCCACCCACCCCCTCGTGTACCGTTCTGGCCTTCAGAGGTGCTCGCTAACAGCACTTGCCCCTACAGTCTGTTAAGGCTATATGGGGGATCTTTGTGTGTGTCTTTGTGTGTGTCTGTGTGTGTGTCTGTGGAGGAGGAAGTCACCCTCTGTGAGTGGCTGGCTGAAGTACCATCTGTTGAGGAAGAACTGAAGGCGATCCGGAGTCTGAGACCAGGAAAGGCAGCGGGCAGAGATGATCTCCCTAGCGAAATGCTGAGGGAGGGTGGCGTTTGTGCACAGACTGCCCTACATGACATCATAACAACAGTCTGGACCACTGGACGGGTTCCGTAGGATTGGAAGGATGCCCTGGTGGTCCCCTCTTTAAGGGGGACCGCACAGACTGTAACAACTACAGGGGCATCTCACTCCTCAGTGTGCCGGGAAAGGTCCTGGCAAGGATTATTCAACATCGCCTTGCCAGGCACGCTGAGGAGAGGCTTGCGGAGCCCCAATGCGGTTTCAGGAAAGGGCGATCCTGCACAGATGCCATATTCTCTGTCCGTCTGCTACAGCAGAGGTGTAGGGAATTCCAACAAGACCTACATCTCTGCTTTATTGACCTGGTCAAGGCCTATGATACCATCAGTAGGCCTGGGCTCTGGGTTGTTCTTCGTGCTTTTGGAATACCTGACCCTCTGCTCACGAACATTAAGGACCTTCATGATGGTGAGCGGGCTCGGGTAAAACTACGTGGCCGGGAGTCAGAGCCATTCCCTGTACACCTTGGGGTGCGACAGGGATGTCCTCTGGCTCCCACATTATTTAACATCTATTTTGACCACGTAGTTCGTGAAGCCTTCAATAGCTGTACCGGGGGAATCTCAATATGGTACAGATATAATGGGAGGCTGATCGATACCCGGGTGCGGTCAAGGGATGGCTCCCTATTGCTCAACCACGTTATGTATGCTGATGATTTGGTAATTGCCGCTCACTCAGAGGAGGAGTTGGAGACGCTGCTGCTGAGAGTGGAGCGTGCCACTAAGTGGTGGGGCCTAACCATCAGCCCCACCAAAACTAAGCACCTGCCTGGGTATTTTGTACCATCGGACACTCCACCCCCACAACTCCCAATCGGTGATGGGGCAGTTGTGCAGAGAGTAGACAACTTACCATACCTGGGCAGTGTGCTTATGACCGGCTCCAGTTTAACAGCACAAGTCTCACTCCGAATCAGTCGAGCGGCAATATCTTTGCATCGGTTGCGTAACGCTGTGTGGAAGCTACCTGGTCTGTCGCTCCGCACTGAGCTTCAGGTCTTCTCGGCCACGGTCATTCCCTCCCTTCTCTACGCTTGCGAAACGTGGACCCCCCTAATGGAACATCTTCGCCGGTTAGAAACATTTAGGCTGGCCTGCCTACGATCCATCCTGGGTTTAACCAGGCTGGATTGTGTGAGGAGCTCACAAATCCTTGAAAGATCTGGGCAAGGTCCCATACAGTGAGGGAAAAAAGTATTTGATCCCCTGCTGATTTTGTACGTTTGCCCACTGACAAAGAAATGATCAGTCTATAATTTTAATGTTAGGTTTATTTAAACAGTGAGAGACAGAATAACAACAACAAAATCCAGAAAAACGCATGTCAAAAATGTTATAAATAGATTCATTTTTTAATGAGGGAAATAAGTATTTGACCCCCTCTCAATCATAATGATTTCTGGCTCTCAGGTATATTTTATACAGGTAACGTGTGTGTGTGTGTGTGTCTGTGTGTCTGTGTGTCTGTGAGACAAAGGCGGCCGGGGGTGGTGCTGGTAGCCACCCACCCCCTCTGTGTGTGTAGGTGCTGCTAATCGCTAGTAACAGCACTTGCCCCTACAGCCTGCTAGAGGCTACCTGGGGGATCTTTGTCTGTGTGTGTAGGTGCTGCTACTCGCTACTGACAGCACTTGCCCCTACAGCCTGCTAGATGCTACCTGGGGGATCTTTGTGTGTGTAGGTACTGCTACTCGCTACTAATAGCACTAGCCCCTACAGCCTGCTAGATGCTACCTGGGAGATCTTTGTCTGTGTATGTGTAGGTGCTGCTACTCGCTACTCGCAGCACTTGCCCCTACAGCCTGCTAGAAGCTACCTGGTAGCTCCTCCGGCAGGCAAGGCTGCGATGGCTGGGTCACGTAGCCCGCATGCCCAGCTACCGCATGCCGAACAGCTTTTGTTTGGCCGGATCGAGGGGGCTAAGCGGGAGCGGCACGGGCTAGAGAAGAGATGGAGCGATGTGGTACAGGAGGACGTGGAGCTGAGTGGACTTGCCGATGACTGGTACCAGCGGTGTCAAGATCGACCTCTGTGGAGGAGGCTCGTGAAGGACGCTACTGGGCAGTTGGAGGCAGTCGCCCTCCAACAACAACGGAGGGTGGAGGAGCGACGCTCAGAACAACGAGCGGAGCGCCGGGTGGCTAAAGCACAGCAGGTTGGCACAGTAGGGGGCACAGGTGGTGCATCAGCCAGTCATCTCAGTCAGTCGACCCGTGGCACCTGCTGGGTCTGCCCCGTGACGTCCTGCCAGCGGGCGTCGACACTTCACGTGGCCTCAAGGTGCACCTAGCCTGGCACAAGCATCGTGGTGACGTCACCGCCACTTAGTGGCGAATGGCGGTTGTTGAGTGTTGTTGTGTGTCTGTGTGTGTCTGCGTGTGTGTCTGTGTGTCTGTGTGTGGTGTCACTGTGTGTAGGGCGTGGTGCTGACTTTCATAGGCGCTGCTGCTACTCGCTACAGCCTGCTAGAGGCTACCTGGGGGATCTTTGTCTGTGTGTAGGTGCTGCTACTCGCTACTAACAGCACTTGCCCCTACAGCCTGTTAGAGACTACCTGGGGAATCTTTGTCTCTGTGTGTAGGTGCTGCTACTCGCTACTAACAGCACTTGCCCCTACAACCTGCAACAGGCTACCTGGGGGATCTTTGTCTTTGTGTCCGTGGCCTTCAAAACATTCGAACCACCTCGAAAAGAACCTGCAAGACAACAACAACATCAACAACAACATCAACAACATCAACAACAACACACACAACTAGACACACACACATAGAGAAACACACACACATAGAGAAACACACACACATAGACACACACATAGACACAACAACAAAACCCGCCATTCGCCACTAAGTGGCGGTGACGTCACCACGACGCTTGTGCCAGACCATGTGCACCTTGAGGCCACGTGAAGTGTCGAACGCTCGCTGGCAGGAGGTCACGGGGCAGACCCAAGTGCCACCGCTCAAATGACTAAGATGACTGAGATGACTGAGATGACTGGCTGATGCACCACCTGTGCCCCCTACTGTGCCAACCTGCTGTGCTTTAGCCACCCGGCGCTCCGCTCGTTGTTGTGAGCATCGCTCCTCCGCCCTCCTTTGTTGTTGGAGGGCGACTGCCTCCAACTGCCCAGTAGCGTCCTTCACGAGCCTCCTCCACAGAGGCCGATCTTGACACCGCTGGTACCAGTCATCGGCAAGTCCACTCAGCTCCACGTCCTCCTGTACCACATCACTCCATCTCTTCTCTAGCCCGTGCCGTGCCCGTTTAGCCCCCTCGATCCGGCCGAACAAAAGCTGTTCGGCATGCGGTGGCTGGGCATGCGGGCTACATGACCCAGCCATCGCAGCCTTGCCCGCCGGAGGAGCTCACCGATGGGACCTTGCCCAGATCTTTCAAGGATTTGTGAGCTCCTCACACAATCCAGCCTGGTTAAACCCAGGATGGATCGTAGGCAGGCCAGCCTAAATGTTTCTAACCGGCAAAGATGTTCCATTAGTGGGGTCCACGTTTTGCAAGCATAGAGAAGGGAGGGAATGACCATGGCCGAGAAGACCTGAAGCTTAGTGCGGAGCGACAGACCAGGTAGCTTCCACACAGCGTTACGCAACCGATGAAAAGATATTGCCGCTTGACTGATTCGGAGTGAGACTTCTGCTGTTAAACTGGAGCCGGTCATAAGCACACTGCCCCAGGTATGGGAAACTCTCCACTCTCTCCACAACTGCCCCATCACCGATTGAGAGTTGTGGGGGTGGAGTGTCCGATGGTACAAAATACCCAGGCAGGTGCTTAGTTTTGGTGGAGCTGATGGTAAGGCCCCATCTCTTAGTGGCATGCTCCAGTAGCGTCTCCAACTCCTCCTCAGAATGAGCAACTATTACCAAATCATCAGCATACATAACGTGGTTGAGCAATAGGGAGCCATCCCTTGACCACACCCGGGCATCGATCAGCCTCCCATTATATCTGTACCAAATGGAGATTCCCCCGGTACAGCTATTGAAGGCTTCACGAACTACGTGGTCAAAATAGATGTTAAATAATGTGGGAGCCAGAGGACATCCCTGTCGCACCCCAAGGTGTACAGGGAATGGCTCTGACTCCCGACCACGTAGTTTTACCCGGGCCCGCTCACCATCATGAAGGTCCATAATGATCGTGCGCAGGGCGTCAGGGACTCCAAAAGCACGAAGAACAACCCAGAGCCCAGGCCTACTGATGGTATCATAGGCCTTGACCAGGTCAATAAAGCAGAGATGTAGGTCTTGCTGGAATTGCCTACACCTCTGCTGTAGCAGACGGACGGAAAATATGGCATCTGTGCAGGACCGCCCTTTCCTGAAACCGCATTGGGACTCTGCAAGCCTCTCCTCAGCATGCCTGGCAAGGCGATGTTGAATAATCCTTTGCCAGGGCCTTTCCCGGCACACTGAGGGGTGAGATGCCCCTGTAGTTGTTACAGTCTGTGCGGTCCCCCTTCTTAAAGAGGGGGACCACCAGGGCATCCTTCCAATCCTGCAGAACCCATCCAGTGGTCCAGACTGTTGTTACGATGTCATATAGGGCAGTCTGTGCACAAACGCCACCCTCCCTCAGCATTTCGCTTGGGAGATCATCTCTGCCCGGTGCCTTTCCTGGTCTCAGACTCCGGATCGCCTTCAGTACTTCCTCAACAGATGGCACCTCAGCCAGCCACTCACAGGGGGTGACTTCTTCCAAAATTTGAGGCACCGCAGCATCAGCAGGGTCATCCCCACTTTGTGCCACGATGTTTTCTAGGCTGAGGGGTTTCCCCTCCCCCAGGACCTCACAGAAATGCTCAGCAAATCTGCAAACCTGTTCCTGTGGGTCGGAGATTGGAACACCACTTTTTCCCCTAATGATGGTAATAGGTGTGGCGCTGCAGGTTACTTTATTGATGGAGTTAAATAGAGATTTGTGATCAAGGGCCACTAAGGCAGACTCCATCTCCTCAGCAACCCGCGACCACCACCCATCCTTGCAGCGCCTCACGGCTCTCCGAACCTCCGAGCAAAGGTTGCGGTAAGCCTCCTCATTCTCTGGCAGGCGCATCTTACAGATGACAAGTCGATGGTCAGAGGGCAGATCAGCTCCACGGTAGGTCCTGGTGTCAAGGACATGGGCTCGCATCCGCTGGTCCTTCACTATATAGTCCACCAGATGTTCTTGCTTGGACCCGGCATATATCCATGATGTTGTGTGGATGCGCCGATGCCGGAACAGCGTGTTGGTAATTACAAGCCCATGGGCTGCACAAAAATCTAGCAGCCTCCTACCGTTGTTATTGAGCTGATCTGGCCCATGCCCTCCAATCACTCCAGACGAGGTGCCAGCATCATGACCAACTCGGGCATTGAAGTCACCCAACATGATGACTCTATCCCGAGGTGCCAGTTTAGTCACAGCACCTGTGACAGGAGGTCATAGAAGGCATCTGACTCTTCGGCTTTGCCTGCATCCCTCCACGGATGTTCGTTTTCGGTGGGGGCATAAGTAACCACGACCACCACTCCTCGCCTCCGGTTGATGGGAAGGCGAGCCCAAAGTAGCCTGGGGCTTACAGCTTCCCACACCTCACCGCCACGCTCCCACGCACCCTTCATTCTTTTGTTCAAAAGAAGAGCCACTCCCTGTTGTTTGGCAGTCTCCTGCCCCGAGTAGAGGACTGTCCACCCCTCATGGAGGTAGGAGCCAGAACTGGTCAACTGGACCTCCTGAATGCCACAGAGATCCAGGCGGTACCGGTCCAGCTCCCGACAGAAGAGTGGCAGCCTCAACTCTGCAGTGAGTGTTCGAACATTCCACGTGGCCACACGAAGTGGCTTTTCGTTGTTTCTGGAGGAGCCCCGAGGGTTGAGATTCAATCTCCTGGCTCCGCCAATTGGGGTTTGGCCAGGAGACGTCATAGACGCCTGTCCCCCCGGGGCCTCCGGCACAAGCTTATTAGTTAGATAATTTAGTCGTGGTTTCGTGGTAATTAATTGAAGGTGGAGGGGTTACCAGCCCCTCGCACCCGTCCAGAGCCCCCGTTTAGCCCCTGTGGTGGTCATAGACGCCATGAGGGGAGGAGCCAATCGGAATTGGACCTCCCCCCACAGCACTGTCCACGACAGAGTTGCCAGTCCGGCACCGCGAGGAGGTAGGGGGTTGTTTTGCCAGACACACATAGACACACTCACACATAGATACACACGTGGTGGTGGTGGTGGTGGTGATGGTGGTGGTGATGGTGGTGGTGGTCATGATGGTAGTGATGGTAGTGATGATGATAGTGGTAGTGATGGTAGTGGTGATGGTGGTGATGCTGGTGCTGGTGATGATGGTAGTGATGGTAGTGGTGATGGTAGTGATGGTGATGGTGGTAGTGATGGTAGCAATGTCCATCACCTCTAGGGCGATGAGAAAGACGATCATCCACTCGTGATAGTGATGATGGTGTTGATGGTGGTGATGGTGGTGATGGTGCTGATGGTGGTGATGGTGGTGGTGATGGTGGTGATGATGATGGTGGTGGTGATGGTGGTGATGGTGGTGGTGATGGTGGTGATGGTGGTGATGATGGTGGTGATGGTGATGATGGTGGTGATGGTAGTGATGGTGTTGATGGTAGTGATGCTGATGATGATGGTGGAGGTGATAGTAGTGATGTACATCACCTCTACAGCGATGAGGAGGACGATCATCCACTCGTGATGGTGTTGATGGTGGAGGTGATGGTAGTGATGATGGTGGTGTTGGTGGTGATGATGGTGATGGTGGTGATGATGGTAGTGATGATGGTGATGATGGTGATGGTAGAGGTGATGATGGTAGTGATGGTGATGATGGTGATGTTAGTGATGTCCATCACCTCTACAGCGATGAGGAGGACGATCATCCACTCGTGATGGTGATGGTAGTGGTGGTGATGTTAGTAGTGATGATGATGGTGATGTTAGTGATGTCTATCACCTCTACAGTGATGAGGACGATCATCCACTCGTGATGGTGATGATGGTGGAGGTGATGGTAGTGATGATGATGGTAGTGATGTCCATCACCTCTACAGCGATGAGGAGGACGATCATCCACTCGTGATGGTGTTGATGGTGGAGGTGATGGTAGTGATGGTGATGATGGTGATGGTAGTGATGTCCATCACCTCTACAGCGATGAGGAGGACGATCATCCACTCGTGATGGTGATGTTAGTGGTGATGATGGTGATGGTAGTGATGTCCATCACCTCTACAGCGATGAGGAGGACGATCACCCACTCGTGATGGTAGTGAAGATGATGGTGATGATGGTGGAGGTGATGGTAGTGATGGTGGTGATGGTGGAGGTAGTGATGTCCATCACCTCTACAGCGATGAGGAGGACGATCATCCACTCGTGATGGTGATGATGGTAGTGATGGTGATGATGGTGATGATGGTGATGATGGTAGTGATGGTGATGATGGTGATGTTAGTGATGTTAGTGATGTCCATCACTTCTACAGCGATGAGGAGGACGATCATCCACTCGTGATGGTGATGATGGTAGTGATGGTCGTGATGGTGATGATGGTGATGGTGGTGATGGTGATGTTAGTGGTGACGGTGATGATGGTGATGATAGTGGAGGTGATGGTAGTGATGTCCATCACCTCTACAGCGATGAGGAGGAGGATCATCCACTTGTGATGGTGATGATGGTAGTGATGGTCGTGATGGTGATGATGGTGATGGTGATGTTAGTGGTGACGGTGATGATGGTGATGATAGTGGAGGTGATGGTAGTGATGTCCATCACCTCTACAGCGATGAGGATGACGATCATCCACTCGTGATGGTGATGATGGTGATGGTGGTGATGGTAGTGGTGATGATGGTGGAGGTGATGGTAGTGATGTCCATCACCTCTACAGCGATGAGGAGGACGATCATCCACTCGTGATGGTGATGATGGTAGTGATGGTGATGATGGTGATGGTAGTGATGATGGTGATGATGGTGATGATGGTGATGATGGTAGTGATGTCCATCACCTCTACAGCGATGAGGAGGAGGATCATCCACTCGTGATGGTGATGATGGTAGTGATGGTCGTGATGGTGATGATGGTGATGGTAGTGATAGTGATGGTGGTGATGGTGGTGATGGTGATGTTAGTGGTGATGATGGTGATGATGTTAGTAGTGGTGATGGTGATGATGGTGATGGTAGTGATGTCCATCACCTCTACAGCGATGAGGAGGACGATCATGCACTCGTGATGGTGGTGATGGTAGTGATGGTAGTGATGGTGATGGTGGTGATGGTGATGTTAGTGGTGATGATGGTGGAGGTGATGGTAGTGATGTCCATCACCTCTACAGCGATGAGGAGGACGATCATCCACTCGTGATGGTGATGATGGTAGTGATGGTGATGATGGTGATGATGGTGATGATGGTAGTGATGGTGATGATGGTGATGTTAGTGATGTTAGTGATGTCCATCACTTCTACAGCGATGAGGAGGACGATCATCCACTCGTGATGGTGATGATGGTAGTGATGGTCGTGATGGTGATGATGGTGATGGTGGTGATGGTGATGTTAGTGGTGACGGTGATGATGGTGATGATAGTGGAGGTGATGGTAGTGATGTCCATCACCTCTACAGCGATGAGGAGGAGGATCATCCACTTGTGATGGTGATGATGGTAGTGATGGTCGTGATGGTGATGATGGTGATGGTGGTGATGGTAATGTTAGTGGTAACGGTGATGATGGTGATGATAGTGGAGGTGATGGTAGTGATGTCCATCACCTCTACAGCGATGAGGATGACGATCATCCACTCGTGATGGTGATGATGGTGATGGTGGTGATGGTAGTGGTGATGATGGTGGAGGTGATGGTAGTGATGTCCATCACCTCTACAGCGATGAGGAGGACGATCATCCACTCGTGATGGTGATGATGGTAGTGATGGTGATGATGGTGATGGTAGTGATGATGGTGATGATGGTGATGATGGTGATGATGGTAGTGATGTCCATCACCTCTACAGCGATGAGGAGGAGGATCATCCACTCGTGATGGTGATGATGGTAGTGATGGTCGTGATGGTGATGATGGTGATGGTAGTGATAGTGATGGTGGTGATGGTGGTGATGGTGATGTTAGTGGTGATGATGGTGATGATGTTAGTAGTGGTGATGGTGATGATGGTGATGGTAGTGATGTCCATCACCTCTACAGCGATGAGGAGGACGATCATGCACTCGTGATGGTGGTGATGGTAGTGATGGTAGTGATGGTGATGGTGGTGATGGTGATGTTAGTGGTGATGATGGTGGAGGTGATGGTAGTGATGTCCATCACCTCTACAGCGATGAGGAGGACGATCATCCACTCGTGATGGTGGTGATGGTGATGATTGTGATGATGGTGATGATGGTAGTGATGATGATGGTGATGTCCATCACCTCTACAGCGATGAGGAGGACGATCATCCACTCGTGATGGTGATGGTGGTGATGGTGGTGATGATGATGGTGGTGATGGTGATGATGGTGTTGATGGTGGTGATGACGGTGATGATGGTGATGATAGTGGAGGTGATGGTAGTGATGTCCATCACCTCTACAGCGATGAGGAGGACGATTATCCACTCGTGATGGTGATGATGGTAGTGATGATAGTGATGGTGATGTTAGTGGTGATGGTGATGTTAGTGGTGATAATGGTGATCATGGTAGTGATGGTAGTGATGGTGATGGTGGTGATGGTGATGTTAGTGGTGATGATGGTGATGATGGTAGTGATGGTGATGATGGTGATGGTAGTGATGTCCATCACCTCTACAGCGATGAGGAGGACGATCATCCACTCGTGATGGTGGTGATGGTGATGGTAGTGATGGTGATGGTGGTGATGTTAGTGGTGGTAATGGTAGTGATGGTGATGATGGTGATGGTGGTGATGGTGGTGATGGTGATGTTAGTGGTGATGATGGTGATGATGGTAGTGATGATGGTGATGATGGTGATGATGGTGATGGTGATGTTAGTGGTGATGATGGTGGAGGTGATGGTAGTGATGGTGATGGTGGTGATGGTGATGTTAGTGGTGATGGTGATGATGGTGATGATGGTGATGGTAGTGATGTCCATCACCTCTACAGCGATGAGGAGGACGATCATCCACTCGTGATGGTGATGATGGTGGTGATGGTAGTGATGGTGATGGTGGTGATGTTAGTGGTGATGGTGATGTTAGTGGTGATGATGGTGATGTTAGTGATGGTGATGATGGTGGAGGTGATGTTAGTGATGTCCATCACCTCTACAGCGATGAGGAGGACGATCATCCACTCGTGATGGTGATGATGGTGATGGTAGTGATGGTAGTGATGGTGATGATGGTGATGATGGTAGTGATGGTAGTGATGATGATGGTGATGGTAGTGATGTCCATCACCTCTACAGCGATGAGGAGGAGGATCATCCACTCGTGATGGTGATGATGGTAGTGATGGTCGTGATGGTGATGATGGTGATGGTAGTGATAGTGATGGTGGTGATGGTGGTGATGGTGATGTTAGTGGTGATGATGGTGATGATGTTAGTAGTGGTGATGGTGATGATGGTGATGGTAGTGATGTCCATCACCTCTACAGCGATGAGGAGGACGATCATGCACTCGTGATGGTGGTGATGGTAGTGATGGTAGTGATGGTGATGGTGGTGATGGTGATGTTAGTGGTGATGATGGTGGAGGTGATGGTAGTGATGTCCATCACCTCTACAGCGATGAGGAGGACGATCATCCACTCGTGATGGTGATGATGGTGATGATGGTAGTGATGGTGGTGGTGATGGTAGGGATGGTAGTGATGGTGGTGATGGTGATGGTAGTGATGATGCTGGTGATGGTGATGATGGTGATGTTAGTGGTGACGGTGATGATGGTGGTGATGGTGATGTTAGTGGTGATGATGGTGGAGGTGATGGTAGTGATGTCCATCACCTCTACAGCTATGAGTAGGACGATCATCCACTCGTGACAGTGATGATGGTGATGATGGTGGTGATGGTGATGATTGTGATGATGGTGATGATGGTAGTGATGATGATGGTGATGTCCATCACCTCTACAGCGATGAGGAGGACGATCATCCACTCGTGATGGTGATGGTGGTGATGGTGGTGATGATGATGGTGGTGATGGTGATGATGGTGTTGATGGTGGTGATGACGGTGATGATGGTGATGATAGTGGAGGTGATGGTAGTGATGTCCATCACCTCTACAGCGATGAGGAGGACGATTATCCACTCGTGATGGTGATGATGGTAGTGATGATAGTGATGGTGATGTTAGTGGTGATGGTGATGTTAGTGGTGATAATGGTGATCATGGTAGTGATGGTAGTGATGGTGATGGTGGTGATGGTGATGTTAGTGGTGATGATGGTAGTGATGGTGATGATGGTGATGGTAGTGATGTCCATCACCTCTACAGCGATGAGGAGGACGATCATCCACTCGTGATGGTGGTGATGGTGATGGTAGTGATGGTGATGGTGGTGATGTTAGTGGTGGTAATGGTAGTGATGGTGATGATGGTGATGGTGGTGATGGTGGTGATGGTTATGTTAGTGGTGATGATGGTGATAATGGTAGTGATGATGGTGATGATGGTGATGGTGATGTTAGTGGTGATGATGGTGGAGGTGATGGTAGTGATGGTGATGGTGGTGATGGTGATGTTAGTGGTGATGGTGATGATGGTGATGGTAGTGATGTCCATCACCTCTACAGCGATGAGGAGGACGATCATCCACTCATGATGGTGATGATGGTGGTGATGGTAGTGATGGTGATGGTGGTGATGTTAGTGGTGATGGTGATGTTAGTGGTGATGATGGTGATGTTAGTGATGGTGATGATGGTGGAGGTGATGTTAGTGATGTCCATCACCTCTACAGCGATGAGGAGGACGATCATCCACTCGTGATGGTGATGATGGTGATGGTAGTGATGGTAGTGATGGTGATGATGGTGATGATGGTAGTGATGGTAGTGATGATGATGGTGATGGTAGTGATGTCCATCACCTCTACAGCGATGAGGAGGACGATCATCCACTCGTGACGGTGATGATGGTGATGATGGTGATGTTAGTGATGATGGTGGAGGTGATGGTAGTGATGTTAGTGATGGTGATGGTGGTGATGGTGATGATGGTGATGTTAGTGATGTTAGTGATGTCCATCACCTCCACAGCGATGAGGAGGACGATCATCCACTCGTGATGGTGATGATGGTAGTGATGGTGATGATGGTGATGGTAGTGATGGTAGTGATGGTGATGGTGGTGATGGTAGTGATGATAGTGGAGGTGATGGTAGTGATGTCCATCACCTCTACAGCGATGAGGAGGACGATCATCCACTCGAGTCTCAGGCCGTGCTTCTCCGCCAAGTGGGAGCGCATCAAATCCGTGAGGTCTGTGCAATGCTTCAGTTTCTCGTTCATCACCTGCACCAGCAGCAGCAGTAGCAGCAGTAATAGTAGCAGTAGCAGCAGTACCAGCAGTAGTATTAGTAGTAGTAGCAGTAGTAGTAGTAGCAGTAGTAGCAGTAGCAGCAGTACCAGCAGTAATATTAGTAGTAGTAGTAGCAGCAGTAGCAGCAATAATAGTAGCAGTAGTAGTAGCAGCAGTAATAGTAGTAGCAGTAGCAGCAGTAGCATCAGTAATAGTAGCAGTAGCAGCAGTAATAGTAGCAGTAGCAGCAGTAGCAGTAATGGTAGCAGTAGTAGCACCAGTAATAGTAGCAGTAGCAGTAGTAGCACCAGTAGCAGCAGTAGTAGTAGGAGCAGTAGTAGTAGTAGGAGCAGTAGTAGCAGTAGTAGTAGCAGTAGTAGTAGCAGTAGTAGTAGCAGTAGTAGCAGCAGCAGCAGTAATAGTAGCAGTAGCAGCAGTAGCAGCAGTAGTAGCAGTAGTAGTGGTAGCAGCAGTAGCAGTAGTAGCAGCAGTAATAGTAGCAGTAGTAATAGTAGCAGCAGTAGTAGCAGTAGCAGCAGTAATAGTAGCAGTAATAGTAGCAGTAGCAGCAGTAGCAATAGTAGCAGTAATAGTAGCAGTAGTAGTAGTAGCAGTAGCAGCAGTAATAGTAGCAGTAATAGTAGCAGCAGTAGCAGTAGCAGCAGTAGCAGCAGTAGTAATAGTAGCAGTAATAGTAGCAGTAGCAGTAGTAGCAGTAGCAGCAGTAGTAGTAGCAGTAGTAGTAGGAGCAGTAGTAGCAGCAGTAGTAGTAGTAGTAGGAGCAGCAGTAGTAGTAGCAGTAGTAGTAGCAGTAGTAGTAGCAGTAGTAGTAGTAGCAACAGTAGCAGTGGTAGCAGTAGTAGTAGTAGTAGCAGTAGTAGTAGTAGCAGTCAGTAACAGTACCAGCAGTAGTAGTAGGCACAGTAGTAGCAGCAGTAGTAGTAGCAGTAGTAGCAGTAGTAGTAGCAGTAGTAGTAGCAGTAGTAGTAGTAGCAGTAGTAGTAGGAGTAGTAGTAGCAGTAGTAGCAGTAGTAGTAGCAGTAGTAGCAGCAGTAGTAGTAGTAGCAGTAGTAGTAGGAGCAGTAGTAGTAGCAGCAGTAGTAGTAGCAGTAGTAGTAGCAGTAGTAGTAGCAGTAGTAGCAGTAGTAGTAGCAGCAGTAGCAGCAGTAATAGTAGTAGCAGTAGTAGTAGCAGCAGTAGTAGTAGTAGCACCAGTAGCAGTAGTAGCAGTAGTAGTAGTAGCACCAGTAGCAGTAGTAGCAGTAGTAGTAGCAGTAGTAGCAGCAGTAGCAGCAGTAGTAGCAGTAGTAGCAGCAGTAGTAGTAGCAGTAGTAGTATCACCAGTAGTAGCAGTAGTAGTAGCAGTAGTAGTAGTAGCAGCAGTAGTAGTAGCACCAGTAGTAGTAGTAGTAGCACCAGTAGCAGTAGTAGCAGTAGTAGTAGCAGTAGTAGCAGCAGTAGTAGTAGCAGTAGTAGCAGTAGTAGTAGTAGCAGTAGTAGTAGCAGTAGCAGTAGTAGCAGTAGTAGTAGTAGCAGTAGTAGCAGCAGTAGTAGTAGCAGTAGTAGCAGCAGCAGTAGTAGCAGCAATAGTAGTAGCAGTAGTAGTAGCAGTAGTAGTAGCAGTAGCAGCAGTAGTGGTAGTAGCAGTAGTAGCAGTAGTAGTAGCAGTAGTAGTAGCAGTAGCAGCAGTAGTAGTAGCAGTAGTAGCAGTAGTAGTAGCAGCAGTAGTAGTAGCCGTAGTAGTAGTAGCAGTAGTAGCAGCAGCAGCAGTAGTAGCAGCAGTAGTAGTAGCAGTAGATGCTCATGTCTCCCCGTGTCTCCCCATGTCTCCCCCCCCCCCGTGTCTCCCCGTGTCTCCCCGTGTCTCCCTGTGTCTCCCCGTGTCTCCCCGTGTCTCCCCTTGTCTCCATGTGTCTCCCCGTGTCTCACCGTGTCTCCCCCCCGTGTCTCCCCCCTGTGTCTCCCTGTGTCTCCCCGTGTCTCCCCCCTGTGTCTCCCCTGTGTCTCCCCCCGTGTCGCCCTGTGTCTCCCTGTGTCTCCCTGTGTCTCCTCGTGTCTCCCCGTGTTTCCCCGTGTCTCCCCGTGTCTCCCTGTGTTTCCCCCCCCCCGTGTCTCCCCGTGTCTCCCCCCTGTCTCTCCCTGTGTCTCCGCGTCTCTCCCTGTGTCTCCCCGTGTCTTCCCGTGTCTCCCTGTGTCTCCCCGTGTCTCCCCGTGTCTCCCCGTGTCTCCCTGTGTCTCCCCGTGTCTCACCGTGTCTCCCCCCCGTGTCTCCCCGTGTCTCCCCGTGTCTCCCTGTGTCTCCCCGTGTCTCCCTGTGTCTCCCCGTGTCTCCCCGTGTCTCCCCCCCGTGTCTCCCTGTGTCTCCCCGTGTCTCCCCCCCCGTGTCTCCCCGTGTCTCCCTGTGTCTCCCCGTGTCTCTCCCTGTGTCTCCCTGTGTCTCCCCGTGTCTCCCCGTGTCTCCCCGTGTCTCTCCCTGTCTCCCCCTGTCTCCCCGTGTCTCCCCGTGTATCCCCGTGTCTCCCCGTGTCTCCCCGTGTCTCCCCACGTGTCTCCCTGTGTCTCCCCACGTGTCTCCCCACGTGTCTCCCCCCTGTGTCTCCCTGTGTCTCCCCGTGTCTCCCTGTCTCCCCCCCCGTGGGTCCCCGTGTCTCCCCCTGTTCCCCCGGTGTCTCCCCGTGTCTCCCCGTGTCCCCCCGTGTCTCCCCCTGTCTCCCCATGTCTCCCCGTGTCTCCCCGTGTCTCCCCACGTGTCTCCCCCCTGTGTCTCCCCGTGTCTCCCCCCAGTGTCTTCCCGTGTCTCCCCGTGTCTCCCCGTGTCTCTCCCCTGTGTCTCCCCGTGTCTCCCCCCAGTGTCTCCCCGTGTCTCCCCCTGTCTCCCCCTGTCTCCCCGTGTCTCCCCGTGTCTCCCTGTGTCTCCCCGTGTCTCCCCGTGTCTCCCCGTGTCTCCCCACGTGTCTCCCCCCCTGTGTCTCCCCGTGTCTCCCCGTGTCTCTCCGTGTCTCCCCCCGTGTCTCCCCCCGTGTCTCCCCCCGTGTCTCCCCCCGTGTCCCCCCGTGTCTCCCCGTGTCTCCCCGTGTCTCTCCGTGTCTCCCCGTGTCTCCCCGTGTCTCTCCCTGTGTCTCCCCGTCTCTCCCCGTGTCTCCCCGTGTCTCCCCGTGTCTCCCCGTGTCTCCCCCCTGTGTCTCCCCGTGTCTCCCCGTGTCTCCCCCCCGTGTCTCCCCGTATCTCCCCGTGTCTCCCCCCCCGTGTCTCCCCGTGTCTCCCTGTCTCCCTGTGTCTCCCCGTGTCTCTCCCCGTGTCTCCCCGTGTCTCCCCGTGTCTCCCCCCCGTGTCCCCCCGTGTCTCCCCCACGGTAGCTACCCGTACACGACGTGCGATACTTAGGAACTGGCTCGTCTGCTCGTACAGAGACTCCAGCTCCTCCCGGTCCCAGTAGAAGTCCGGAGTGAGGAGCAGATCAGAGCTGAGGTTGATCCGGTGTCTGGAGCACAAACAGCAGTGGTAGCAGTAGCAGCAGTAGTAGTAGCAGTAGTAGCAGTGGTAGCAGTAGTAGTAGTAGTAGCAACAGCAGCAGTAGTAGTAGTAGCAACAGCAGCAGTGGTAGCAGTAGTAGTAGTAGCAGTAGTAGTAGTAGCAACAGCAGCAGTAGTAGTAGTAGCAACAGCAGCAGTGGTAGCAGTAGTAGTAGTAGCAGTAGTAGTAGTAGCAACAGCAGCAGTAGTAGTAGTAGCAACAGCAGCAGTAGTAGTAGTAGTAGCAGTAGTAGTAGCAGTAGTAGCAGTAGTAGTAGTAGCAGTAGTAGTAGCAGTGGTAGCAGTAGTAGTAGTAGCAGTAGTAGTAGCAGTAGTAGTAGCAGCAATGGTAGCAGTAGTAGCAGTAGTAGTAGCAGCAGTAGTAGTAGCAGTGGTAGTAGCAGCAATGGTAGCAGTAGTAGTAGCAGCAGTAGTAGTAGCAGTAGTAGCAGCAGTAGTAGTAGCAACAGTAGTAGCAGCAGTAGTAGCAGCAGTAGTAGTAGCAGAAGTATCAGTAGTAGTAGTAGCAGTAGTAGCAGTAGGAGTAGCAGCAGTAGTAGCAGTAGCAGAAGTATCAATAGCAGAAGTATCAGTAGTAGCAGTAGGAGTAGCAGCAGTAGGAGTAGCAGCAGCAGGAGAACTGTGTGTAGTGAGTCTATGCGTCTCTGAAGGTACTGATGATGATGATGGTGGTGATGATGATGGTGGTGATGATGATGGTGGTGATGGTGGTGATGATGGTGATGATGGTGGTGTCCGGCAAAACAACCCCCTACCTCCTCGCGGTGCCGGACGGGCAACTCTGTCGTGGACAGCGCTGTGGGGGGAGATCCAATTTTGATTGGCTCCTCCCCTCATGGCATATGTGTCCACCACAGGGGCTAAACGGGGGCTCTGGACGGGTGCGAGGGGCTGGTAACCCCTCCACCTTCAATTAATTACCACGAAACCACGAATTAAACTGAAATATGTAACTAATAAGCTTGTGCCGGAGGCCCCGGGGGGCCAGGCGTCTATGACGTCTCCTGGCCAAACCCCAATTGGCGGAGCCAGGAGATTGAATACCTACCCTCGGGGCTACTCCAGAAACAACGAAAAGCCACTATGGGTGGCCACGTGGAATGTTCGAACGCTCACTGCAGAGGAGAGGCTGCCACTCCTCTGTCGGGAGCTGGACCGGTACCGCCTGGATCTATGCGGCATTCAGGAGGTCCGGTGGACCGGCTCTGGCTCCTGCCACCATGAGGGGTGGACAGTCCTCTACTCGGGGCAGCAGACTGCCAAACAACAGGGTGTGGGTCTTCTTTTGAACAAAAGAATGAAGGGGGCGTGGGAGCGTGGCGGTGAGGTGTGGGAAGCTGTAAGCCCCAGGCTACTTTGGGCTCGCCTTCCCATCAACCGGAGGCGAGGAATGGTGGTCGTGGTTACTTATGCCCCCACCGAAGATGAACATCCGTGGAGGGATGTCACAGGTGCTGGCTAAAGTGGCCCCTCGGGATAGAGTCATCATGTTGGGTGACTTCAATGCCCGAGTTGGTCATGATACTGGCACCTGGTCTGGAGTGATTGGAGGGCATGGGCCAGATCAGCTCAATAACAACGGTAGGAGGCTGCTAGATTTTTGTGCAGCCCATGGGCTTGTAATTACCAACACGCTGTTCCGGCATCGGCGCATCCACACAACATCATGGATGCATGCCGGGTCCAAGCAAGAACATCTGCTGGACTACATAGTGACGGACCAGCGAATGCGAGCCCATGTCCTTGACACCAGGACCTACCGTGGAGCTGATCTGCCCTCTGACCATCGACTAGTCATCTGTAAGATGCGCCTGCCATTCTTCCACTCCGGTGGTGGGTGTACACCCAGGACCCCATTCCAACCTAAAGTGGCCTGGTCTCAGTTATCTGATGAAAGTTGCAAGCGAGAATTTCATCATCGCTTGCGACTGGGATTGGCATCGTCCCCGACTCCTCCTGATGTCGAGGGTAAATGGGCGAGGTTTAGGACTGTGACTCATGCAGCTGCAATGGCTGCTTTGGGTACGCGGTCCAGACCTCCCCAGACACCCTGGATGACAGAGGAGTTGTTCAGGATGGTTGAGAAAAAGCGACAGGCCCACTGCCATCGGCTACAGAATCCCACGTCAGAGAATGAGGAGGCTTACCGCAGCCTTCGCTCGGAGGTTCGGAGAGCCGTGAGGCGCTGCAAGGATGGGTGGTGGTCGCGGGTTGCTGAGGAGATGGAGTCTGCCTCAGTGGCCCGTGATCACAAATCTCTATTTAACTCCATCAAAAAAGTAACCTGCAGCGCCACACCTATTACCATCATTAGGGGAAAAAACGGTGATCCAATTTCCGACCCCCAGGAACAGGTTCGCAGATTTGCTGAGCATTTCTGTGAGGTCCTGGGGGAGGGAAAATCCCTCAGCCAGGAAAACATCGTGGCACAAAGTGAGGATGACCCTGCTGAGGCTGCGGTGCCTCAAATATTGGATGAAGTCACCCCCTGTGAGTGGCTGGCTGAGGTGCCATCTGCTGAGGAAGTATTGAAGGCGATCCGGAGTCTGAGACCAGGAAAGGCAGCGGGCAGAGATAATCTCCCAAGCGAAATGCTGAGGGAGGGTGGCGTTTGTGCACAGACTGCCCTATATGACATCATAACAACAGTCTGGACCACTGGACGGGTTCCGCAGGATTGGAAGGATGCCCTGGTGGTCCCCCTTTTTAAGAAGGGGGACCGCACAGACTGTAACAACTACAGGGGCATCTCACTCCTCAGTGTGCCGGGAAAGGTCCTGGCAAGGATTATTCAGCATCGCCTTGCCAGGCACGCTGAGGAGAGGCTTGCGGAGCCCCAATGCGGTTTCAGGAAAGGGCGGTCCTGCACAGATGCCATATTTTCTGTCCGTCTGCTACAGCAGAGGTGTAGGGAATTCCAACAAGACCTACATCTCTGCTTTATTGACCTGGTCAAGGCCTATGATACCATCAGTAGGCCTGGGCTCTGGGTCGTTCTTCGTGCTTTTGGAGTACCTGACCCTCTGCTCACGATCATTAAGGACCTTCATGATGGTGAGCGGGCCAGGGTAAAACTACGTGGCCGGGAGTCAGAGCCATTCCCTGTACACCTTGGGGTGCGACGGGGATGTCCTCTGGCTCCCACATTATTTAACATCTATTTTGACCACGTAGTTCGTGAAGCCTTCAATAGCTGTACCGGGGGAATCTCCATATGGTACAGATATAATGGGAGGCTAATCGATGCCCGGGTGCGGTCAAGGGATGGCTCCCTATTGCTCAACCACGTTATGTATGCTGATGACTTGGTAATAGCTGCTCAGTCAGAGGAGGAGTTGGAGACGCTGCTGCTGAGACTGGAGCGTGCCACTAAGAGGTGGGGCCTTACCATCAGCCCCACCAAAACTAAGCACCTGCCTGGGTATTTTGTACCATCGGACACTCCACCCCCACAACTCCCAATCGGTGATGGGGCAGTTGTGGAGAGAGTAGAGAGTTTCGCATACCTGGGCAGTGTGCTTATGACTGGCTCCAGTTTAACAGCAGAGGTCTCACTCCGAATCAGTCGAGCGGCAATATCTTTTCATCGGTTGCGTAACGCTGTGTGGAAGCTACCTGGTCTGTCGCTCCGCACTAAGCTTCAGGTCTTCTCGGCCACGGTCATTCCCTCCCTTCTCTACGCTTGCGAAACGTGGACCCCCCTAATGGAACATCTTCGCCGGTTAGAAACATTTAGGCTGGCCTGCCTACGATCCATCCTGGGTTTAACCAGACTGGATTGTGTGAGGAGCTCACAAATCCTTGAAGGATCTGGGCAGGGTCCCATCGGTGAGCTCCTCCGGCAGGCAAGGCTGCGATGGCTGGGTCATGTAGCCCGCATGCCCAGCCACCGCATGCCGAAACAGCTTTTGTTTGGCCGGATTGAGGGGGCTAAGCGGGCGCGGCACGGGCTAGAGAAGGGATGGAGTGATGTGGTACAGGAGGACGTGGAGCTGAGTGGACTTGCCGATGACTGGTACCAGCGGTGTCAAGATCGGCCTCTGTGGAGGAGGCTCGTGAAGGATGCTACTGGGCAGTTGGAGGCAGTCGCCCTCCAACAACAACGGAGGGCGGAGGAGCGACGCTCAGAACAACGAGCGGAGCGCCGGGTGGCTAAAGCACAGCAGGTTGGCACAGTAGGGGGCACAGGTGGTGCATCAGCCAGTCATCTCAGTCAGTCGACCCGTGGCACCTGGGTCTGCCCCGTGACCTCCTGCCAGCGGGCGTTCGACACTTCACGTGGCCTCAAGGTGCACATAGCCTGGCACAAGCGTCGTGGTGACGTCACCGCCACTTAGTGGCGAATGGCGGTTGTTGTTGTTGTTGATGGTGGTGATGATGATGATGGTGGTGATGATGATGGTGGTGATGATGATGATGGTGGTGATGATGATGATGGTGGTGATGATGGTGATGATGATGATGGTGGCGATGATGATGATGGTGGTGATGATGATGGTGGTGATGGTGGTGATGATGGTGATGATGATGGTGGTGATGGTGGTGATGGTGGTGATGATGATGGTGATGCTGGTGATGGTGGTGATGATGGTGATGGTGGTGATGGTGGTGATGATGGTGATGATGATGGTGGTGATGGTGGTGATGATGATGGTGATGGTGGTGATGGTGGTGATGGTGGTGATGATGGCTGTGATGGTGGTGATGATGGTGATGGTGGTGATGATGATGGTGGTGATGGTGGTGATGATGGTGATGATGGCTGTGATGGTGGTGATGATGGTGATGGTGGTGATGATGATGATGATGGTGGTGATGGTGGTGATGATGGTGGTGATGGTGGTGATGGTGGTGATGATGGTGATGGTGATGATGGTGGTGATGATGGCTGTGATGGTGATGGTGATAATGATGGTGGTGATGGTGGTGATGGTGTGGTGATGGTGATGATGGTGGTGATGGTGGTGATGGTGGTGGTGGTGGTGATGATGGTGGTGGTGATGGTGATGGTGGTGATGGTGGTGATGATGGTGATGGTGGTGATGGTGGTGATGGTGGTGGTGATGGTGATGGTCGTGGTGATGATGATGGTGGTGATGGTGGTGATGATGATGGTGATGATGATGGTGGTGATGATGATGGTGGTGATGGTGGTGATGGTGGTGGTGATGATGGTGATGGTGGTGATGGTGGTGATGTTGGTGGTGATGGTGGTGGTGATGGTGGTGGTGATGATGGTGATGATGGTGATGGTGGTGGTGATGGTGGTGGTGATGGTGGTGGTGATAGTGATGGTGGTGGTGATGGTGGTGATGGTGATGATGGTGGTGATGGTGGTGGTGATGATGGTGATGGTGGTGATGATGGTGGGTGATGGTGGTGATGGTGGTGATGGTGGTGGTGATGGTGGTGATGGTGGTGATGGTGGTGGTGATGGTGATTATGGTGATGATGGTGATGATGATGGTGGTGATGATGGTAGTGATAGTGATGATGGTGGTGATGATGGTAGTGATAGTGATGATGGTGATGATGATGGTGGTGATGATGATGATAGTGAAGATGGTGGTGATGATGGTGATGATGGTGGTGATGATGGTAGTGATAGTGATGATGGTGATGATGATGGTCACCTCAGAGAGAAGAGTTGTCCAATCTTCTTCATCACCTCGGCCCTTGACAATCTCACAGCGTGGCCAGATTTCAGCTGCTGCAATAGAGACCCATAGACACCCTAAGACTAATCATAGAGACCCTAAGACTACTCATAGAGACCCACAGACTACTCACAGAGACCCATAGACTACTCATAGACACCCACAGACTACTCATAGACACCCACAGACTACTCATAGACACTCACAGACTACTCATAGAGACCCACAGAATACTCATAGACACCCACACACCACTCATAGAGACCCATAGACTACTCATAGAGACCCACAGACTACTCATAGACACTCACAGACTACTCATAGAGACCCACAGACTACTCATAGACACCCACAGACTACTCATAGACACCCACAGACTACTCATAGACACCCACAGACTACTCATAGAGACCCACACACCACTTAAAGACACCCACAGACTACTCATAGAGACCCACAGACTACTCATAGAGACCCACAGACTAATCATAGAGACCCACAGACTACTCATAGACACCCACAGACTACTCATAGACACCCACAGACTACTCATAGACACCCACAGACTAATCATAGACACCCACAAACTACTCATAGACACCCACAGACTACTCATAGACACCCACAGACTAATCATAGACACCCACACACTACTCATAGAGACCCACAGACTACTCATAGACACCCACAGACTACTCATAGACACCCACAGACTAATCATAGAGACCCACAGACTACTCATAGAGACCCACAGACTACTCATAGACACTCACAGACTAATCATAGACACCCACAGACTACTCATAGACACCCACAGACTAATCATAGACACCCACAGACTACTCATAGAGACCCACAGACTACTCATAGACACTCACAGACTAATCATAGACACCCACAGACTACTCATAGACACCCACAGACTAATCATAGACACCCACAGACTAATCATAGACACTCACAGACTACTCATAGACACCCACAGACTACTCATAGACACCCACAGACTACTCATAGACACCCACAGACTACTCATAGACACCCACAGACTACTCATAGACACTCACAGACTACTCATAGACACCCACAGACTACTCATAGATACTCACAGACTACTCATAGACACTCACAGACTACTCATAGACACCCACAGACTACTCATAGACACCCACAGACTACTCATAGACACCCACAGACTAATCATAGACACCCACAGACTACTCATAGACACTCACAGACTACTCATAGACACCCACAGACTACTCATAGACACCCACAGACTACTCATAGACACCCACAGACCACTCATAGAGACCCACAGACTAATCATAGAGACCCACAGACTAATCATAGACACTCACAGACTACTCATAGACACCCACTCATAGACACCCACAGACTACTGATAGACACCCACAGACTAATCATAGACACCCACAGAATACTCATAGAGACCCACAGACTAATCATAGAGACCCACAGACTACTCATAGACACCCACAGACTACTCATAGACACCCACAGACTACTCATAGACACCCACAGACTACTCATAGACACCCACACACCACTCATAGACACTCACAGACTACTCATAGACACCCACAGACTACTCATAGACACCCACAGACTACTCATAGACACCCACAGAATAATCATAGACACCCACAGACTACTCATAGACACCCACAGACTACTCATAGACACCCACAGACTAATCATAGAGACCCACAGACTACTCATAGACACCCACAGACTACTCATAGACACTCACAGACTACTCATAGACACTCACAGACTACTCATAGACACCCACAGACTACTCATAGACACTCACAGACTACTCATAGACACTCACAGACTACTCATAGACACCCACAGACTACTCATAGACACCCACAGACTACTCATAGACACCCACAGACTACTCATAGACACCCACAGACTACTCATAGACACTCACAGACTACTCATAGAGACCCACAGACTACTCATAGACACCCACAGTCTACTCATAGACACTCACAGACTACTCATAGACACCCACAGACTAATCATAGAGACCCACACACCACTTATAGAGACCCACAGACTACTCATAGACACCCACAGACTACTCATAGACACTCACAGACTACTCATAGACACTCACAGACTACTCATAGACACCCACAGACTACTCATAGACACTCACAGACTACTCATAGACACTCACAGACTACTCATAGACACCCACAGACTACTCATAGACACCCACAGACTACTCATAGACACCCACAGACTACTCATAGACACTCACAGACTACTCATAGAGACCCACAGACTACTCATAGACACCCACAGTCTACTCATAGACACTCACAGACTACTCATAGACACCCACAGACTACTCAGAGACCCACTGGGATTGACTGAATGGTGGTAGTGGTGGTGGTAGTAGTGGTGGTGGTAATGGTAGTGTTAGTGGTGGTGGTGTTAGTGGTGGTGGTGGTGTTAGTGGTGGTGGTGTTAGTGGTGTTAGTGGTGTAGCTACCTCTGGGATTGACTGGATGGTGGTGGTAGTGGTAGTGATGGTAGTTGTAGTAGTAGTTATAGTAGTGGTAGTAGTGGTTGCAGTGGTGGTAGTGATGGTAGTGGTGGTAGTGGTGATGGTAGTGGTGGTAGTGGTGATGGTAGTGGTAGTACCTCTGGGATGGACTGGATGGTGGTAGTAGTGGTGGTAGTAGTGGTGGTAGTGGTGGTACTGGTAGTAGCGGTGGTAGTGGTGGTAGCAGTAGTGGTAGTAGTAGTAGTGGTAGTATTAGTAGTAGTGGTGGTAGTGGTGGTACCTCTGGGATTGACTGGATGGTGGTAGTGGTAGTAGTGGTTGTAGTAGTGGTGGTGGTACCTCTGGGATTGACTGAATGGTAGAAGTGGTAGTGATGATAGTGGTAGTAGTAGTTGTAGTAGTAGTAGTGATGGTAGTAGTGGTAGTAGTGATGGTAGTGGTGGTAGTGGTAGTAGTGGTGGTAGTGGTGGTAGTAGTAGTGGTAGTGGTGGTAGTGGTAGTAGTGATGGTAGTGGTGGTAGTGGTAGTAGTGGTGGTAGTAGTGGTGGTAGTGGTAGTAGTGGTGGTAGTGGTGGTACCTCTGGGATTGACTGGATGGTGGTAGTAGTGGTGGTAGTGATATTTATGGTAGTGATGGTAGTGATGGTAGTGGTAGTAGTGGTGGTAGTGGTGGTAGTGGTGGTAGTGTTAGTACCTCTGGGATGGACTGGATGGTGGTAGTATTGGTGGTAGTAGTGGTGGTAGTAGTGGTAGTGGTGGTAGTAGTGGTAGTGGTGGTACCTTTGGGATTGACTGAATGGTAGTAGTGGTAGTGATGGTAGTGGTAGTAGTAGTTGTAGTAGTAGTAGTGATGTAATAGTGGTAGTAGTGATGGTAGTGGTGGTAATGGTAGTAGTGATGGTAGTGGTAGTAGTAATGTTAGTGGTGGTACCTCTGGGATTGGCTGGATGGTGGTAGTAGTGGTAGTAGTAGTTGTAGTAGTGGTAGTAGTGGTAGTAGTAGTAGTAGTGATGGTAGTGGTAGTAGTAGTTGTTGTAGTAGTAGTGATGGTAGTGGTGGTAGTAGTAGTGGCAGTAGTGGTAGTAGCAGTAGTAATAGTGGTAGTAGTGGTGGTAGTGGTGGTAGTGGTGGTACCTCTGGGATTGACTGGATGGTGGAAGTAGTGAAGGTGGTGATGGTAGCGGTGGTAGTGGTAGTGGTGATAGTGGTAGTGGTGGTAGTAGTGGTAGTGATGGTAGTGGTGGTAGTGGTGGTAGTGGTAGTAGTAGTGGTGATGGTAGTGGTGGTAGTGGTAGTAGTGATGGTAATGGTGGTAGTGGCGGTACCTCTGGGAATGACTGGATGGTGGTAGAAGTGGTAGTAGTAGTGGTAGTAGTAGTAGTGATGGTGGTGATGGTAGTAGTGGCAGTTGTAGTAGTAGTAGTAGTGATGGTAGTGGTGGTAGTGGTGGTAGTGGTAGTAGTAGTGGTGATGGTAGTGATGGTAGTGGTGGTAGTGGTAGTAGTGGTAGTGGTGGTACCTCTGGGATTGACTGGATGGTGGTAGTAGTGGTAGTTGTAGTAGTGGTAGTAGTGGTAGTGATGGTAGTGGTGATAGTGGTAGTGGTGGTAGTAGTGGTAGTAGTGGTGGCAGTGGTGATGGTAGTGGTGGTACCTCTGGGATTGACAGGATGGTGGTGATAGTGGTAGTAGTAGTTGTAGTAGTGGTAGTAGTGGTGGTAGTGGTAGTGGTGGTAGTGGTGGTAGTGGTAGTCGTGATGGTGGTGATGGTAGCAGTGGTAGTGGTGATGGTAGTGGTAGTAGTGGTGGTAGTGATGGTAGTGATGTTAGTGGTGGTAGTGGTGGTACCTCTGGGATTGACTGGATGGTGGCAGTAGTGGTAGTAGTAGTGGTAGTGATGATGGTAGTGGTGGTAGTGGTAGTAGTAGTAGTGGTGGTAGTGGTGATGGTAGTGGTAGTGGTGGTAGTGGTGGTACCTCTGGGATTGACTGGATGGTGGTAGTAGTGGTAGTAGTGGTGGTAGTCGTGATGGTAGTGATGGTAGTAGTGGTAGTGATGGTAGTGGTGGTACCTCTGGAATTGACTGGATGGTGGTAGTAGTAATAGTAGTTGTAGTAGTGGTAGTGATGGTAGTAGTAGTAGTGATGGTAGTGATGGTAGTAGTAGTAGTGATGGTAGTGATGTTAGTGGTGGTACCTCTGGCATTGACTGGATGGTGGTAGTGGTAGTAGTGGTTGTAGTAGTGGTAGTAGTGGTGGTGGTAGTGATGGTAGTATTAGTTGTAGTAGTTGTAGTAGTAGTGATGGTAGTGGTAGTGGTGGTACCTCTGGGATTGACTGGATGGTGGTAGTAGTGGTAGTAGTGATAGTAGTGGTTGTAGTGGTAGTAGTAGTAGTTGTAGTAGTGGTAGTGATGGTAGTGGTAGTACCTCTGGGATTGACTGGATGGTGGTAGTGGTAGTAGTGATAGTAGTGGTGGTAGTGGTGGTAGTGATGGTAGTGGTGGTAGTGGTGGTAGTGATGGTAGTGGTGGTAGTGGTGGTAGTGATGGTAGTGGTGGTAGTGGTGGTAGTGGTGGTGATGGTACCTCTGGAATTGACTGGATGGTGGTAGTAGTAGTTGTAGTAGTGGTAGTAGTGGTGGTGGTAGTGATGGTAGTATTAGTTGTAGTAGTTGTAGTAGTAGTGGTGGTAGTGGTAGTGATGGTACCTCTGGGATTGACTGGATGGTAGTAGTGGTAGTAGTGGTGGTAGTGGTGGTAGTGGTAGTGATGGTAGTAGTGGTAGTAGTAGTAGTTGTAGTAGTGGTAGTAGTAGCAGTGGTAGTGATGGTAGCGATGGTAGTAGTGGTAGTGATGGTAGTAGTAGTAGTGGTAGTGATGGTACCTCTGGGATTGACTGGATGGTAGTAGTGGTAGTAGTGGTAGTAGTAGTAGTGGTTGTAGTGGTAGTAGTAGTTGTAGTAGTGGTGGTAGTGGTAGTACCTCTGGTATTGACTGGATGGTAGTAGTGGTAGTAGTGGTTGTAGTGGTGGTAGTGATGGTAGTGATGGTACCTCTGGGATTGACTGGATGGTGGTAGTAGTGGTAGTAGTGGTGGTAGTGGTGGTAGTGGTAGTAGTGGTAGTGATGGTAGTGGTGGTAGTGGTAGTAGTGATGGTAGTGGTGGTAGTAGTGGTAGTGATGGTAGTGGTGGTACCTCTGGGATTGACTGGATGGTGGTAGTAGTGATGGTAGTAGTGGTAGTGGTGGTACCTCTGGGATTGACTGGATGGTGGTAGTAGTGGTGGTAGTGGTGGTAGTGGTAGTGATGGTAGTGATGGTACCTCTGGGATTTACTGGATGGTGGTAGTAGTGGTAGTAGTGGTTGTAGTGGTGGTAGTGGTAGTAGTGGTAGTGATGGTAGTGGTGGTAGTGGTAGTAGTGGTAGTAGTGATGGTAGTAGTGGTAGTGGTGGTACCTCTGGGATTGACTGGATGGTGGTAGTAGTGGTAGTAGTGGTGGTAGTAGTGGTAGTAGTGGTGGTAGTGGTGGTAGTGGTAGTAGTGGTAGTGATGGTAGTAGTGGTAGTGGTGGTACCTCTGGGATTGACTGGATGGTGGTAGTAGTGATGGTAGTAGTGGTAGTGGTGGTACCTCTGGGATTGACTGGATGGTGGTAGTAGTGGTAGTAGTGGTGGTAGTGGTAGTAGTGGTGGTACCTCTGGGATTGACTGGATGGTGGTAGTAGTGATGGTAGTAGTGGTAGTGGTGGTACCTCTGGGATTGACTGGATGGTGGTAGTAGTGGTAGTAGTGGTGGTAGTGGTGGTAGTGGTAGTAGTGGTGGTACCTCTGGGATTGACTGGATGGTGGTAGTAGTGGTAGTAGTGGTGGTAGTGGTGGTAGTGGTAGTAGTGGTAGTAGTGATGTAGTAGTGGTAGTGGTGGTACCTCTGGGATTGACTGGATGGTGGTAGTAGTGGTAGTAGTGGTGGTAGTGGTGGTAGTGGTAGTAGTGGTGGTACCTCTGGGATTGACTGGATGGTGGTAGTAGTGATGGTAGTAGTGGTAGTGGTGGTACCTCTGGGATTGACTGGATGGTGGTAGTAGTGGTAGTAGTGGTGGTAGTGGTGGTAGTGGTAGTAGTGGTGGTACCTCTGGGATTGACTGGATGGTGGTAGTAGTGGTAGTAGTGGTGGTAGTGGTGGTAGTGGTAGTAGTGGTAGTAGTGATGTAGTAGTGGTAGTGGTGGTACCTCTGGGATTGACTGGATGGTGGTAGTAGTGGTAGTAGTGGTGGTAGTGGTGGTAGTGGTAGTGATGGTAGTGATGGTACCTCTGGGATTTACTGGATGGTGGTAGTAGTGGTAGTAGTGGTTGTAGTGGTAGTAGTGGTAGTGATGGTAGTGGTGGTAGTGGTAGTAGTGGTAGTAGTGGTAGTAGTGATGGTAGTAGTGGTAGTGGTGGTAGTAGTGGTAGTGATGGTAGTGGTGGTAGTGGTAGTAGTGGTAGTGATGGTAGTAGTGATAGTGGTGGTAGTGGTAGTAGTGGTAGTAGTGATGGTAGTGGTGGTACCTCTGGGATTGACTGGATGGTAGTAGTGGTAGTAGTGGTGGTAGTGGTAGTAGTGGTAGTGATGGTACCTCTGGGATTGACTGGATGGTGGTAGTAGTAGTAGTAGTGGTGGTAGTAGTGGTAGTGGTAGTAGTGGTAGTAGTGATAGTAGTAGTGGTAGTGGTGGTACCTCTGGGATTGACTGGATGGTGGTAGTAGTAGTAGTAGTGGTGGTAGTAGTGGTAGTGGTAGTAGTGGTAGTAGTGATGGTAGTAGTGGTAGTGGTGGTACCTCTGGGATTGACTGGATGGTGGTAGTAGTGGTAGTAGTGGTGGTAGTGGTAGTAGTGGTAGTAGTGGTGGTAGTAGTGGTACCTCTGGGATTGACTGGATGGTAGTAGTGGTAGTAGTGGTGGTAGTGATGGTAGTAGTGGTAGTGGTAGTAGTGATGGTAGTGGTGGTACCTCTGGGATTGACTGGATGGTGGTAGTAGTGGTAGTAGTGGTGGTAGTGGTAGTAGTGGTAGTGGTGGTACCTCTGGGATTGACTGGATGGTGGTAGTAGTGGTAGTAGTGATGGTAGTAGTGATGGTAGTGGTGGTACCTCTGGGATTGACTGGATGGTGGTAGTAGTGATGGTAGTAGTGGTAGTGGTAGTAGTGGTAGTGATGGTAGTAGTGGTAGTGATGGTAGTAGTGGTAGTGGTGGTACCTCTGGAATTGACTGGATGGTGGTAGTAGTGATGGTAGTGATGGTAGTGGTGGTAGTAGTGATGGTATTGATGGTAGTAGTGGTAGTGGTGGTACCTCTGGGATTGACTGGATGGTGGTAGTAGTGGTAGTAGTGGTGGTAGTGATGGTAGTGGTAGTAGTGGTGGTAGTGGTGGTAGTGGTGGTACCTCTGGGATTGACTGGATGGTAGTAGTGGTAGTAGTGGTGGTAGTGGTAGTAGTGGTAGTAGTAGTGGTAGTGATGGTAGTGATGGTAGTGGTAGTAGTGGTGGTACCTCTGGGATTGACTGGATGCTCTCAACGAATCCGTCCAAAGACTCCTCCCAGATGGCCAATTTCACTGTCACACAGCACAAGGGTGGTGAGTGGTGGTGAGTGGTGGTGGTGAGTGGTGGTGGTGAGTGGTGAGTGTGTGTGGTGAGTGGTGGTGGTGAGTGGTGGTGAGTGGTGAGTGTGTGAGTGGTGAGTGTGGGGTGAGTGGTGGTGAGTGATGAGTGAGTGGTGGTGAGTGAGTGTGTGTGTGGTGAGTGGTGGTGAGTGTGTGGTGAGTGTGTGGTGAGTGAGTGGTGAGTGAGTGGTGAGTGGTGGTGAGTGTGTGGTGAGTGTGTGGTGAGTGGTGGTGAGTGTGTGGGTGAGTGTGCGAGTGTGTGGGTGAGTGTGTGGGTGAGTGAGTGAGTAGGTGAGTGTGTGGTGAGTGAGTGGGTGAGTGTGTGGGTGAGTGAGTGAGTGAGTGGGTGAGCGTGTGGGTGAGTGTGTGGTGAGTGTGTGGTGAGTGTGTGGTGAGTGAGTGAGTGGGTGAGTGAGTGTGTGGGTGAGTGGTGGTGAGTGGTGGTGGTGAGTGGTGGTGAATGTGTGGTGAGTGAGTGTGTGGTGAGTGTGTGGTGAGTGTGTGGTGAGTGGTGGTGAGTGAGTGAATGAGTGGTGAGTGGTGGTGAGTGGTGGTGAGTAAGTGGTGAGTGGTGGTGAGTGTGTGGTGAGTGTGTGGTAAGTGGTGGTGAGTGGTGGTGAGTGTGTGGGTGAGTGTGCGAGTAGGTGAGTGTGTGGTGAGTGAGTGGGTGAGTGTGTGGGTGAGTGAGTGAGTGGGTGAGCGTGTGGGTGAGTGGTGGTGAGTGGTGTTGAGTGTGTGGTGAGTGTGTGGTGAGTGAGTGAGTGGGTGAGCGTGTGGGTGAGTGTGTGGTGAGTGAGTGGTGGTGAGTGGTGGTGAGTGTGTGGTGAGTGAGTGTGTGGTGAGTGTGTGGTGAGTGGTGAGTGTGTGGTGAGTGGTGGTGAGTGTGTGGTGAGTGTGTGGGTGAGTGAGTGTGTGTGTGGGTGAGTGAGTGGTGAGTGGTGAGTGATTGGTGAGTGAGTGGTGAGTGGTGAGTGAGTGGTGAGTGAGTGGTGAGTGGTGAGTGAGTGGTGAGTGAGTGGTGAGTGAGTGAGTGGTGAGTGAGTGGTGAGTGAGTGGTGAGTGAGTGTGGTGAGTGAGTGGTGAGTGTGAGTAGTGAGTGTGAGTGGTGAGTGAGTGGTGAGTGAGTGGTGAGTGAGTGTGGTGAGTGAGTGGTGAGTGAGTGGTGAGTGTGAGTGGTGAGTGAGTGGTGAGTGAGTGGTGAGTGAGTGGTGAGTGTGAGTGGTGAGTGTGAGTGGTGAGTGAGTGGTGAGTGAGTGGTGAGTGAATGTGAGTGGTGAGTGAGTGGTGAGTGAGTGGTGAGTGAGTGAGTGGTGAGTGAGTGGTGAGTGAGTGGTGAGTGAGTGAGTGAGTGGTGAGTGAGTGGTGAGTGAGTGTGAGTGGTGAGTGAGTGGTGAGTGAGTGGTGAGTGAGTGGTGAGTGAGTGAGTGGTGAGTGAGTGGTGAGTGAGTGGTGAGTGGTGAGTGAGTGAGTGAGTGGTGAGTGAGTGAGTGGTGTAGTGAGTGAGTGGTGAGTGAGTGGTGAGTGAGTGGTGAGTGAGTGAGTGGTGAGTGAGTGAGTGGTGTAGTGAGTGAGTGGTGAGTGAGTGGTGAGTGAGTGAGTGAGTGGTGAGTGAGTGAGTGGTGAGTGAGTGGTGAGTGAGTGGTGAGTGGTGAGTGAGTGGTGAGTGAGTGGTGAGTGAGTGAGTGGTGAGTGGTGAGTGAGTAGTGAGTGAGTGGTGAGTGAGTGGTGAGTGAGTGAGTGAGTGGTGAGTGAGTGGTGAGTGAGTGGTGAGTGAGTGAGTGGTGAGTGAGTGGTGAGTGAGTGAGTGGTGAGTGAGTGGTGAGTGAGTGAGTGAGTGGTGAGTGAGTGGTTAGTGAGTGAGTGGTGAGTGAGTGGTGAGTGAGTGAGTGAGTGGTGAGTGAGTGGTGAGTGAGTGGTGAGTGTGGTGAGTGAGTGAGTGGTGAGTGAGTGGTGAGTGAGTGGTGAGTGAGTGAGTGGTGAGTGAGTGAGTGGTGAGTGAGTGGTGAGTGAGTGGTGAGTGTGGTGAGTGAGTGGTGAGTGAGTGAGTGGTGAGTGAGTGAGTGGTGAGTGAGTGGTGAGTGAGTGAGTGAGTGGTGAGTGAGTGGTGAGTGAGTGAGTGGTGAGTGAGTGGTGAGTGAGTGGTGAGTGGTGAGTGAGTGGTGAGTGTGGTGAGTGAGTGGTGAGTGAGTGGTGAGTGAGTGGTGAGTGAGTGAGTGAGTGGTGAGTGAGTGGTGAGTGAGTGGTGAGTGATTGGTGAGTGTGGTGAGTGAGTGAGTGGTGAGTGAGTGGTGAGTGAGTGGTGAGTGTTTGGTGAGTGTGGTGAGTGAGTGAGTGAGTGGTGAGTGAGTGGTGAGTGAGTGGTGAAGGAGTGAGTGGTGAGTGATTGGTGAGTGTGGTGAGTGAGTGAGTGGTGAGTGAGTGGTGAGTGGTGAGTGAGTGGTGAGTGAGTGGTGAGTGAGTGAGTGGTGAGTGAGTGGTGAGTGAGTGAGTGGTGAGTGAGTGAGTGGTGAGTGAGTGGTGAGTGAGTGGTGAGTGAGTGGTGAGTGAGTGAGTGGTGAGTGAGTGGTGAGTGAGTGAGTGGTGAGTGAGTGGTGAGTGAGTGAGTGGTGAGTGAGTGGTGAGTGAGTGGTGAGTGAGTGAGTGGTGAGTGAGTGGTGAGTGAGTGAGTGGTGAGTGAGTGGTGAGTGAGTGAGTGGTGAGTGAGTGGTGAGTGAGTGAGTGAGTGGTGAGTGGTGAGTGAGTGAGTGGTGAGTGAGTGGTGAGTGAGTGAGTGAGTGGTGAGTGGTGAGTGAGTGGTGAGTGAGTGGTGAGTGAGTGGTGAGTGGTGAGTGAGTGAGTGGTGAGTGAGTGGTGAGTGAGTGGTGAGTGAGTGGTGAGTGAGTGAGTGGTGAGTGAGTGGTGAGTGAGTGGTGAGTGAGTGGTGAGTGAGTGGTGAGTGAGTGAGTGGTGAGTGAGTGGTGAGTGAGTGGTGAGTGAGTGAGTGAGTGGTGAGTGAGTGGTGAGTGAGTGGTGAGTGATTGGTGAGTGTGGTGAGTGAGTGAGTGGTGAGTGAGTGGTGAGTGAGTGGTGAGTGTTTGGTGAGTGTGGTGAGTGAGTGAGTGAGTGGTGAGTGAGTGGTGAGTGAGTGGTGAAGGAGTGAGTGGTGAGTGATTGGTGAGTGTGGTGAGTGAGTGAGTGGTGAGTGAGTGGTGAGTGGTGAGTGAGTGGTGAGTGAGTGGTGAGTGAGTGAGTGGTGAGTGAGTGGTGAGTGAGTGAGTGGTGAGTGAGTGAGTGGTGAGTGAGTGGTGAGTGAGTGGTGAGTGAGTGGTGAGTGAGTGAGTGGTGAGTGAGTGGTGAGTGAGTGAGTGGTGAGTGAGTGGTGAGTGAGTGAGTGGTGAGTGAGTGGTGAGTGAGTGGTGAGTGAGTGAGTGGTGAGTGAGTGGTGAGTGAGTGAGTGGTGAGTGAGTGGTGAGTGAGTGAGTGGTGAGTGAGTGGTGAGTGAGTGAGTGAGTGGTGAGTGGTGAGTGAGTGAGTGGTGAGTGAGTGGTGAGTGAGTGAGTGAGTGGTGAGTGGTGAGTGAGTGGTGAGTGAGTGGTGAGTGAGTGGTGAGTGGTGAGTGAGTGAGTGGTGAGTGAGTGGTGAGTGAGTGGTGAGTGAGTGAGTGGTGAGTGAGTGGTGAGTGAGTGGTGAGTGAGTGGTGAGTGAGTGGTGAGTGAGTGAGTGGTGAGTGAGTGGTGAGTGAGTGGTGAGTGAGTGGTGAGTGGTGAGTGAGTGGTGAGTGAGTGGTGAGTGAGTGGTGAGTGAGTGAGTGAGTGGTGAGTGAGTGGTGAGTGAGTGGTGAGTGAGTGGTGAGTGAGTGAGTGGTGAGTGAGTGGTGAGTGAGTAGTGAGTGAGTGGTGAGTGAGTGATTGGTGAGTGAGTGGTGAGTGAGTGGTGAGTGAGTGGTGAGTGGTGAGTGAGTGAGTGGTGAGTGAGTGGTGAGTGAGTGGTGAGTGGTGAGTGAGTGGTGAGTGAGTGGTGAGTGAGTGGTGAGTGCTACTCACCCGACAGGCTGAGAGCGTTGGAGAAAGCGAATTTGGTGAGGAGCGCGGCCTCACCGTGACCCTTGACCCCCAGCAGAATCTCTCCTCGGTGCAGTCGGCTGGGACCTCTGCAGCACACTCAGACACCTCACCACTCACTCACCACTCCTCACCACTCCTCACCACCACTCCTCACCACTCCTCACCCACTCACTCACTCACTCACCCAGGCACTCACTCACCCACCCAATAACTCACCCACTCACTCACCCACTCACTCACCCACTCACTCACCCACTCACCCACGAACTCACTCACTCACTAACTCACCCACTAACTCACGCACTAACTCACCCACTAACTCACCCACTAACTCACCCACTAACTCACCCACTCACCCACTAACTCACCCGCTAACTCACCCACTAACTCACCCACTAACTTACCCACTAACTCACCCACTCACCCACCAACTCACCCACCCACTCACCCACCAACTCACCCACCAACTCACCCACTAACTCACCCACTAACTCACCCACTCACCCACCCACTCATTCACCCACTCACTCACCCACTCACCCACGAACTCACTCACTCACTAACTCACCCACTAACTCACCCACTAACTCACCCACTAACTCACCCACTCACCCACTAACTCACCCGCTAACTCACCCACTAACTCACCCACTAACTTACCCACTAACTCACCCACTCACCCACCAACTCACCCACCCACTCACCCACCAACTCACCCACCAACTCACCCACTAACTCACCCACTAACTCACCCGCTAACTCACCCACTAACTCACCCACTAACTAACTCACCCGCTAACTCACCCACTAACTCACCCACTAACTCACTCACCCACTAACTCACCCGCTAACTCACCCACTAACTCACCCACTAACTAACTCACCCGCTAACTCACCCACTAACTCACCCACTAACTCACTCACCCACTAACTCACCCACTCACCCACTAACTCACCCGCTAACTCACCCACTAACTCACCCACTAACTCACCCACTCACCCACTAACTCACCCGCTAACTCACCCACTAACTCACCCACTAACTCACCCACTAACTCACCCACTAACTCACCCACTATCTCACCCACTCACCCACTAACTCACCCACTCACCCACTAACTCACCCGCTAACTCACCCACTAACTCACCCACTAACTTACCCACTAACTCACCCACTCACCCACCAACTCACCCACCCACTCACCCACCAACTCACCCACCAACTCACCCACTAACTCACCCGCTAACTCACCCACTAACTCACCCACTAACTAACTCACCCGCTAACTTACCCACTAACTCACCCACTAACTCACTCACCCACTAACTCACCCACTCACCCACTAACTCACCCGCTAACTCACCCACTAACTCACCCACTAACTCACCCACTCACCCACTAACTCACCCGCTAACTCACCCACTAACTCACCCACTAACTCACCCACTAACTCACCCACTAACTCACCCACTCACCCACTAACTCACCCACCCACTAACTCACTCACCCACTCACCCACTAACTCACCCACTAACTCACCCACTAACTAACTCACCCACTAACTAACTCACCCACTAACTCACTCACCCACTAACTCACCCACTAACTAACTCACCCACTAACTCACCGACTAACTCACCCACTCACACACTAACTCACCCACTAACTCACCGACTAATTCACCCACCCACTAACTCACCCAATCACTTACCCACTCACTCACCCACTCACCCACCAACTCACCCACTAACTCACCCACTAACTCACCCACTAACTAACTCACCCACTAACTCACCCACTAACTCACCCACTAACTCACCCACTAACTCACTCACCCACTCACCCACTAACTCACCCACCAACTCACCCACTAACTCACCCACTAACTCACCCACTAACTAACTCACCCACTAACTCACCCACTCACCCACTAACTCACCCGCTAACTCACCCACTAACTCACCCACTAACTAACTCACCCACTAACTCACCCACTAACTCACCCACTAACTCACCCGCTAACTCACCCGCTAACTCACCCACTAACTCACCCACTAACTAACTCACCCACTAACTCACCCACTAACTAACTCACCCACTAACTCACTCACTAACTCACCCACTTACTCACCCACTAACTCACCCACTAACTCACCCACTAACTCACCCACTCACCCACTAACTCACCCGCTAACTCACCCGCTAACTCACCCACTAACTAACTCACCCACTAACTCACCCACTAACTCACCCACTAACTCACCCACTAACTAACTCACCCACTAACTAACCCACTAACTCACTCACCCACTAACTCACCCACTAACTAACTCACCCACTAACTCACCCACTAACTAACTCATCCACTAACTCACCCACTAACTCACCCACTAACTAACTCACCCACTAACTAACTCACCCACTAACTCACCCAGTGTAGCTGTACTCCAGCTGCTCGTTTTCCCAATGTACCAGCGCCACTTCGTAGGGGCTCCGCTCGTAAGCCTCCAACAGCGCCATCAAACTCCGCATCTACACAGCCACACAACAACTCAGCTACACACAGCTACACAGTCAGCTACACACTCAGCTACACACACAGCTACACACACAGCTACACACACAGCTACACACAGCTACACACAGCTACACACACAGCGCTACACACAGCTACACACAGCACCATCAAACTCCGCATCTACACAGCCACACAACAACTCAGCTACACACAGCTACACACTCAGCTACACACTCAGCTACACACACAGCTACACACACAGCTACACACACAGCTACACACAGCTACACACAGCTACACACACAGCGCTACACACAGCTACACACAGCACCATCAAACTCCGCATCTACACAGCCACACAACAACTCAGCTACACTCAGCTACACACAGCTACACACAGCTACACACACAGCTACACACAGCACTACACACAGCTACACACAACTACACACACAGCTACACACAGCTACACACAGCTACACACACAGCTACACACAGCACTACACACAGCTACACACACAGCTACACACAGCTACACACACAGCTACACACAGCTACACACAGCTACACACACAGCTACACACACAGCTACACACAGCTACACACACAGCTACACACTCAGCTACACACACAGCTACACACACAGCTACACACACAGCTACACACAGCTACACACAGCTACACACACAGCGCTACACACAGCTACACACAGCACCATCAAACTCCGCATCTACACAGCCACACAACAACTCAGCTACACTCAGCTACACACAGCTACACACAGCTACACACACAGCTACACACAGCACTACACACAGCTACACACAACTACACACACAGCTACACACAGCTACACACAGCTACACACACAGCTACACACAGCACTACACACAGCTACACACACAGCTACACACAGCTACACACACAGCTACACACAGCTACACACAGCTACACACACAGCTACACACACAGCTACACACAGCTACACACAGCTACACACAGCTACACACAGCTACACACAGCTACACACACACACCGCTACACACAACACTACACACAGCTACACACAGCTACACACAGCACTACACACAGCTACACACAGCTACACACACAGCTACACACACAGCACTACACACAGCTACACACACACACAGCTACACACAGCTACACACACAGCTACACACAGCTACACACACAGCACCACACAGCTACACACAGCTACACACACAGCTACACACAGCTACACACACAGCTACACACAGCTACACACACAGCTACACACAGCTACACACACAACACTACACACAGCTACACACAGCACTACACACAGCTACACACTGCTACACACACACACCGCTACACACAACACTACACACAGCTACACACAGCTACACACAGCTACACACAGCACTACACACAGCTACACACACAGCTACACACACAGCTACACACAGCTACACACAGCTACACACACAGCTACACACAGCTACACACACAGCTACACACAGCACTACACACAGCTACACACAGCACTACACACAGCGCTACACACAGCTACACACACAGCTACACACACAGCACTACACACAGCTACACACACACACAGCTACACACAGCTACACACACAGCACCACACAGCTACACACACAGCTACACACAGCTACACACAGCTACACACAGCACTACACACAGCTACACACAACACTACACACAGCTACACACAGCTACACACAGCTACACACACAACACTACACACAGCTACACACAACACTACACACACAGCTACACACAGCTACACACACACACTGCTACACACAGCTACACACACAGCTACACACAGCTACACACAGCTACACACACAGCACTACACACAGCTACACACAGCTACACACACAGCTGCACACAGCTACACACACAACACTACACACAGCTACACACAGCTACACACACACAGCACTACACACAGCTACACACACAGCTACACACAGCTACACACAGCTACACACACAACACTACACACAGCTACACACAGCTACACACACAGCTACACACAGCACTACACACAGCTACACACAGCTACACACACAGCACTACACACAGCTACACACAGCTACACACAGCTACACACACAGCGCTACACACAGCTACACACAGCTACACACACAGCTACACACAGCTGTAATCTGCTACAGCTACACACAGCTACACACAGCTACACACACAGCTACACACAGCACTACACACAGCTACACACAGCACTACACACAGCTACACACACAGCTACACACAGCACTACACACAGCTACACACAGCTACACACAGCTACACACACAGCTACACACAGCTACACACACAGCTACACACAGCTACACACAGCACTACACACAGCGCTACACACAGCTACACACAGCTACACACACAGCTACACACAGCTGTAATCTGCTACAGCTACACACAGCTACACACAGCTACACACACAGCTACACACAGCACTACACACAGCTACACACAGCTACACACAGCTACTACACAGCTACACACAGCTACTACACAGCTACACACAGCTACACACAGCTACTACACAGCTACACACAGCTACACACAGCACTACACACAGCTACACACACAGCTACACACAGCTACACACACACAGCTACACACACAGCTACACACAGCACTACACACAGCTACACACAGCTACACACACAGCTACACACAGCACTACACACAGCTACACACACAGCTACACACAGCACTACACACAGCTACACACAGCTACACACAGCGCTACACACAGCACTACACACAGCTACACACAGCTACACACAGCTACACACACAGCACTACACACAGCTACACACAGCTACACACAGCTACACACAGCTGTAATCTGCTACAGCTACACACAGCTACACACAGCTACACACAGCTACACACAGCTGTAATCTGCTACAGATACACACAGCTACACACAGCTGTAATCTGCTACAGCTACACACAGCACTACACACAGCTACACACAGCTTCACACAGCTACACACAGCTACACACAGCTACACACAGCACTACACACAGCGCTACACACAGCTACACACAGCTACACACACAGCTACACACAGCTGTAATCTGCTACAGCTACACACAGCTACACACACAGCTACACACAGCTACACACAGCACTACACACAGCTACACACACAGCTACACACAGCCCTACACACAGCTACACAGCTACACACAGCTACACACAGCTACTACACAGCTACACACAGCTACTACACAGTTACACACAGCTACACACAGCTACTACACAGCTACACACAGCTACACACAGCACTACACACAGCTACACACACAGCTACACACAGCTACACACACACAGCTACACACACAGCTACACACACAGCTACACACAGCACTACACACAGCTACACACAGCTACACACACAGCTACACACAGCACTACACACAGCTACACACAGCACTACAGCGCTACACACAGCTACACACACAGCTACACACACAGCACTACACACAGCTACACACACACACAGCTACACACAGCTACACACACAGCACCACACAGCTACACACACAGCTACACACAGCTACACACAGCTACACACAGCACTACACACAGCTACACACAACACTACACACAGCTACACACAGCTACACACAGCTACACACACAACACTACACACAGCTACACACAACACTACACACACAGCTACACACAGCTACACACACACACCGCTACACACAGCTACACACACAGCTACACACAGCTACACACAGCTACACACACAGCACTACACACAGCTACACACAGCTACACACACAGCTGCACACAGCTACACACACAACACTACACACAGCTACACACAGCTACACACACACAGCACTACACACAGCTACACACACAGCTACACACAGCTACACACAGCTACACACAGCTACACACACAACACTACACACAGCTACACACAGCTACACACACAGCTACACACAGCACTACACACAGCTACACACAGCTACACACACAGCACTACACACAGCTACACACAGCTACACACAGCTACACACACAGCGCTACACACAGCTACACACAGCTACACACACAGCTACACACAGCTGTAATCTGCTACAGCTACACACAGCTACACACAGCTACACACACAGCTACACACAGCACTACACACAGCTACACACAGCTACACACAGCACTACACACAGCTACACACACAGCTACACACAGCACTACACACAGCTACACACAGCTACACACAGCTACACACACAGCTACACACAGCTACACACACAGCTACACACAGCTACACACAGCTACACACAGCACTACACACAGCGCTACACACAGCTACACACAGCTACACACACAGCTACACACAGCTGTAATCTGCTACAGCTACACACAGCTACACACACAGCTACACACAGCACTACACACAGCTACACACAGCTACACACAGCTACTACACAGCTACACACAGCTACTACACAGCTACACACAGCTACACACAGCTACTACACAGCTACACACAGCTACACACAGCACTACACACAGCTACACACACAGCTACACACAGCTACACACACACAGCTACACACACAGCTACACACAGCACTACACACAGCTACACACAGCTACACACACAGCTACACACAGCACTACACACAGCTACACACACAGCTACACACAGCACTACACACAGCTACACACAGCTACACACAGCGCTACACACAGCACTACACACAGCTACACACAGCTACACACAGCTACACACACAGCACTACACACAGCTACACACAGCTACACACAGCTACACACAGCTGTAATCTGCTACAGCTACACACAGCTACACACAGCTACACACAGCTACACACAGCTGTAATCTGCTACAGCTACACACAGCTACACACAGCTGTAATCTGCTACAGCTACACACAGCACTACACACAGCTACACACAGCTTCACACAGCTACACACAGCTACACACAGCTACACACAGCACTACACACAGCGCTACACACAGCTAAACACAGCTACACACACAGCTACACACAGCTGTAATCTGCTACAGCTACACACAGCTACACACACAGCTACACACAGCTACACACAGCACTACACACAGCTACACACACAGCTACACACAGCCCTACACACAGCTACACAGCTACACACAGCTACACACAGCTACTACACAGCTACACACAGCTACTACACAGCTACACACAGCTACACACAGCTACTACACAGCTACACACAGCTACACACAGCACTACACACAGCTACACACACAGCTACACACAGCTACACACACACAGCTACACACACAGCTACACACACAGCTACACACAGCACTACACACAGCTACACACAGCTACACACACAGCTACACACAGCACTACACACAGCTACACACAGCTACACACACAGCTACACACAGCACTACACACAGCTACACACAGCTACACACAGCACTACACACAGCTACACACAGCACTACACACACAGCTACACACAGCTACACACAGCACTGCACACAGCTACACACAGCTACACACAGCACTACACACAGCACTACACACAGCTACACACAGCTGTAATCTGCTACAGCTACACACAGCTGTAATCTGCTACAGCTACACACAGCTACACACAGCACTACACACAGCTACACACAGCTACACACAGCTACACACAGCTGTAATCTGCTACAGCTACACACAGCTATACACAGCTGTAATCTGCTACAGCTACACACAGCTACACACAGCTACACACAGCTACACACAGCTGTAATCTGCTACAGCTACACACAGCTATACACAGCTGTAATCTGCTACAGCTACACACAGCTACACACACAGCTACACACAGCACTACACACAGCTACACACAGCTGTAATCTGCTACAGCTACACACAGCTACACACACAGCTACACACAGCACTACACACAGCTACACACAGCTGTAATCTGCTACAGCTACACACAGCTACACACACAGCTACACACAGCACTACACACACAGCTACACACAGCTGTAATCTGCTACAGCTGCTCACCGTTGGGGCGTCGACATTCCAGAAGACGACAGCTCCCTCCCTGCACACAGCACACACAGCACACACACACAGCACACACACATAGCACACACACATAGCACACACACACAGCACACACACTTAGCAAACACACATAGCACACACACATAGCACACACACACATAGCACACACACACATAGCACACACACATAGCACACACACACACAGTCACACACACAGTTACACACACACAGTCACACACACAGCACACACACACAGCACACACACATAGCAAACACACACACACAGCACACACACACAGCACACACACACACAGTTACACACACACAGAGCACACACACACAGTCACACACACACAGCACACACACACAGCACACACACATAGCAAACACACAGCACACACAGCACACACACATAGCACACACACATAGCAAACACACACAGTCACACACACACAGCACACACACACAGTTACACACACAGCACACACAGCATACACACAGCACACACACACAGCATACACACATAGCAAACACACACACAGTCACACACACACAGCACACACACACACAATTACACACACACACAGCACACACACACAGCATACACACAGCACACACACACAGCATACACACATAGCAAACACACACACAGCACACACACAGCACACACACAGCATACACACATAGCAAACACACACACAGTCACACACACACACACACAGTCACACACAGCACACACACACACAGCACACACACACAGCACACACACACACAGCACACACACAGCACACACACAGCACACACACACAGTTACACACACACAGCACACACACAGCACACACACAGTTACACACACACATCACACACACAGTTACACACACACAGTTACACACACATAGCACACACACATAGCACACACACATAGCACACACACATAGCAAACACACATAGCACACACACACACACAGTCACACACACACAGCACACACACACAGCATACACACACACAGCACACACACATAGCACACACACACATAGCACACACACATAGCACACACACAGCACACACACACAGCACACACACACATAGCAAACACACACATAGCACACACACACACACAGCACACATAGCACACACACACAGCACACACACAGCACACACAGCACACACACACAGTTACACACACAGCACACACACAGCACACACACACACAGCACACACACATAGCAAACACACACACAGCACATACACATAGCAAACACACATAGCACACACACACACAGCACACACACACACAGCACACACACACAGGATACACACACAGCACACACACATAGCACACACACATAGCAAACACACACAGTCACACACACACACAGCACACACACACACAGCACACACACACACAGCACACACACACAGGATACACACACAGCACACACACATAGCACACACACATAGCATACACACACACAGTCACACACACACAGCACACACACACACACACAGCACACACAGCATACACACAGCACACACACACAGCATACACACATAGCAAACACACACACAGTCACACACACACAGCACACACACACACAATTACACACACACACAGCACACACACACAGCATACACACAGCACACACACACAGCATACACACATAGCAAACACAGCACACACAAGCAGCACACACACAGCACACAGCATACACACACAGCACACACAGTTACACACACACAGCACACACACACACAGCACACACACACACAGCACACACACAGCACACACAGACAGCACACACACACACAGTTACACACACACAGCACACACACAGCACACACACACACAGCACACACACAGCACACACAGACAGCACACACACGCAGCACACACACAGCACACACACACACAGTTACACACACACAGCACACACACAGTCACAGACACACAGCACACACACATAGCAAACACACACAGCACACACACACACATAGCACACACACAGTTACACACACACAGCACACACAGCATACACACAGCACACACACACAGCATACACACATAGCAAACACACACACAGTCACACACACACAGCACACACACACACAATTACACACACACACAGCACACACACACAGCATACACACAGCACACACACACAGCATACACACATAGCAAACACAGCACACACAAGCAGCACACACACAGCACACAGCATACACACACAGCACACACAGTTACACACACACAGCACACACACACAGTCACACACAGCACACACAGTTACACACACACAGTTACACACACACAGCACACACACACACACAGTCACACACACACAGCACACACACAGTCACACACACACAGCACACACACACACAGTTACACACACACATAGCACACACACACAGTTACACACACACAGCACACACACAGCACACACACACAGCATACACACATAGCAAACACACACACAGTCACACACACACACACAGTCACACACAGCACACACACACAGCACACACACAGCACACACAGACAGCACACACACGCAGCACACACACGCAGCACACACACAGCACACAGCATACACACAGCACACACAGCACACACACACAGCACACACACAGTTACACACACACAGCACACACACACACAGTTACACACACACAGCACACACACAGCACACACACACAGCACACACACAGCACACACAGCACACACACAGTTACACACACACAGCACACACACAGTTACACACACACAGCACACACACACACACAGTTACACACACACAGCACACACACACACAGCATACACACAGCACACAGACACACACAGCACACACACACAGCACTATCATCATCATCACCATCGTCACCACCACCCTCTCCACCATCATCACCACCACCACCATCACCACCACCATCACCACCACCACCATCACCACCACCATCATCACCACCATCACCATCATCACCACCACCACCATCACCACCACCATCACCACCATCGCCACCATTATCACCATCACCACCACCATCATCACGACCACCACCACCATCACCACCACCACAATCACCATCATCACCATCATCACCACCACCATCACCATCACCACCATCGCCACCATTATCACCATCACCACCACCATCATCACCACCACCACCATCACCACCACCACCACCATCACCACCACCACCACCATCACCACCACCATCACCACCATCACCATCACCACCATCACCACCACCATCACCACCATCACCACCACCAGCACCATCACCACCATCACCACCATCACCACCACCATCACCACCACCACCATCACCACCACCAGCACCATCACCACCATCACCACCACCATCACCACCACCAGCACCATCACCACCACCAGTACCATCACCACCACCACCACCACCATCACCACCACCACCACCACAATCACCATCATCACCATCACCACCACCACCATCACCACCACCATCACCACCATCGCCACCATTATCACCATCACCACCACCATCATCACCACCACCACCATCACCACCACCACCACCACCATCACCACCACCATCACCACCATCACCATCACCACCATCACCACCACCACCACCATCATCACCACCACCACCACCATCACCACCACAACCACCACCACCATCATCACCACCACCACCATCACCACCATCACCATCACCACCACCATCACCACCACCACCACCATCACCACCATCACCACCACCATCACCACCACCATCACCACCACCATCACCACCACCACCATCACCACCACCACCATCACCACCATCACCATCACCACCGTGACCACGTGGTGCTGCCTGGCCACACACCTGAAGAAGACAACTGTGCCCTCCTCCTCCTCCTCCTGCTGATGCTGCTGCTGATGCTGCTGCTGATGCTGCTGCTGCTGTGGCTGCTGCTGCTGATGCTGCTGCTGATGATGCTGCTGCTGTGGCTGCTGCTGATGATGCTGCTGCTGGTGCTGCTGTGGCTGCTGCAGCTGCTGCTGCTGTGGCTGCTGCTGATGATGATGCTGCTGATGATGCTGCTGTGGCTGCTGATGATGCTGATGATGCTGCTGTGGCTGCTGATGATGCTGCTGCTGAGTGGCAGACTTGACGCTCACCACCACAGCGTTAGCGGCATCTGTAGGGCAGCGTTGTGAGTTGTGAGTGGGTGAGTGAGTGGGTGAGTGAGTGGTGGATGAGTGAGTGAGTGAGTAGGTGAGTGAGTGGGTGAGTGAGTGGGTGGGTGAGTGGGTGGGTGAGTGGGTGAGTGAGTGGGTGAGTGAGTGGGTGAGTGAGTGGGTGGGTGAGTGGGTGAGTGAGTGGGTGAGTGGGTGAGTGAGTGGGTAGGTGAGTGGTTGAGTGAGTGAGTGGGTGAGTGAGTGGGTGAGTGAGTGGGTGAGTGAGTGGGTGAGTGGGTGAGTGAGTGGGTAGGTGAGTGGTTGAGTGAGTGAGTAGGTGAGTGAGTGGGTGAGTGGGTGGGTGGGTGAGTGGGTGAGTGAGTGGGTGAGTGGGTGAGTGAGTGGGTAGGTGAGTGGGTGAGTGAGTGGGTGAGTGAGTGGGTGAGTGGTGGGTGAGTGAGTGAGTGGGTGAGTGAGTGGGTGGGTGAGTGGGTGAGTGAGTGGGTGAGTGGGTGAGTGAGTGGGTGAGTGAGTGGGTGAGTGGGTGAGTGAGTGGGTGAGTGAGTGGGTGAGTGGTGGGTGAGTGGTGGGTGAGTGAGTGAGTGAGTAGGTGAGTGAGTAGGTGAGTGAGTGGGTGGGTGAGTGGGTGAGTGAGTGGGTGAGTGAGTGAGTGGGTGAGTGAGTGAGTGGGTGAGTGAGTGAGTGAGTGGGTGAGTGAGTGGTGGGTGAGTGAGTGAGTGGGTGAGTGAGTGAGTGAGTGGGTGAGTGGTGGGTGAGTGAGTGAGTGGGTGAGTGAGTGGGTGAGTGGTGGGTGAGTGAGTGAGTGGGTGAGTGAGTGAGTGGGTGAGTGGGTGGGTGAGTGAGTGAGTGAGTGGGTGGTGGGTGAGTGGGTGAGTAGGTGGATGGGTGAGTGGGTGAGTGGGTGAGTGGGTGAGTGAGTGGGTGAGTGAGTGGGTGAGTGAGTTAGTGGGTGAGTGAGCGAGGGACTGAGTGAGTGAGTGGGTGAGTGAGTGGGTGAGTGAGTGAGTGAGCGAGTGACTGAGTGAGTGAGTGGGTGAGTGACTGAGTGAGTGGGTGAGTGAGTGGGTGGGTGAGTTAGTGGGTGAATGAGTGGGTAGGTGTATGAGTGAGTGAGTGGGTGAGTGAGTGGGTGAGTGAGTGAGTGGGTGAGTGGGTGGGTGAGTGAGTGAGTGAGTGGTGGGTGAGTGGTGGGTGAGTGGTGAGGAGCGTGACCTCGAGGTAGGCTTCTGAGCGTGATATCTGCGCGACGACTGAGTGCCGTCTCCAGCCGGAGTAAGTGATACTCCTCAGCCGTGGCGAACGCCGTGCAGCGCAGAGTCAGCTGGGAACGACACTCACTCAGTCACTCAGTCACTCACTCAGTCACTCACTCACTCAGTCACTCACTCAGTCACTCACCCACTCAGTCACTCACTCACTCAGTCACTCACCCACTCACTCAGTCACTCAGTCACTCACTCACTCACTCAGTCACTCACCCACTCACTCAGTCACTCACCCACTCACTCAGTCACTCACCCACTCACTCACCTACTCACTCAGTCACTCACTCACTCAGTCAGTCACTCAGTCACTCACCCACTCACCCACTCACTCACCCCCCCACTCACCCACTCACTCACCCACTCACTCACTCAGTCACTCACTCAGTCACTCAGTCACTCACCCACTCACTCAGTCACTCACTCACCCACTCACTCACCCACTCACTCACCTACTCACCCACTCACTCACTCACTCAGTCACTCAGTCACTCACCCACTCACTCAGTCACTCACCCACTCACTCAGTCACTCACCCACTCACTCACCTACTCACTCAGTCACTCACTCACTCACTCAGTCAGTCACTCAGTCACTCACCCACTCACCCACTCACTCACCCCCCCACTCACCCACTCACTCACCCACTCACTCACCCACTCACTCACTCAGTCACTCACTCAGTCACTCAGTCACTCACCCACTCACTCAGTCACTCACCCACTCACTCACCCACTCACTCACCTACTCACCCACTCACTCACTCACTCAGTCACTCACCCATTCACTCACTCAGTCACTCACTCAGTCACTCAGTCACTCACCCACTCACTCAGTCACTCACTCACTCAGTCACTCACCCACTCAGTCACTCACTCACTCAGTCACTCACTCAGTCACTCACCTACTCACCCACTCACTCACTCACTCACCCACTCACTCAGTCACTCACCCACTCACTCACTCAGTCACTCAGTCACTCACTCAGTCACTCACCCACTCACTCACCTACTCACCCACTCACTCAGTCACTCACTCAGTCACTCACCCACTCACTCAGTCACTCACCCACTCACTCAGTCACTCACCCACTCACTCAGTCACTCACCCACTCACTCACTCACTCAGTCACTCACCCAGTCACTCACTCAGTCACTCACCCACTCACTCACTCACTCACCCACTCACCTACTCACCCACTCACTCACCCACTCACTCAGTCACTCACCCACTCACTCACCTACTCACTCACCCACCACTCACTCACTCACCTACTCACCCACTCACTCAGTCACTCACCCACTCACTCACCTACTCACCCACTCACTCACCTACTCACCCACTCACTCAGTCACTCACCCACTCACTCACTTACTCACCCACTCACTCACTCAGTCACTCACCCACTCACTCAGTCACTCACCCACTCACTCACTCACTCAGTCACTCACCCACCTACTCACCTACTCACTCAGTCACTCACCCACTCACTCACCTACTCACTCAGTCACTCACTCAGTCACTCACCCACTCACTCACCTACTCACTCAGTCACTCACCCACTCACTCACCTACTCACTTAGTCACTCACTCAGTCACTCACCCACTCACTCAGTCACTCACTCAGTCACTCACCCACTCACTCACTCACTCAGTCACTCACCCACTCACTCACTCACCCACTCACCACTCACTCACCTACTCACCCACTCACTCACCCACTCACTCACTCACCCACTCACTCACCCACTCACTCACTCACTCACCTACTCACTCACCCACTCACTCACTCACCCACTCACTCACTCACCCACTCACTCACTCACCCACCCACTCACTCACCCACTCACTCACTCACCCACCCACGCACCCACTCACCCAACCACCCACTCACTCACCCACTCACCCACCCACCCACTCACTCACCCACTCACTCACCCACTCACCCACCTACCCACTCACTAACCCACCCACGCACCCACTCACCCACCCACCCACTCACTCACCCACTCACTCACTCACTAACCTACTCACTCACTCACTCACCCACTCACTCACTCACCCACTCACTCACCCACTCACTCACTCACCCACTCACTCACCCACTCACTCACTCACTCACCCACTCACTCACCTACTCACTCACTCACCCAACCACCCACTCACTCACCCACTCACCCACCCACCCACTCACTCACCCACTCACTAACCCACCCACGCACCCACCCACCCACTCACTCACCCACTCACTCACTCACCTACTCACTCACTCACCCACTCACTCACTCACCCACTCACTCACCCACTCACTCACCCACTCACTCACCTACTCACTCACCCACTCACTCACCCACTCACTCACCTACTCACTCACCACCCACCCACTCACCCACCCACTCACCTACCCACCCACCCACTCACCCACCCACTCACCACCCACCCACTCACCCACCCACTCACCCACCCACTCACCCACCCACCCACCCACTCACCCACCCACCCACTCACCCACCCACTCACCCACCCACCCACCCACTCACCCACCCACGGAAGCTTGCTGTTATTGTTTAACGCGCGAGGCTCTGAGTTGATTTCATTGGAGAGGGGGCTGGGGGTGAGTGCGAGAACGAGCGGAATTGAGGACTCTGCACACAGCAGCAGCAGCACAAGCAGGATGATGATGATGAGGATGATGATGAGGATGAGGATGATGATGATGAGGATGATGATGATGATGAGGATGATGATGAGGATGATGATGAGGATGATGAGTATGATGATGAGGATGATGAGGATGATGAGGATGATGATGAGGATGATGATGATGATGAGGATGATGATGATGAGGATGATGATGAGGATGATGATGATGAGGATGATGATGAGGATGATGAGGATGATGAGGATGATGAGGATGATGATGAGGATGATGATGATGAGGATGATGAGGATGATGAGGATGAGGATGATGAGGATGATGAGGATGATGATGAGGATGATGAGGATGATGATGAGGATGATGATGATGATGAGGATGAGGATGATGATGAGGATGATGAGGATGAGGAGGATGATGAGGATGATGATGAGGATGATGAGGATGATGATGAGGATGATGATGAGGATGATGAGGATGATGATGAGGATGATGAGGATGATGATGAGGATGATGAGGATGATGATGAGGATGATGATGAGGATGATGAGTATGATGATGAGGATGATGAGGATGATGAGGATGATGATGAGGATGATGATGATGATGAGGATGATGATGATGAGGATGATGATGAGGATGATGATGATGAGGATGATGATGATGATGAGGATGATGAGGATGATGAGGATGATGAGGATGATGATGAGGATGATGATGATGAGGATGATGAGGATGATGAGGATGAGGATGATGAGGATGATGAGGATGATGATGAGGATGATGAGGATGATGATGAGGATGATGATGATGATGAGGATGATGAGGATGAGGATGATGATGATGAGGATGATGAGGATGATGAGGATGATGATGATGATGAGGATGATGATGAGGATGATGAGGATGATGATGAGGATGATGATGATGAGGATGATGATGAGGATGATGAGGATGATGATGATGATGAGGATGATGATGATGAGGATGATGATGATGAGGATGATGATGAGGATGATGATGATGAGGATGATGATGAGGATGATGATGATGATGATGAGGATGATGAGGATGATGATGAGGATGATGATGATGAGGATGATGATGATGAGGATGATGATGATGATGAGGATGATGATGATGATGAGGAGGATGATGAGGATGATGATGAGGATGATGATGATGAGGATGATGATGATGAGGATGATGAGGATGATGATGATGAGGAGGATGATGATGATGATGAGGATGATGAGGATGATGATGATGATGAGGATGATGAGGATGATGATGAGGATGATGAGGATGATGAGGATGATGATGATGATGATGATGAGGATGATGATGAGGATGAGAATGATGAGGATGATGAGGATGATGAGGATGATGATGAGGATGATGAGGATGATGAGAATGATGAGGATGATGATGAGGATGATGATGAGGATGATGATGATGAGGATGATGAGGAGGATGATGAGGATGATGAGGATGATGATGATGATGATGAGGACGAGGATGATGAGGATGATGAGGAGGATGAGGAGGATGATGAGGATGATGATGATGATGATGAGGATGATGAGGATGATGAGGATGATGAGGAGGATGATGAGGATGATGATGATGATGATGAGGATGATGATGATGATGAGGATGATGATGAGGATGATGAGGATGATGAGGATGATGATGATGAGGATGAGGATGATGATGAGGATGATGATGATGAGGATGATGATGATGATGAGGATGATGATGATGATGATGATGAGGATGATGATGAGGATGATGATGATGAGGATGATGATGATGATGAGGATGATGAGGATGAGGATGATGAGGATGATGAGGATGAGGATGATGAGGATGATGAGGATGATGATGAGGATGATGATGATGAGGATGATGATGATGATGAGGATGATGATGAGGATGATGATGAGGATGATGAGGATGATGATGAGGATGATGAGGATGATGATGATGAGGATGATGATGAGGATGATGATGAGGATGATGATGAGGATGATGATGATGAGGATGATGATGAGGATGATGATGAGGATGATGATGAGGATGATGATGAGGATGATGAGGATGATGATGAGGATGATGAGGATGATGAGGATGATGAGGATGATGATGAATGTGAAGCGACGCAGGGAGAGAAGCGACTTGCAGGGCCTCCCACCGCGACGGCCGCCCCCCTTCTCCAGCAGCGTCCTGCAGACGAGGCCCTGCCCTCCGAAGCGACCCTCACGAACCCCGCGGGCAAAGCCCCCCCCGCCCCCCCCGCCCCCCCGGCCCCCCAGCGTCTCTCCGGAGAGGCCTCGGCCGCTAGGCCGGCCCCCCCGGCCCCGCCGGCGGTGCGGCCGACCCACGCCGTGCCGGCCTGCCAGGGGCGGAGTGGGCAGCCGGGCCGCTGGCAGATGGCCGCTGACAGATGGCGGTGGCGGTGACGGAGCTCTGGGTGCGGGTCGCGAGCTGACCGTCGGAGGCCGTTTGACCGCGGGGAGGGGCTGCGTGCAGGTGCAGCACTTGTCGTAGTTATATATAAAGAGAGACTGAGTGGCGAGAGAGAGAGAGCGAGCGAGCGGGCGAGAGAGCGAGAGAGAGCTAGATGGAGGAGGGAGAAAGAGGGGGTAGAGAGAGAGGAGGGGCGAGCGAGCGGTGAGCGAGCGGGTGAGCGGGTGAGCGGGTGAGCAAGCGGGTGAGCGGGCGAGCGAGCAAGAGGGCGAGCTAGCGGGTGAGCGAGCGGGTGAGCGGGTGAGCGAGCGGGCGAGCGGGCGAGCGAGCGAGCGGGTGAGCGAGCGGGTGAGCGAGCAAGCTAGCGGGCGGGCAAGCGAGCGAGAGGGCGAGCGAGCGAACGAGCGAGCGAGCGGGTGAGCGGGCGAGCAGGCGAGGGGGCGAGCGAGAGGGCGAGTGAGCGAACGAGCGAACGAGCGAGCAGGCGAGGGGGCGAGGTGGTGGTGGTGGTGGTGGTGGAGACGCGAGGGGTTGAGGCGAGGAAGGAGAAGCGACGGAGGGGGCTGAAGGCCGAGGCTGGGAGTGAAGCTCACCCGGCCACGGCTTGGCGAGGAGGAGGAGGGGGGCGGCGGGGGGATGTGGGAGGGCTGCCGTGTCCGGGGACCCTTGCCAGGACGCTTGGGCTGAGCGGCGGGAGGGGGGGCGGCCCCCCCCCGGCCATCCCACGCCACATGGGGGTGGTGGTGACGTGGTTGATGGGGGTGGTGGTGACGTGGTTGATGGGGGTGGTGGTGACGTGGTTGATGGGGGTGGTGGTGACGTGGTTGATGGGGGTGGTGGTGACGTGGTTGATGGGGGTGGTGGTGACGTGGTTGACGGGGGTGGTGGTGACGTGGTTGACGGGGGTGGTGGTGACGTGGTTGATGGGGGTGGTGGTGACGTGGTTGATGGGGGTGGTGGTGACGTGGTTGATGGGGGTGGTGGTGACGTGGTTGATGGGGGTGGTGGTGACGTGGTTGATGGGGGTGGTGGTGACGTGGTTGACGGGGGTGGTGGTGAAGCGGTTGATGGGGGTGGTGGTGACGTGGTTGATGGGGGTGACGTGGTTGATGGGGGTGGTGGTGACGTGGTTGACGGGGGTGGTGGTGAAGCGGTTGATGGGGGTGGTGGTGACGTGGTTGATGGGGTGGTGGTGACGTGGTTGATGGGGGTGGTGGTGACGTGGTTGATGGGGGTGGTGGTGACGTGGTTGACGGGGGTGGTGGTGAAGCGGTTGATGGGGGTGGTGGTGACGTGGTTGATGGGGGTGGTTGTGTTGAGGTGGTTCATGGGGGTGGTGGTGACGTGGTTCATGGGGGTGGTGGTGACGTGGTTGATGGGGGTGGTGGTGAAGCGGTTGATGGGGGTGGTGGTGACGCAGTTGATGGGGGTGGTGGTGACGTGGCTGATGGGGGTGGTTGTGTTGACGTGGTTCATGGGGGTGGTTGTGTTGCGGTGGTTGCTGAGACGAAAGAGCCGGAGCCACGGGGCGAGAGTCCGGTTCATCGTCACGGCCTGAATCACAACAACAACGGAGACTCAGAGACTCACGGACTCACCACAACAACAACAACAACCGCCATTTGCCGCTAAGTGGCGGTGACGTCACCACGACGCTTGTGCCAGGCCATGTGCACCTTGAGGCTACCACGTGAAGTGTCAAACGCCGGTTGGCAGGAGGTCACGGGAGAGACCCAGCAGGTGCCACGGGTCGACTGAGATGACTGCCTCCGCCCTCCGTTGTTGTTGGAGGGCGACTGCCTCCAACTGCCCAGTAGCATCCTTCACGAGCCTCCTCCACAGAGGCCGATCTTGACACCGCTGGTACAGGTCATCGGCAAGTCCACTCAGCTCCACGTTCTCCTGTACCACGTCAATCCATCTCTTCTCTAGCCAGTGTCGCGCCCTTTTAGCCCCTTCGATCCGGCCGAACAAAAGCTGTTTGGGAATCCGATGCCTGGGCATGTGGGCTACATGACCCAGCCAGTGGTCCAGACTGTTGTTATGATGTCATGTAAGGCAGTCTGTGCACAAACGCCACCCTCCCTCAGCATTTTGCTTGGGAGATCATCTCTGCCCGGTGCTTTCCCTGGTCTCAGACTCCGGATCGCCTTCAGTACTTCCTCAACAGATGGCACATCAGCCAGCCACTCATAGGGGGTGACTTCTTCCAATATTTGAGGCACCGCAGCCTCAGCAGGGTCATCCTCACTTTGTGCCATGATGTTTTCCTGGCTGAGGGATTTGCCCTCCCCCAAGACCTCACGGAAATGCTCAGAAAATCTGCAAACCTGTTCCTGGGGGTCGGAGATTGGATCACCGTTCTTTCCAATAATGATGGTAATAGGTGTGGTGCTGCAGGTTACTTTTTGATGGAGAAAAATAGGGATTTGTGATCGCGGGCCACTGAGGCAGACTCCATCTCCACAGCAACCCGCGACTACCACCCATCCTTGCAACGCCTCACGGCTCTCCGAACCTCCGAGCGAAGGCTGAAGTAAGCCTCCTCATTCTCCGACGTGGGATGCTGTAGATGATGAGAGTAGGCTTGTCGCTATTTCTCAGCCAGCCTGAACACCTCATCTGTCAGCCAGGGTCTCTGGGGAGGTCTGGACCGTGTACCCAAATCAGCCATTGCAGCTGCATGAGTCACAGTCCTAAACCTAGCCCATTTACCCTCGACATCAGGAGGAGTCGGGGACGATGCCAATCCCAGCCGCAAGCGATGATGAAATTCTCGCTTGCAACTTTCATCAGATAACTGAGACCAGGCCACTTTAGGTTGGAATGGGGTCCTGGGTGTACACCCACCACCGGAGTGTAAGAATGTCAGACGCATCTTACAGATGACAAGTCGATGGTCAGAGGGCAGATCAGCTACACGGTAGGTCCTGGTGTCAAGGACATGGGCTCGCATCCGCTGGTCCGTCACTATGTAGTCCAGCGGATGTTCTTGCTTGGACCCAGCATGCATCCATGATGTTGTGTGGATGCGCCGATGCCGGAACAGCGTGTTGGTAATTACAAGCCCATGGGCTGCACAAAAATCTAGCAGCCTCCTACCGTTGTTATTGAGCTGATCTGGCCCATGCCCTCCAGTCACTCCAGGCCAGGTGCCAGCATCATGACCAGCTCGGGCATTGAAGTCACCCAACAAGATAACTCTATCCCGAGAGGCCACTTTAGCCAGCACCTGTGACAGGAGGTCATAGAAGGCATCTGACTCATCGGCTTTGCCTGCATCTCCTCCACGGATGTTCATCTTCGTTGGGGGCATAAGTACCCACGACCACCACTCCTCGCCTCCGGTTGATGGAAAGTCAAGCCCAAAGTAGCCTGGGGCTTACAGCTTCCCACACCTCACCGCCACGCTCCCACGCCCCCTTCAATCTTTTGTTCAAAAGAAGAGCCACTCCCTGTTGTTTGGCAGTCTGCTACCCCGAGTAGAGGACTGTCCACCCCTCATGGTGGCAGGAGCCAGAGCCGGTCCACCGGACCTCCTGAATGCCACAGAGATCCAGGCGGTACCGGTCCAGCTCCCGACAGAGGAGTGGCAGCCTCTCCTCCGCAGTGAGCGTTCGAACATTCCACGTGGCCACACGAAGTGGCTTTTTTCTGTTTCTGGAGGAGCCCCGAGGGTTGGGATTCAATCTCCTGGCTCCGCTAATTGGGGTTTGGCCAGGAGGCGTCATGAATATTCAGCTTAGCGGAATATTTCCCACTTGTCTCAAGCCCCCGTTTGGCCGCTGTTGTGGCTACAAACGCCGTGAAGGCGAATGGCACTGCTCACCACAGCGTTACCATCCACCACAGAGACCTATAGACTCACCACACAGAGACCCATAGACTCACCACACAGAGACCTATAGACCCACCACACAGAGACCCATAGACTCACCTCACAGAGACCCACAGACTAACCACACAAAGACCCACAGACTCAACACACAGAGACCCACAGACTCACCACACAGAGACCCATAGACTCACCTCACAGAGACCCACAGACTAACCACACAAAGACCCACAGACTCAACACACAGAGACCCACAGACTCACCACACAGAGACCCATAGACTCACTACACAGAGACTCACAGACTTACCACACAGAGACCCACAGACTCACCTCACAGAGACCCACAGACTCACCACACAGAGACCTATAGACTCACCACACAGAGACCCATAGACTCACCTCACAGAGACCCACAGACTAACCACACAGAGACCCACAGACTCACCACACAGAGACCCACAGACTCACCACACAGAGACCCATAGACTCACTACACAGAGTCTCACAGACTTACCACACAGAGACACACAGACTCGCCACACAGAGACCCATAGACTCACCACACAGAGACCCATAGACTCATCACACAGAGACCCATAGACTCACCTCACAGAGACCCACAGACTCACCACACAGAGACCCACAGACTCACCACACAGAGACCCACAGACTCACCACACAGAGACCCACAGACTCACCACACAGGGACCCACAGACTCACCACACAGAGACCCACAGACTCACCACACAGAGACCCATAGACTCACCTCACAGAGACCCACAGACTCACCACACAGAGACCCACAGACTCACCACACAGAGACCCATAGACTCACGTCACAGAGACCCACAGACTCACCACACAGAGACCCATAGACTCACCACACAGAGACCCACAGACTCACCACACAGAGACCCATAGACTCACCACACAGAGACCCGTAGACTCACCACATAGAGACCCAAAGACTCACCACACAGAGACCCACAGAATCACCACACAGAGACACAGAGACCCACAGACTCACCACACAAAGACCCACAGACTCACCACACAGAGACCCATAGACTCACCACACAGAGACCCACAGACTCACCACACAGAGACCCATAGACTCACCACACAGAGACCCACAGACTCACCACACAGAGACCCACAGACTCACCACACAGAGGCCCATAGACTCACCACACAGAGACCCACAGACTCACCACACAAAGACCCACAGACTCACCACACAGAGACCATAGACTCACCACACAGAGACCCATAGACCCACCACACAGAAACCCATAGACTCACCACACAGAGACTCACAGACTCACCTCACAGAGACCCATAGACTCACCACACAGAGACCCACAGACTCACCACACAGAGACCCATAGACTCATCACACAGAGACCCATAGACTCACCTCACAGAGACCCACAGACTCACCACACAGAGACCCACAGACTCACCACACAGAGACCCACAGACTCACCACACAGAGACCCACAGACTCACCACACAGGGACCCACAGACTCACCACACAGAGACCCACAGACTCACCACACAGAGACCCATAGACTCACCTCACAGAGACCCACAGACTCACCACACAGAGACCCACAGACTCACCACACAGAGACCCATAGACTCACGTCACAGAGACCCACAGACTCACCACACAGAGACCCATAGACTCACCACACAGAGACCCACAGACTCACCACACAGAGACCCATAGACTCACCACACAGAGACCCGTAGACTCACCACATAGAGACCCAAAGACTCACCACACAGAGACCCACAGAATCACCACACAGAGACACAGAGACCCACAGACTCACCACACAAAGACCCACAGACTCACCACACAGAGACCCATAGACTCACCACACAGAGACCCACAGACTCACCACACAGAGACCCATAGACTCACCACACAGAGACCCACAGACTCACCACACAGAGACCCACAGACTCACCACACAGAGGCCCATAGACTCACCACACAGAGACCCACAGACTCACCACACAGAGACCCACAGACTCACCACACAGGGACCCACAGACTCACCACACAGAGACCCACAGACTCACCACACAGAGACCCATAGACTCACCTCACAGAGACCCACAGACTCACCACACAGAGACCCACAGACTCACCACACAGAGACCCATAGACTCACGTCACAGAGACCCACAGACTCACCACACAGAGACCCATAGACTCACCACACAGAGACCCACAGACTCACCACACAGAGACCCATAGACTCACCACACAGAGACCCGTAGACTCACCACATAGAGACCCAAAGACTCACCACACAGAGACCCACAGAATCACCACACAGAGACACAGAGACCCACAGACTCACCACACAAAGACCCACAGACTCACCACACAGAGACCCATAGACTCACCACACAGAGACCCACAGACTCACCACACAGAGACCCATAGACTCACCACACAGAGACCCACAGACTCACCACACAGAGACCCACAGACTCACCACACAGAGGCCCATAGACTCACCACACAGAGACCCACAGACTCACCACACAAAGACCCACAGACTCACCACACAGAGACCATAGACTCACCACACAGAGACCCATAGACCCACCACACAGAAACCCATAGACTCACCACACAGAGACTCACAGACTCACCTCACAGAGACCCATAGACTCACCACACAGAGACCCACAGACTCACCACACAGAGACCCACAGACTCACCACACAGAGGCCAACAGACTCGCCACACAGAGACCCACAGACTCGCCACACAGAGACCCACAGACTCACCACACAGAGACCCATAGACTCACAGAGACTCATAGACTCACAACACAGAGACCCACAGACTCACCACACAGAGACCCATAGACTCACCACACAGAGACCCACAGACTCACCACACAGAGACCCACAGACTCACCACACAGAGACCCATAGACTCACCACACAGAGAACCACAGACTCACCACACAGAGACCCACAGACTCACCACACAGAGACCGATAGACTCACCACACAGAGGCCCATTGACTCACCACACAGAGACCCATAGACTCACCACACAGAGACCCACAGACTCACCTCACAGAGACCCATAGACTCACCACACAGAGACCCACAGACTCACCACACAGAGACCCACAGACTCACCACACAGAGGCCCACAGACTCACCACACAGAGACCCACAGACTCACCACACAGAGACACAGAGACTCACCACACAGAGACCCATAGACTCACCACACAGAGACCCACAGACTCACCACCACACAGAGACCCACAGACTCACCACACAGAGACCCACAGACTCACCACCACACAGAGACCCACAGACTCACCACACAGAGACCCACATACTCACCTCACAGAGACCCACAGACTCACCACACAGAGACCCATAGACTCACCACACAGAGACCCATAGACTCACCACACAGAGACCCACAGACTCACCACACAGAGACCCATAGACTCACCACACAGAGACCCACAGACTCACCTCACAGAGACCCATAGACTCACCACACAGAGACCCACAGACTCACCACACAGAGACCCACAGACTCACCACACAGAGACCCATAGACTCACCACACAGAGACCCATAGACTCACCACACAGAGACCCATAGACTCACCACACACACCCATAGACTCACCTCACAGAGACCCACAGCCGTCTCGTCTACAGTGCGTCGTGCACGCGCGCCGCCGTACAGTACAATCACGCGCACGCCGCACTGTATATGCGCGTGCTGCTGTACAGTATAAACACACGTGCCGCACTGTACTGCTGTGCCGCGCACTGTACAGGCGCACCGCGGGGTACTGGTGAGGGTGGTGGTGAGGGTGTTGGTGGTGGTGGTGGTGAGGGTGGTGGTGGTGGTGGTGAGGGTGGTGGTGAGGGTGGTGGTGAGGGTGGTGGTGAGGGTGGTGGGGGTGGTGAGGGTGTTGGTGGTGGTGGTGATGGTGGTGAGGGTGGTGGTGGTGGTGAGGGTGGTGGTGGTGGTGGTGAGGGTGGTGGTGGTGGTGGTGGTAAGGGTGGTGGTGGTGATGGTGGTGGTGAGGGTGGTGGTGGTGGTGGTGAGGGTGGTGGTGAGGGTGTTGGTGAGGGTGGTGGTGATGGTGGTGGTGAGGGTGGTGAGGGTGGTGGTGGTGGTGGTGAGGGTGGTGGTGGTGGTGAGGGTGGTGGTGGTGGTGGTGAGGGTGGTGGTGGTGGTGGTGGTGGTAAGGGTGGTGGTGGTGATGGTGGTGGTGAGGGTGGTGGTGGTGGTGGTGAGGGTGGTGGTGAGGGTGTTGGTGAGGGTGGTGGTGATGGTGGTGGTGAGGGTGGTGAGGGTGGTGAGGGTGGTGGTGGTGGTGAGGGTGGTGGTGAGGGTGTTGGTGAGGGTGGTGGTGGTGATGGTGGTGGTGAGGGTGGTGAGGGTGGTGGTGGTGGTGAGGGGGGTGGTGGTGGTGAGGGTGGTGGTGGTGGTGAGGGTGGTGGTGGTGATGGTGGTGGTGAGGGTGGTGAGGGTGGTGGTGAGGGTGGTGGTGGTGGTGAGGGTGGTGGTGAGGGTGGTGGTGGTGAGGGTGGTGGTGGTGATGGTGGTGGTGAGGGTGGTGGTGGTGAGGGTGGTGAGGGTGGTGGTGGTGGTGGTGGTGAGGGTGGTGGTGATGGTGGTGAGGGTGGTGGTGGTGGTGGTGAGGGTGGTGGTGGTGGTGAGGGTGGTGGTGGGGGTGGTGGTGATGAGGGTGGTGGTGAGGGTGGTGGTGGTGATGGTGGTGGTGATGGTGGTGAGGGTGGTGATGGTGGTGAGGGTGGTGGTGGGGGTGGTGGTGGTGAGGGTGGTGGTGAGGGTGGTGGTGGGGGTGGTGGTGGTGGTGGTGGTGAGGGTGGTGGTGAGGGTGGTGGTGGGGGTGGTGGTGAGGGTGGTGGTGGTGGTGGTGGGGGTGGTGGTGGTGAGGGTGGTGGTGAGGGTGGTGGTGAGGGTGGTGGTGGTGGTGAGGGTGATGCTGGTGGTGAGGGTGGTGGTGATGGTGGTGGTGGTGGTGAGGGTGGTGGTGGTGGTGAGGGTGATGCTGGTGGTGAGGGTGGTGGTGAGGGTGGTGGTGGGGGTGGTGGTGGTGGTGATGGTGGTGAGGGTGGTGGTGGGGGTGGTGGTGGTGGTGATGGTGGTGATGGTGGTGGTGGGGGTGATGATGGTGAGGGTGGTGGTGGTGGTGAGGGTGGTGGTGGTGAGGGTGGTGGTGGTGGTGAGGGTGATGGTGATGGTGGTGGTGAGGGTGGTGGTGGTGATGGTGGTGGTGAGGGTGGTGGTGGTGGTGAGGGTGGTGGTGGTGAGGGTGGTGGTGGGGGTGAGGGTGGTGGTGATGGTGGTGGTGGTGAGGGTGGTGGTGATGGTGATGGTGGTGGTGATGGTGGTGGTGGGGGTGGTGATGATGGTGGTGGTGGTGATGATGGTGGTGGTGATGGTGGTGGTGAGGGTGGTGGTGGTGATGGTGGTGGTGATGGTGGTGGTGCGGGTGGTGGTGGTGGTGGTGAGGGTGGTGGTGGTGGTGGTGAGGGTGGTGGTGGTGGTGGTGGTGAGGGTGGTGGTGAGGGTGGTGGTGAGGGTGGTGGTGGTGGTGGTGGTGAGGGTGGTGGTGGTGGTGGTGGTGGTGAGGGTGGTGAGGGTGGTGGTGGTGGTGAGGGTGGTGGTGATGGTGGTGAGGGTGGTGGTGGTGGTGGTGAGGGTGGTGGTGGTGGTGAGGGTGGTGGTGGTGAGGGTGGTGGTGGTGATGGTGGTGGTGATGGTGGTGAGGGTGGTGATGGTGGTGGTGAGGGTGGTGGTGAGGGTGGTGGTGGGGGTGGTGGTGGTGAGGGTGGTGGTGAGGGTGGTGGTGGTGATGGTGGTGGTGATGGTGGTGAGGGTGGTGATGGTGGTGAGAGTGGTGGCTAGGGTGGTGGTGGTGGTGGTGAGGGTGGTGGTGAGGGTGATGGTGGGGGTGGTGGTGGTGGTGAGGGTGGTGATGGTGGTGAGGGTGGTGGTGAGGGTGGTGGTGGTGGTGATGGTGGTGGTGAGGGTGGTGGTGGTGATGGTGGTGGTGAGGGTGGTGGTGGTGAGGGTGGTGGTGAGGGTGGTGGTGGTGATGGTGGTGGTGATGGTGGTGAGGGTGGTGATGGTGGTGAGGGTGGGGGTGATGGTGGTGGGGGTGATGGTGGTGGGGGTGAGGGTGGTGGTGGTGGTGGGGGTGGTGAGGGTGGTGGTGAGGGTGGTGGTGGTGGTGGTGGTGAGGGTGGTGGTGAGGGTGGTGGTGAGGGTGGTGGGGGTGGTGAGGGTGGTGGTGAGGGTGATGGTGGTGGTGGGGGTGGTGGTGGTGAGGGTGGTGGTGAGGGTGGTGGTGGGGGTGGTGGTGGTGAGGGTAGTGGTGAGGGTGGTGGTGGGGGTGGTGGTGGTGGTGAGGGTGGTGGTGAGGGTGGTGGTGGGGGTGAGGGTGGTGGTGGTGGTGGGGGTGGTGGTGGTGAGGGTGGTGGTGAGGGTGGTGGTGGTGGTGGTGGTGAGGGTGGTGGTGAGGGTAGTGGTGAGGGTGGTGGGGGTGGTGAGGGTGGTGGTGATGGTGGTGGTGAGGGTGGTGGTGGTGATGGTGGTGGTGAGGGTGGTGGTGGTGGTGGTGAGGGTGGTGGTGGTGGTGAGGGTGGTGGTGGTGGTGGGGGTGGTGGTGGTGGTGAGGGTGGTGGTGATGGTGAGGGTGGTGGTGAGGGTGGTGGTGGGGGTGATGGTGGTGGTGGTGGTGATGGTGGTGGGGGTGGTGGTGAGGGTGGTGAGGGTGGTGGTGGTGGTGATGATGGTGGTGATGATGGTGGTGATGATGGTGATGGTGGCGGTGATGGTGGTGGTGGTGATGGTGGTGGTGATGGTGGTGGTGATGGTGGTGGTGTGTGCCCTGCTGTCCTTGACACTGGCAGTCTCTGTGTCTGTGTGTCTCTCTCTGTGTCTCTGTGTGTGTTTGTGTCTCTGTGTGTCTGTGTCTCTCTGTCTCTGTGTGTGTCTGTGTCTCTGTGTGTCTCTCTGTGTGTCTCTGTGTGTGTCTGTGTCTCTCTGTGTGTCTCTGTGTGTGTCTCTGTATGTCTCTGTTTGTCTCTGCGTGTCTCTCTGTGTGTCTCTCTGTGTCTCTGTGTGTCTCTGTGTGTGTCTCTGTGTGTGTCTCTGTGTGTGTCTCTCTTTGTGTGTCACTCTCTGTGTGTCTCTCTGTGTGTCTCTCTGTGTGTGTCTCTGTGTCTCTGTCTCTGTGTCTCTTTCTGTGTCTCTGTGTGTCTGTGTGTGTGTCTATGTGTGTGTGTCTGTGTGTGTGTCTATGTGTGTGTCTATGTGTGTGTGTCTCTGTGTGTGTGTCTCTGTGTGTATGTGTGTGTGTGTCTGGACGGGTTCCGCCTCTTTAAGAAGGGGGACCGCACAGACTGTAACAACTACAGGGGCATCTCACTCCTCAATGTGCCGGGAAAGGTCCTGGCAAGGATTATTCAGCATCGCCTTGCCAGGCACGCTGAGGAGAGGCTTGCGGAGCCCCAATGTGGTTTCAGGAAAGGGCGGTCCTGCACAGATGCCATATTCTCTGTCCGTCTGCTACAGCAGAGGTGTAGGGAATTCCAACAAGACCTACATCTCTGCTTTATTGACCTGGTCAAGGCCTATGATACCATCAGTAGGCCTGGGCTCTGGGTTGTTCTTCGTGCTTTTGGAGTCCCTGACCCTCTGCTCACGATCATTAAGGATCTTCATGATGGTGAGCGGGCCCGGGTAAAACTACGTGGCCGGGAGTCAGAGCCATTCCCTGTACACCTTGGGGTGCGACGGGGATGTCCTCTGGCTCCCACATTATTTAACATCTATTTTGACCACGTAGTTCGTGATGCCTTCAATAACTGTACCGGGGGAATCTCCATATGGTACAGATATAATGGGAGGCTGATCGATGCCCGGGTGCGGTCAAGGTATGGCTCCCTATTGCTCAACCATGTTATGTATGCCGATGATTTGGTAATAGCTGCTCAGTCAGAGGAGTTGGAGACGCTGCTGCTGAGACTGGAGCATGCCACTAAGAGATGGGGCCTTACCATCAGCCCCACCAAAACTAAGCACCTGCCTGGGTATTTTGTACCATCGGACACTCCACCCCCACAACTCCCAATCGGTGATGGGGCAGTTGTGGAGAGAGTGGAGAGTTTCCCATACCTGGGCAGTGTGCTTATGACCGGCTCCAGTTTAACAGCAGAGGTCTCACTCCGAATCAGTCGAGCAGCAATATCTTTTCATCGGTTGCGTAACGCTGTGTGGAAGCTACCTGGTCTGTCGCTCCGCACTAAGCTTCAGGTCTTCTCGGCCACGGTCATTCCCTCCCTTCTCTACGCTTGCGAAACGTGGACCCCCCCCCAAATGGAACATCTTCGCCGGTTAGAAACATTTAGGCTAGCCTGCCTACGATCCATCCTGGGTTTAACCAGGCTGGATTGTGTGAGGAGCTCACAAATCCTTGAAAGATCTGGGCAAGGTCCCATCGGTGAGCTCCTCCGGCAGGGAAGGCTGCGTTGGCTGGGTCATGTAGCCCGCATGCCCAGCCACCGCATGCCGAAACAGCTTTTGTTCAGCCGGATTGAGGGGGCTAAACGGGCGCGGCACGGGCTAGAGAAGAGATGGAGTGATGTGGTACAGGAGGACGTGGAGCTGAGTGGACTTGCCGATGACTGGTACCAGCAGTGTCAAGATCGGCCTCTGTGGAGCAGGCTCGTGAAGGATGCTACTGGGCAGTTGGAGGCAGTCGCCCTCCAACAACAACGGAGGGCGGAGGAGCGACGCTCACAACAACGAGCGGAGCGCCGGGTGGCTAAAGCACAGCAGGTTGGCACAGTAGGGGGCACAGGTGGTGCATCAGCCAGTCATCTCAGTCAGTCGACCCGTGGCACCTGGGTCTGCCCCGTGACCTCCTGCCGGCGGGCGTTCGACACTTCACGTGGCCTCAGGTTGCACATAGCCTGGCACAAGCGTCGTGGTGACGTCACCGCCACTTAGTGGCGAATGGCGGTTGTTGTTGTGTGTCTGTGTGTGTGTCTATGTGTGTGTGTATATGTAGGTTATGAAAATTTGATGAAAAGAATAAAAATTTAATAAAATTTGGAAATTGCGTAATTATCCGAAATTATGGTAATTGGAGTAATTACGTGCATAGATTATGCTAATTCGAGAGATAATCGTATTGATTTATGCGCGCGTGTGTGCTTATCCTAATGCGATCCTTTATGGTAATTAGGCCCCGCCTCGCTGACCAGGGTCCTATCCAATCGGGATAAGGCAATTCGTCGTATGGAGTTATGCAGGTGCTGTGAGCATGCCAGAGCCAACTCGGCTCCGTTGTTTCATTTCGTCTTAACGCTCGGCAATGCAATTATTCGCGCTTTAACATTTACCGAGTACGCATTGGCGTGTTCACGTCTCAAGATGCAGATCTCAACGCAGGATTCGGCTCTCATGCATGCAACTTCGGAAAGAGACGCACGGCCGCTTCTGCGTTCATCAATTTTACTCCCGACCAAACTTCAGCTCCAGAAGCTGCAACTCTCGGCTTGGAATTCCAACGCAGTATCAACACAGCGTCATCAACGGCTGCGTTGATTCACCTTGGCGACGGCACATGTGACCCATTCCACCGCGATGCGCGAGCTCGCTTGGTGAGAGAGAGCGAGAGCGAGAGAGAGAGGAGAGTCGTTAAAGCATCCAGGCACGCTGTTCTAACAAAAACCTTAAGACTCTATTCTGAATGATTATACTTGAATTGCCCACACAGTACTGCACTCATTATTGATCAAACGCAACCCTTAATGCCATTCTTGTCACGTTGCTAACAGGGCAGCAGGCCGATTGATTATTACGCGATGATATTCATATGACGAGGCGATCGAACAATTATTATTTCCCAAAAAGTGCAGGCGTCCGTCAGTAGGCCCGCCACGTCCGTTCGTGGATACTCCTGCAGGATTACGCAATTACAAAAACGAACGACTCGAACACTTCTAAGTGAACTCATCCACGCAGCTCAGCGGGCCCCCAGTGGCCGCCGTTAGCGGCGACTAGCTGGCGCCCTCGCCACGAGCCTCCCTGCACGTGTCGAGAATTTCTGTTTGCTCCCCGCGGGGAGCGGTGGGGGCTCGTGAGCGTGGTGTGTGTGTGTGCGTGTGTGTGTGTGTGTGCGTGTGTGCGTGTGTGCGTGCGTGTGTGTGTACGTGTGTGTGTGTCACACGGACAGCGTGGCACTCCGCACGGGGCGGCCGCAGCTTCCGCCCGCGGCCGGCTGGAGGAGTCGGCCCCGCCGCCCGCCGTCGGCTCCGCGGTGATCCGTCCGCCGTCCCGGTTCCCGAGCCGCCGCCGCCGGCCGGCCGATTGGCCGGTCGGCGCGAGTGTCGGCCGAGCCCGCGGGCCCTCTCGCTAGGAGCGACGGCCTTTGAGCGACGCTTCTGCCTCTCGTGGTACGCTGGCACCCGGCGTGCCTCGACATTCTCAGCTGGCCACGCCGGGGGGCGGGTGGTCACCCCGGCCGGGGCCGGCCGCTAGCAGCACTCGGCGGCGGCTCGGCCCGGATCGACAGCTTGTTGAGCTCGCTGTTGCTCGTTGGACTGAACTGTCGAGGCGATGGTTGGGCTGTTCGTGTGTTCGTGCGTTCGTGTGTTCGTGCGTTCGTGTGTGCGTGTGTGTGTTCGTGTGTGTGCGTTCGTGTGTGTGTTCGTGTGTGTGTGTGTCTAGTGGGGAGCGATAGTGTAGTGGTTAGCGCTACGCTGCGCTATGAACCTGGCGACCCGGGTTCGATTCCCGCTCACGGCCAACACCAGTGACGATTATCTGAACCGGTCCCGGGCCTCCCCTAGGTCGACTCAGCCTCAAATGAGTACCTGGTGCGGTGTGTAAACATTGCCACTAGGGAGACAAAGGCGGTCGGGCGTGGTGCTGGTAGCCACCCACCCCCTCGTGTACCATTACCGGCCTTCATAGGTGCTCGCTAACAGCACTTGCCCCTACAGTCTGTTAAGGCTACATGGGGGATCTTTATCTTTGTTCGTGCGTGTGTGTGTGTGTGCGTGTGTGTGTGTATGCGTGTGTGTGTGTTCGTGTGTGTGTGCGTGTGTGTGTGTGTGTGCGTGTGTGTGTGTGCGTGTGTTCGTGCGTGTGTGTGCGTGTGTGTGTGTGTTCGTGTGTGTGTGCGTGTGTGTGTGCGTCATCCCATCAAGCCATCCTGCGTGTCCCCCCATCGATCACCGTCCCCTCCCCAAGGTATCCCTTCACCCGTGGGGCCACAGATGCCCCCCCCCCCCCTCCCTGCAACATCATCGAGCAATTCCTCGCTCGGGGTTGAATTCCTTTCTCGTGCTGCGGGAAGACAAAGGCGGCCGGGAGGCTCTCTCTCTATGGAAGTTCGCCTCCCCTCTTGGTGAACCTGGAGGCTGTCCATCAGAGCGGTGTGTTTGTGAAATCATCCCCTGTCCATCTGGAGATTCCGCAGATAATCGCTAAACTTCTAGTGTAGTGGTAGTTGTGTACTACACTACTAGTAGTAGTACTACTACTAGTAGTACTACTACTAGTAGTAGTAATGTAGTAGTAGTGTACTACACTACTACTAGTAGTACTAATACTACTAGTAGTATGTGTACTACTACTAGTAGTACTACTAGTAGTACTACTACTACTAGTAGTACTACTACTAGTAGTAGTAATGTAGTAGTAGTGTACTACACTACTACTAGTAGTACTAATACTACTAGTAGTAGTGTAGTAGTAGTTGTGTAGTAGTAGTACACTACTAGTAGTAGTACTACTAGTACTACTACTAGTAGTAGTACTAGTAGTAGTAGTACTACTGCTAGTAGTACTACTACTAGTAGTACTACTAGTACTACTACTAGTACTACTACAGTACTACTACTACACTCTACTACTAGTACTACTAGTAGTAGTGTGTAGTAGTAGTAGTACTACACACTACTACACTACTACTACACTACACTACTACTACACTACTACACTACTACTACTACACTACTACTAGTACACTACTACTACACTACTACTACTACTACACTACTACTACACTACTACTACACTACTACTACTACACTACTACTACACTACTACTACTACACTACTACTACACTACTACTACTACTACACTACTACTAGTACTACTACACTACTACTACACTACTACTAGTACTACTACACTACTACTACACTACTACTACACTACTACTACACTACTACTACACTACTACTACTACACTACTACTACTACACTACTACTACACTACTACACTACTACTAGTACTACTACACTACTACTACACTACTACTAGTACACTACTACTACACTACTACTACACTACTACTACTACTACACTACTACTACACTACTACACTACTACTACTACACTACTACTACACTACTACACTACTACTACTACACTACTACTAGTACTACTACACTACTACTACACTACTAGTACTACTACTAGTAGTACTACACTACTACTACACTACTACTACACTACTAGTACTACTGTACTACTACTAGTACTAGTAGTAGTACACTACTACTAGTAGTACTAGTACACTAGTGTGTGTGTGTGTGCGTGTGTGTGTGCGTCATCCCATCAAGCCATCCTGCGTGTCCCCCCATCGATCACCGTCCCCTCCCCAAGGTATCCCTTCACCCGGGGGGCCACAGATGGCCCCCCTCCCTCCCTGCAACATCATCGAGCAATTCCTCGCTCGGGGTTGAATTCCTTTCTCGTGCTGCGGGAAGACAAAGGCGGCCGGGAGGCTCTCTCTCTATGGAAGTTCGCCTCCCCTCTTGGTGAACCTGGAGGCTGTCCATCAGAGCGGTGTGTTTGTGAAATCATCCCCTGTCCATCTGGAGATTCCGCAGATAATCGCTAAACTTCTAGTGTAGTGGTAGTTGTGTACTACACTACTAGTAGTAGTACTACTACTAGTAGTACTACTACTAGTAGTAGTAATGTAGTAGTAGTGTACTACACTACTACTAGTAGTACTAATACTACTAGTAGTACTACTACTAGTAGTACTACTAGTAGTACTACTACTAGTAGTACTACTACTAGTAGTAGTAATGTAGTAGTAGTGTACTACACTACTACTAGTAGTACTAATACTACTAGTAGTAGTGTAGTAGTAGTTGTGTAGTAGTAGTACACTACTAGTAGTAGTACTACTAGTACTACTAGTAGTAGTACTAGTAGTAGTACTACTGCTAGTAGTACTACTACTAGTAGTAGTACTACTAGTACTACTACTAGTACTACTACAGTACTACTACTACACTCTACTACTAGTACTACTAGTAGTAGTGTGTAGTAGTAGTAGTACTACTACACACTACTACTACACTACTACACTACACTACTACTACACTACTACACTACTACTACTACACTACTACTACACTACTACTAGTACACTACTACTACACTACTACTACTACACTACTACTACACTACTACTACTACACTACTACTACACTACTACTACTACACTACTACTACACTACTACTACACTACTACTACTACACTACTACTAGTACTACTACACTACTACTACAACACTACTACTACACTACTACTAGTACTACTACACTACTACTACACTACTACACTACTACTACACTACTACTACACTACTACTACTACACTACTACTACACTACTACACTACTACTACTACACTACTACTACACTACTACTACACTACTACTCTACTACTACACTACTACTAGTACTACTACACTACTACTACACTACTACTAGTACACTACTACTACACTACTACTACACTACTACTACTACACTACTACTACACTACTACTACTACACTACTACTACACTACTACACTACTACTACACTACTACTAGTACTACTACACTACTACTACAACACTACTACTACACTACTACTAGTACTACTACACTACTACTACACTACTACTACACTACTACACTACTACTACACTACTACTACACTACTACTACTACACTACTACTACACTACTACACTACTACTACTACACTACTACTACACTACTACTACACTACTACTAGTACTACTACACTACTACTACACTACTACTAGTACACTACTACTACACTACTACTACACTACTACTACTACACTACTACTACACTACTACTACTACACTACTACTACACTACTACTAGTACACTACTACTACACTACTACACTACTACTACACTACTACTACTACACTACTACTACACTACTACTACTACACTACTACTACACTACTACTACACTACTACTACTACACTACTACTAGTACTACTACACTACTACTACAACACTACTACTACACTACTACTAGTACTACTACACTACTACTACACTACTACACTACTACTACACTACTACTACACTACTACTACTACACTACTACACTACTACTACTACACTACTACTACACTACTACTAGTACACTACTACTACACTACTACTACTACACTACTACTACACTACTACTACTACACTACTACTACACTACTACTACTACACTACTACTACACTACTACTACACTACTACTACTACACTACTACTAGTACTACTACACTACTACTACAACACTACTACTACACTACTACTAGTACTACTACACTACTACTACACTACTACACTACTACTACACTACTACTACACTACTACTACACTACTACTACTACACTACTACTACACTACTACACTACTACTACTACACTACTACTACACTACTACTACACTACTACTAGTACTACTACACTACTACTACACTACTACTAGTACTACTACACTACTACTATACTACTACTAGTACACTACTACTACACTACTACTACACTACTACTACTACACTACTACTACACTACTACACTACTACTACTACACTACTACTACACTACTACACTACTACTACTACACTACTACTAGTACTACTACACTACTACTACACTACTAGTACTACTACTAGTAGTACTACACTACTACTACACTACTACTACACTACTAGTACTACTGTACTACTACTAGTAGTAGTACACTACTACTAGTAGTACTAGTACACTAGTACTAGTAGTACTAGTAGTGTAGTACTACTAGTACTACTAGTACACTACTACACTAGTACTAGTAGTGTACTAGTACTAGTAGTACTAGTGTACTAGTAGTAGTACTAGTGTACTAGTAGTACTAGTACTACTAGTACACTAGTACTACTAGTACACTAGTACTACTAGTACACTAGTACTAGTAGTACTAGTACACTAGTACTAGTACTACTAGTAGTACTAGTACACTAGTACTACTAGTAGTAGTGTACTAGTAGTACTAGTACTACTAGTACTAGTGTACTACTAGTGTACACTAGTAGTACACTAGTACTACTAGTGTACACTAGTAGTACTAGTACACTAGTACACTAGTAGTACTAGTACACTAGTGTACTACTAGTGTACTAGTGTACTAGTACACTAGTAGTACTAGTGTACTAGTACACTAGTACTACTAGTGTACTAGTACTAGTGTACTAGTACACTAGTAGTACTAGTACTACTACTCATAGTACACGGCGTAGACGGTGGCCACGGCATAGAGGCCGTGCCGTGTGAGCGTGGCGCTCACCACGGTGTCCGTGTCTACTACTACTACACTAGTACTACTAGTACACTAGTACTACTAGTACACTAGTACTACTAGTACACTAGTACTAGTACTACTAGTACACTAGTACTACTAGTACACTAGTACTAGTACTACTAGTGTACTAGTGTACTAGTAGTACTAGTACTACTACTCATAGTACACGGCGTAGACAGTGGCCACGGCATAGAGGCCGTGCCGTGTGAGCGTGGCGCTCACCACGGTGTCCGTGGAGGGGTCCCAGAGGCAGCGAGACACAACACGGACAGCGCCCTCACAGGCCCGGCCGGCTGTCGCCTCCACTCCCTTCACTCCAACACCAACACCACCACTACCAACACCACCACTACCAACACCACCACTACCAACACCACCACCACTACCAACACCACCACAACCGCCACTACCACTACCAACACCACCACCACTACCAACACCACCACCACTACCGCCACCACCACTGCCACTACCGCCAACAGCACCACCACTACTACCACCAACAGCACCACCAACAGCACCACCACCACCGCCAATGTGGACCAGGACGGCCAATTTGAAACGAGAGACCTCCAGATCCTTCACCCTGGCCTTGATCACCTGCAGACGGAGACACGGACACGGAGACACGGAGAGACGGAGACACGGTGAGAGAGACACGGTGAGAGAGACACAGAGACACGGAGAGACAGAGACACGAAGACACTGAGACACGGAGACACTGAGACACAGTGACACTGAGACACAGAGACACAGACACACTGAGACACGGAGAGACAGAGACACGAAGACACTGAGACACGGAGACACTGAGACACAGAGACACGGTGACACTGAGACACTGAGACACAGAGACACAGAGACACTGAGACACAGACACGGTGACACTGAGACACTGAGACACAGAGACACAGAGACACTGAGACACTGAGACACAGAGACACGGTGACACGGAGACACTGAGACACGGAGACACGGAGACACGGTGACACGGACACAGAGACACAGAGACACACTGTGACACTGTGACACACTGAGACACACTGTGACACACTGTGACACTGTGACACACTGAGACACACTGTGACACACAGTGACACACTGTGACACTGTGACAAACAGACACAGTGACACACTGTGACACTGTGACACACAGAGATACACTGTGACACACTGTGACACACAGAGACACAGTGACACACTGTGACACTGTGACACACTGTGACACTGTGACACACAGAGACACACTGCGACACTGTGACACACAGAGACACACTGTGACACACTGTGACATACTGTGACACACAGAGACACACTGTGACACTGTGACAAACAGACACAGTGACACACTGTGACACTGTGACACACAGAGATACACTGTGACATACTGTGACACACTGTGACACTGTGACACACAGAGACACACTGCGACACTGTGACACACAGAGACACACTGTGACACACTGTGACATACTGTGACACACAGAGACACACTGTGACACTGTGACACACAGAGACACACTGTGACACAGTGACACACAGAGACACACAGTGACACAGTGACACACAGAGACACACAGTGACACACAGAGACACACACTGTGACACACAGAGACACACAGAGACACACTGTGACACACAGTGACACACAGAGACACACTGTGACACACAGTGACACACAGAGACACACAGAGACACACTGTGACACAGAGACACACACTGTGTCACACAGAGACACACTGTGACACTGTGACACACAGAGACACACTGTGACACACAGTGACACACTGTGACACACAGTGACACACTGTGACACACAGTGACACACAGAGACACACTGTGACACACAGTGACACACAGAGACACACAGAGACACACTGTGACACAGAGACACACACTGTGTCACACAGAGACACACTGTGACACTGTGACACACAGTGACACACTGTGACACACTGTGACACACAGTGACACACTGTGTCACAGTGTGTCACTGTGACACAGTGTGACACAGTGACACACTGTGACACACTGTGACACTGTGACACACTATGACACTGTGACACACAGAGACACAGTGACACACTGTGACACACAGTGACACATTGTGACACAGTGACACACTGTGTCACAGTGTGTCACTGTGACACAGTGTGACACAGTGACACACTGTGACACACTGTGACACATTGTGACACACAGAGACACACTGTGACACACTGTGACACTGTGACACACAGTGACACACTGTGACACTGTGACACACAGAGACACACAGTGACACACTGTGACACACAGAGACACACAGAGACACACTGTGACACACAGAGACACACTGTGACACACTGTGACACACTGTGACACACAGAGACACACTGTGACACTGTGACACACAGTGACACACTGTGACACAGTGACACACAGTGACACAGTGTGACACTGACACACTGTGACACTGTGACACACTGTGACACACTGTGACACATTGTGACACACAGAGACACACTGTGACACACTGTGACACTGTGACACACAGTGACACACTGTGACACACTGTGACACTGTGACACACAGAGACACACAGAGACACACTGTGACACACAGAGACACACTGTGACACACAGAGACACACTGTGACACACAGTGACACACTGTGACACACAGAGACACACTGTGACACTGTGACACACAGTGACACACTGTGTCACAGTGTGTCACTGTGACACAGTGTGACACAGTGACACACTGTGACACACTGTGACACTGTGACACACACTGTGTCACACAGAGACACACTGTGACACTGTGACACACAGTGACACACTGTGACACACTGTGACACACAGTGACACACTGTGTCACAGTGTGTCACTGTGACACAGTGTGACACAGTGACACACTGTGACACACTGTGACACTGTGACACACTGTGACACTGTGACACACAGAGACACACTGTGACACACTGTGACACACAGTGACACATTGTGACACAGTGACACACTGTGTCACAGTGTGTCACTGTGACACAGTGTGACACAGTGACACACTGTGACACACTGTGACACATTGTGACACACAGAGACACACTGTGACACACTGTGACACTGTGACACACAGTGACACACTGTGACACACAGTGACACACTGTGACACTGTGACACACAGAGACACACAGTGACACACTGTGACACACAGAGACACACAGAGACACACTGTGACACACAGAGACACACTGTGACACACTGTGACACACTGTGACACACAGAGACACACTGTGACACTGTGACACACAGTGACACACTGTGACACAGTGACACACAGTGACACAGTGTGACACTGACACACTGTGACACTGTGACACACTGTGACACACTGTGACACATTGTGACACACAGAGACACACTGTGACACACTGTGACACTGTGACACACAGTGACACACTGTGACACACTGTGACACTGTGACACACAGAGACACACTGTGACACACAGTGACACACTGTGACACTGTGACACACAGTGACACACTGTGACACAGTGACACACAGTGACACAGTGTGACACTGACACACTGTGACACTGTGACACACTGTGACACACTGTGACACATTGTGACACACAGAGACACACTGTGACACACTGTGACACTGTGACACACAGTGACACACTGTGACACACTGTGACACTGTGACACACAGAGACACACAGAGACACACTGTGACACACAGAGACACACTGTGACACACTGTGATACTGTGACACTGTGACACACAGAGACACACTGTGACACAGTGACACACTTAGACACACTGTGACACACAGAGACACACTGTGACACACAGTGACACACTGTGACACACTGTGACACACAGAGACACACTGTGACACAGTGACACTGTGACACACAGACACACTGTGACACACAGTGTGACACACAGTGTGACACACAGTGACACACTGTGACACACTGTGACACACTGTGACACACAGTGACACACTGTGACACTGTGACACACAGAGACACACAGAGACACACTGTGACACAGTGACACACAGTGACACACACTGTGACACACACAGACACACAGTGACACACTGTGACACACTGTGACACACAGTGTGACACACAGTGTGACACACTGTGACACACAGAGACACACTGTGACACTGTGACACACAGAGACACACTGTGACACTGTGACACACAGAGACACACAGATACACACAGTGACACACAGAGATACACAGAGACACACAGAGACACTGTGACACTGTGACACACTGTGACACACAGAGACACACTGTGACACACTGTGACACACAGTGACACACTGTGACACACTGTGACACTGTGACACACAGAGACACACAGAGACACACTGTGACACACTGTGACACACAGAGACACACTGTGACACACAGAGACACACTGTGACACACTGTGACACACAGAGACACAGAGACACACAGAGACACACTGAGACACACAGAGACACACAGAGACACTGTGACACACTGTGACACACAGAGACACACTGTGACACACAGAGACACAGAGACACACTGTGACACACTGTGACACACTGTGACACACAGAGACACACTGTGACACACTGTGACACACAGAGACACACAGAGACACACTGAGACACACAGAGACACACAGAGACACTGTGACACACAGAGACACACTGTGACACACAGAGACACACTGTGACACACTGTGACACTGTGACACACAGAGACACACTGTGACACACTGTGACACACTGTGACACAGTGACACACTGTGACACAGTGTGACACTGACACACTGTGACACTGTGACACTGTGACACACAGTGACACACTGTGACACACTGTGACACACAGAGACACACTGTGACACACTGTGACACACAGAGACACAGAGACACACAGAGACACACTGAGACACACAGAGACACACAGAGACACTGTGCCACACAGAGACACACTGTGACACACAGAGACACAGTGTGACACACTGTGACACACAGAGACACACACAGTGACACACACTGTGACACACACTGTGACACTGTGACACACACAGTGACACACAGTGACACACACTGTGACACACACAGTGACACACAGTGACACACTGTGTGACACTGTGACACACAGAGACACACAGTGACACACTGTGACACACAGAGACACACAGAGACACACTGTGACACACAGAGACACACTGTGACACACTGTGACACACTGTGACACACAGAGACACACTGTGACACTGTGACACACAGTGACACACTGTGACACAGTGACACACAGTGACACAGTGTGACACTGACACACTGTGACACTGTGACACACTGTGACACACTGTGACACATTGTGACACACAGAGACACACTGTGACACACTGTGACACTGTGACACACAGTGACACACTGTGACACACTGTGACACTGTGACACACAGAGACACACAGAGACACACTGTGACACACAGTGACACACAGAGACACACTGTGACACACAGAGACACACTGTGACACACAGTGACACACTGTGACACACAGAGACACACTGTGACACTGTGACACACAGTGACACACTGTGACACACTGTGACACTGTGACACACACTGTGTCACACAGAGACACACTGTGACACTGTGACACACAGTGACACACTGTGACACACTGTGACACACAGTGACACACTGTGTCACAGTGTGTCACTGTGTGACACAGTGTGACACAGTGACACACTGTGACACACTGTGACACTGTGACACACTGTGACACTGTGACACACAGAGACACACTGTGACACACTGTGACACACAGTGACACATTGTGACACAGTGACACACTGTGTCACAGTGTGTCACTGTGACACAGTGTGACACAGTGACACACTGTGACACACTGTGACACATTGTGACACACAGAGACACACTGTGACACACTGTGACACTGTGACACACAGTGACACACTGTGACACACAGTGACACACTGTGACACTGTGACACACAGAGACACACAGTGACACACTGTGACACACAGAGACACACAGAGACACACTGTGACACACAGAGACACACTGTGACACACTGTGACACACTGTGACACACAGAGACACACTGTGACACTGTGACACACAGTGACACACTGTGACACAGTGACACACAGTGACACAGTGTGACACTGACACACTGTGACACTGTGACACACTGTGACACATTGTGACACACAGAGACACACAGAGACACACTGTGACACACTGTGACACTGTGACACACAGTGACACACTGTGACACACTGTGACACTGTGACACACAGAGACACACAGAGACACACTGTGACACACAGTGACACACAGAGACACACTGTGACACACAGAGACACACTGTGACACACAGTGACACACTGTGACACACAGAGACACACTGTGACACTGTGACACACAGTGACACACTGTGACACAGTGACACACAGTGACACAGTGTGACACTGACACACTGTGACATTGTGACACACTGTGACACACTGTGACACATTGTGACACACAGAGACACACTGTGACACACTGTGACACTGTGACACACAGTGACACACTGTGACACACTGTGACACTGTGACACACAGAGACACACAGAGACACACTGTGACACACAGAGACACACTGTGACACACTGTGATACTGTGACACTGTGACACACAGAGACACACTGTGACACAGTGACACACTTAGACACACTGTGACACACAGAGACACACTGTGACACACAGTGACACACTGTGACACACTGTGACACACAGAGACACACTGTGACACAGTGACACTGTGACACACAGACACACTGTGACACACAGTGTGACACACAGTGTGACACACAGTGACACACTGTGACACACTGTGACACACTGTGACACACAGTGACACACTGTGACACTGTGACACACAGAGACACACAGAGACACACTGTGACACAGTGACACACAGTGACACACACTGTGACACACACAGACACACAGTGACACACTGTGACACACTGTGACACACAGTGTGACACACAGTGTGACACACTGTGACACACAGAGACACACTGTGACACTGTGACACACAGAGACACACTGTGACACTGTGACACACAGAGACACACAGATACACACAGTGACACACAGAGACACACAGAGACACACAGAGACACTGTGACACTGTGACACACTGTGACACACAGAGACACACTGTGACACACTGTGACACTGTGACACACAGTGACACACTGTGACACACTGTGACACTGTGACACACAGAGACACACAGAGACACACTGTGACACACTGTGACACACAGAGACACACTGTGACACACAGAGACACACTGTGACACACTGTGACACACAGAGACACAGAGACACACAGAGACACACTGAGACACACAGAGACACACAGAGACACTGTGACACACTGTGACACACAGAGACACACTGTGACACACAGAGACACAGAGACACACTGTGACACACTGTGACACACTGTGACACACAGAGACACACTGTGACACACTGTGACACACAGAGACACACAGAGACACACTGAGACACACAGAGACACACAGAGACACTGTGACACACAGAGACACACTGTGACACACAGAGACACACTGTGACACACTGTGACACTGTGACACACAGAGACACACTGTGACACACTGTGACACACTGTGACACAGTGACACACTGTGACACAGTGTGACACTGACACACTGTGACACTGTGACACTGTGACACACAGTGACACACTGTGACACACTGTGACACACAGAGACACACTGTGACACACTGTGACACACAGAGACACAGAGACACACAGAGACACACTGAGACACACAGAGACACACAGAGACACTGTGCCACACAGAGACACACTGTGACACACAGAGACACAGTGTGACACACTGTGACACACAGAGACACACACAGTGACACACACTGTGACACACACTGTGACACTGTGACACACACAGTGACACACAGTGACACACACTGTGACACACACAGTGACACACAGTGACACACTCTGTGACACACACTGTGACACTGTGACACACACAGTGACACACAGTGACACACACTGTGACACACACAGTGACACACACTGTGACACACACAGTGACACACACACACAGTGACACACACAGTGTGACACACACAGTGACACACACAGTGACACACACTGTGACACACAGCGACACTGTGACACTGTGACACAGAGACACACAGTGACACACTGTGACACACAGTGACACACACAGTGACACACACTGTGAAACACACAGTGACACACACAGTGATACAGTGACACACTGTGACACACACAGTGTGACACACACTGACACTGTGACACACACAGTGACACAGTGACACACTGTGACACACACAGTGTGACACACACAGTGACACACACAGTGACACACACTGACACACTCTGTGACACACACAGTGACACACACAGTGACACACTCTGTGACACACACAGTGACACACACAGTGAAACACACTGTGACACACACAGTGACACACACACACAGTGACACACACAGTGTGACACACACAGTGACACACACAGTGACACACACTGTGACACACAGCGACACTGTGACACTGTGACACAGAGACACACAGTGACACACACAGTGACACACACTGTGAAACACACAGTGACACACACAGTGACACACACAGTGACACAGTGACACACTGTGACACACACAGTGTGACACACACACTGTGACACACACAGTGACACACACTGTGACACTGTGACACACACAGTGACACAGTGACACACTGTGACACACACAGTGTGACACACACAGTGACACACACAGTGACACACACTGACACACTCTGTGACACACACTGTGACACACACTGTGACACACACAGTGACACACACAGTGACACAGTGACACACACACACTGTGACACACACTGTGACACACACTGTGACATACACTGTGACACACAGTGACACACACAGTGTGACACGCAGTGACACACAGTGACACAGTGACACACACAGTGACACACACTGTGACACACAGCGACACTGTGACACTGTGACACAGAGACACACAGTGACACACTGTGACACACTGTGACACACAGTGACACACACAGTGACACACACTGTGAAACACACAGTGACACACACTGTGAAACACACAGTGACACACTGTGACACACACAGTGTGACACAAAGACAAAGACAAAGATCCCCCATATAGCCTTAACAGACTGTAGGGGCAAGTGCTGTTAGCGAGCACCTATGAAGGCCGGAACGGTACACGAGGGGGTGGGTGGCCAGCACCACGCCCGACCGCCTTTGTCTCCCTAGTGGCAATGTTTACACACCGCACCAGGTACTCATTTGAGGCTGAGTCGACCTAGGGGAGGCCCGGGACCGGTTCAGATAATCGTCACTGGTGTTGGCCGTGAGCGGGAATCGAACCCGGGTCGCCAGGTTCATAGCGCAGCGTAGCGCTAACCGCTACACTATCGCTCCCCACAGTGTGACACACACACTGTGACACACACAGTGACACACACTGTGACACTGTGACACACACAGTGACACAGTGACACACTGTGACACACACAGTGTGACACACACAGTGACACACACAGTGACACACACTGACACACTCTGTGACACACACTGTGACACACACTGTGACACACAGTGACACACACAGTGACACAGTGACACACACACACTGTGACACACACACTGTGACACACACTGTGACATACACTGTGACACACAGTGACACACACAGTGTGACACGCAGTGACACACAGTGACACAGTGACACACACTGTGACACAGTGACACACACAGTGACACACACACAGTGACACAGTGACACACACAGTGACACACACAGTGACACACACAGTGACACACAGTGACACACACAGTGACACACACTGTGACACAGTGACACACACCGTGACACACACACAGTGACACAGTGACACACACAGTGACACACACAGTGACACACACAGTGACACACACACAGTGACACACACAGTGACACACACTGTGACACAGTGACACACACAGTGACACACACACAGTGACACACAGTGACACACACACGGTGACACACACAGTGATACACACACACAGTGACACACACAGTGTGACACACACAGTGACACACACAGTGACACACTCTGTGACACACACTGACACTGTGACACACACACAGTGACACACACAGTGACACACACTGTGACACACACAGTGACACACACACAGTGACACACACAGTGACACACACAGTGACACACACTGTGACACACAGTGACACACACACTGTGACACACACAGTGATACACACACTGTGACACACACAGTGACACACTGTGACACACACAGTGACACACACACAGTGACACACACAGTGACACACAGTGACACACACTGTGACACTGTGTGTGACACACACAGTTACACACACAGTGACACACACACAGTGACACACAGTGACACACACACACTGTGACACTGTGTGTGACACACACAGTTACACACACAGTGACACACAGTGACACACACAGTGACACACACACATACTGTGACACACACAGTGACACACACACAGTGACACAGTGACACACACAGTGACACACACACTGTGACACACACAGTGACACACACAGTGACACACAGTGACACACACACTGTGACACACACACACAGTGACACACACACACAGTGACACACACAGTGTGACACACACACACAGTGACACACAGTGACACACACACTGTGACACACACACACAGTGACACACACACACAGTGACACACACACAGTGACACACACAGTGACACACAGTGACACACACAGTGACACACACACAGTGACACACACACACAGTGACACACACACACACTGTGACACGGCTGGTCACGTGGCGCTCACCTCGGACACGGTCTTTGAGATCTGTCGGCAGAGTTCGGGTTCGTATCGCTCGCTCACCAGGTAGCTGCTGAGCACGTCCAGGGCGATGAGACGTGCCGACAGTACGGGGAACACGCGGGGCGGAGCTGGGACACGGGGAGTGGGACAAGGGGGGTGAGACACGGGGGGGTGGGACAAGGGGGGGTGGGACAGGGGGGGTGGGACAGGGGGGGTGAGACACGGGGGGGTGGGACAAGGGGGGGTGGGACAAGGGTGGGACACGTGGGGGAGAGACACGGGGGGTGGGACAGGGGGGTGGGACAGGGGGGGAGAGACACGTGGGGGTGAGACACGGGGGTGGGACAGGGGGTGGGACAAGGGGGAAACAGGGGGGGAGAGACACGTGGGGTGGGACAGGGGGGTGGGACGGGGGGGGTGAGAGACAAGGGGGTGGGACAGGGGGGAGACAGGGGTGGGACAGGGAGGGAGAGACACGGGGGGAGAGACACGGGGAGAGAGACACGGGGGGAGAGACACGGGGGGTGAGACACGGGGGGGTGAGACACGGGGGGTGAGACACGGGGGGTGAGACACGGGGTGAGAGACACGGGGGGAGAGACACGGGCGGTGAGAGACACGGGGGGAGAGACACGGGGGAGAGAGACACGGGAGAGAGACACGGGGGGAGAGACACGGGGGGAGAGACACGGGGGGAGAGACACGGGGGGTGGGACAGGGGGTGGGACACGGGGGGAGAGACACGGGTGAGAGTCACGGGGGGGGGGGTGAGAGACACGGGGGGGGTGAGAGACACGGGGGGGGGTGAGAGACACGGGGGGTGGTGAGAGACACGGGGGGGTGAGACACGAACAGAACTTGCCCCAACAGTCTGTTACAGGCGATATGTCTTCGTGTGAGTGTGTGAGTGATTGTGTGAGTGAGTAGTGAGTGAGTGTGTGTATGAGTGAGTAGTGAGTGAGTGTGTAGTGAGTGAGTGTATGAGTGAGTAGTGAGTGAGTAGTGAGTGTGTGAGTAGTGAGTGTGTGAGTGAGTGTATGTATGAGTGTGTGTATGAGTGTGTGAGTGTATGAGTGAGTAGTGAGTGAGTGTGTGTATGAGTGTATGTATGAGTGCGTGTATGAGTGTGTGAGTGTATGAGTGAGGGAGTGTATGTGTGATAGTACCCAGTTGGTAGGTGTGTGTGAGTGAGTGTATGAGTGAGTGTGTGTATGAGTGAGTGTGTGTATGATGGTACCCAGGTGGTAGGTGTGTGTGTGTGTGATGGTACCCAGGTGGTAGGTGTGTGTGTGATGGTACCCAGGTGGTAGGTGTGTGTATAATGGTACCCAGGTGGTAGGTGTGTGTGTGATGGTACCCAGGTGGTAGGTGTGTGTGTGATGGTACCCAGGTGGTAGGTGTGTGTGTGATGGTACCCAGGTGGTAGGTGTGTGTATGATGGTACCCAGGTGGTAGGTGTGTGTATGATGGTACCCAGGTGGTAGGTGTGTGTGTGATGGTACCCAGGTGGTAGGTGTGTGTGTGATGGTACCCAGGTGGTAGGTGTGTGTATGATGGTACCCAGGTGGTAGGTGTGTGTATGATGGTACCCAGGTGGTAGGTGTGTGTGTATGATGGTACCCACGTGGTAGGTGTGTGTATGATGGTACCCAGGTGGTAGGTGTGTGTATGATGGTACCCAGGTGGTAGGTGTGTGTATGATGGTACCCAGGTGGTAGGTGTGTGTATGATGGTACCCAGGTGGTAGGTGTGTGTATGATGGTACCCAGGTGGTAGGTGTGTGTGTGATGGTACCCAGGTGGTAGGTGTGTGTGTGATGGTACCCAGGTGGTAGGTGTGTGTATAATGGTACCCAGGTGGTAGGTGTGTGTGTGATGGTACCCAGGTGGTAGGTGTGTGTGTGATGGTACCCAGGTGGTAGGTGTGTGTGTGATGGTACCCAGGTGGTAGGTGTGTGTATGATGGTACCCAGGTGGTAGGTGTGTGTATGATGGTACCCAGGTGGTAGGTGTGTGTGTGATGGTACCCAGGTGGTAGGTGTGTGTGTGATGGTACCCAGGTGGTAGGTGTGTGTATGATGGTACCCAGGTGGTAGGTGTGTGTATGATGGTACCCAGGTGGTAGGTGTGTGTGTATGATGGTACCCACGTGGTAGGTGTGTGTATGATGGTACCCAGGTGGTAGGTGTGTGTATGATGGTACCCAGGTGGTAGGTGTGTGTATGATGGTACCCAGGTGGTAGGTGTGTGTATGATGGTACCCAGGTGGTAGGTGTGTGTATGATGGTACCCAGGTGGTAGGTGTGTGTGTGATGGTACCCAGCTGGTAGGTGTGTGTATGATGGTACCCAGGTGGTAGGTGTGTGTATGATGGTACCCAGGTGGTAGGTGTGTGTGTATGATGGTACCCAGGTGGTAGGTGTGTGTATGATGGTACCCAGGTGGTAGGTGTGTGTGTGATGGTACCCAGGTGGTAGGTGTGTGTATGATGGTACCCAGGTAGTAGGTGTGTGTGTGATGGTACCCAGGTGGTAGGTGTGTGTGTGATGGTACCCAGGTGGTAGGTGTGTGTATGATAGTACCCAGGTGGTAGGTGTGTGTGTGTGTGATGGTACCCAGGTGGTAGGTGTGTGTGATGGTACCCAGGTGGTAGGTGTGTGTGATGGTACCCAGGTGGTAGGTGTGTGTATGATGGTACCTAGCTGGTAGGTGTGTGTATGATGGTACCCAGGTGGTAGGTGTGTGTATGATGGTACCCAGGTGGTAGGTGTGTGTGTATGATGGTACCCAGGTGGTAGGTGTGTGTGTGTGATGGTACCCAGGTGGTAGGTGTGTGTGTATGATGGTACCCAGGTGGTAGGTGTGTGTATGATGGTACCCAGGTGGTAGGTGTGTGTGTGATGGTACCCAGGTGGTAGGTGTGTGTGTATGATGGTACCCAGGTGGTAGGTGTGTGTGTGTGATGGTACCCAGGTGGTAGGTGTGTGTGTGATGGTACCCAGGTGGTAGGTGTGTGTATGATGGTACCCAGGTGGTAGGTGTGTGTATGATGGTACCCAGCTGGTAGGTGTGTGTATGATGGTAACCCAGGTGGTAGGTGTGTGTATGATGGTACCCAGGTGGTAGGTGTGTGTGATGGTACCCAGGTGGTAGGTGTGTGTATGATGGTACCCAGGTGGTAGGTGTGTGTATGATGGTACCCAGCTGGTAGGTGTGTGTATGATGGTACCCAGGTGGTAGGTGTGTGTATGATGGTACCCAGGTGGTAGGTGTGTGTGATGGTACCCAGGTGGTAGGTGTGTGTGATGGTACCCAGGTGGTAGGTGTGTGTATGATGGTACCCAGGTGGTAGGTGTGTGTGTATGATGGTACCCAGGTGGTAGGTGTGTGTATGATGGTACCCAGGTGGTAGGTGTGTGTGTGATGGTACCCAGGTGGTAGGTGTGTGTGTGATGGTACCCAGGTGGTAGGTGTGTGTATGATGGTACCCAGGTGGTAGGTGTGTGTGTGTGTGATGGTACCCAGGTGGTAGGTGTGTGTGATGGTACCCAGGTGGTAGGTGTGTGTATGATGGTACCCAGGTGGTAGGTGTGTGTGTATGATGGTACCCAGGTGGTAGGTGTGTGTATGATGGTACCCAGGTGGTAGGTGTGTGTGTGATGGTACCCAGGTGGTAGGTGTGTGTGATGGTACCCAGGTGGTAGGTGTGTGTATGATGGTACCCAGGTGGTAGGTGTGTGTGTGTGATGGTACCCAGGTGGTAGGTGTGTGTATGATGGTACCCAGGTGGTAGGTGTGTGTGATGGTACCCAGGTGGTAGGTGTGTGTGTGATGGTACCCAGGTGGTAGGTGTGTGTATGATGGTACCCAGGTGGTAGGTGTGTGTGTGTGTGATGGTACCCAGGTGGTAGGTGTGTGTGATGGTACCCAGGTGGTAGGTGTGTGTATGATGGTACCCAGGTGGTAGGTGTGTGTGTATGATGGTACCCAGGTGGTAGGTCTGTGTATGATGGTACCCAGGTGGTAGGTGTGTGTGTGTATGATGGTACCCAGCTGGTAGGTGTGTGTGTATGATGGTACCCATGTGGTAGGTGTGTGTGTATGATGGTACCCAGGTGGTAGGGGTGTGTGTGTGATGGTACCCAGGTGGTAGGTGTGTGTATGATGGTACCCAGGTGGTAGGTGTGTGTATGATGGTACCCAGGTGGTAGGTGTGTGTGTGTGATAGTACCCAGGTGGTAGGTGTGTGTGATGGTACCCAGGGGGTAGGTGTGTGTATGATGGTACCCAGGTGGTAGGTGTGTGTGTGTGTATGATGGTACCCAGGTGGTAGGTGTGTGTGTGTGATGGTACCCAGGTGGTAGGTGTGTGTATGATGGTACCCAGGTGGTAGGTGTGTGTATGATGGTACCCAGGTGGTAGGTGTGTGTATGATGGTACCCAGGTGGTAGGTGTGTGTGTGTGATAGTACCCAGGTGGTAGTTGTGTGTGATGGTACCCAGGGGGTAGGTGTGTGTATGATGGTACCCAGGTGGTAGGTGTGTGTGTGTGTATGATGGTACCCAGGTGGTAGGTGTGTGTGTGTGATGGTACCCAGGTGGTAGGTGTGCGTATGATGGTACCCAGGTGGTAGGTGTGTGTATGATGGTACCCAGGTGGTAGGTGTGTGTATGATGGTACCCAGGTGGTAGGTGTGTGTATGATGGTACCCAGGTGGTAGGTGTGTGTATGATGGTACCCAGGTGGTAGGTGTGTGTGTGTGATGGTACCCAGGTGGTAGGTGTGTGTATGATGGTACCCAGGTGGTAGGTGTGTGTATGATGGTACCCAGGTGCTAGGTGTGTGTATGATGGTACCCAGGTGGTAGGTGTGTGTATGATGGTACCCAGGTGGTAGGTGTGTGTATGATGGTACCCAGGTGGTAGGTGTGTGTATGATGGTACCCAGGTGGTAGGTGTGTGTATGATGGTACCCAGTTGGTAGGTGTGTGTATGATGGTACCCAGGTGGTAGGTGTGTGTATGATGGTACCCAGGTGGTAGGTGTGTGTATGATGGTACCCAGGTGGTAGGTGTGTGTGTGATGGTACCCAGCTGGTGTGTGTATGATGGTACCCAGGTGGTAGGTGTGTGTATGATGGCACCCAGGTGGTAGGTGTGTGTGTGTGATGGTACCCAGGTGGTAGGTGTGTGTATGATGGTACCCAGGTGGTAGCTGTGTGTATGATGGTACCCAGGTGGTAGGTGTGTGTGTGATGGTACCCAGGTGGTAGGTGTGTGTGTGATGGTACCCAGGTGGTAGGTGTGTGTGTGATGGTACCCAGGTGGTAGGTGTGTGTATGATGGTACCCAGGTGGTAGGTGTGTGTGTGATGGTACCCAGGTGGTAGGTGTGTGTGTGATGGTACCCGGGTGGTAGGTGTGTGTGTGATGGTACCCAGGTGGTAGGTGTGTGTGATGGTACCCAGGTGGTAGGTGTGTGTATGATGGTACCCAGGTGGTAGGTGTGTGTGTGTGATGGTACCCAGGTGGTAGGTGTGTGTATGATGGTACCCAGGTGGTAGGTGTGTGTGTGATGGTACCCAGGTGGTAGGTGTGTGTGTGATGGTACCCAGGTGGTAGGTGTGTGTATGATGGTACCCAGGTGGTAGGTGTGTGTGTGTGTGTGATGGTACCCAGGTGGTAGGTGTGTGTGATGGTACCCAGGTGGTAGGTGTGTGTATGATGGTACCCAGGTGGTAGGTGTGTGTGTATGATGGTACCCAGGTGGTAGGTGTGTGCATGATGGTACCCAGGTGGTAGGTGTGTGTGTGTATGATGGTACCCAGCTGGTAGGTGTGTGTGTATGATGGTACCCAGGTGGTAGGTGTGTGTATGATGGTACCCAGGTGGTAGGGGTGTGTGTGTGATGGTACCCAGGTGGTAGGTGTGTGTATGATGGTACCCAGGTGGTAGGTGTGTGTATGATGGTACCCAGGTGGTAGGTGTGTGTGTGATAGTACCCAGGTGGTAGGTGTGTGTGATGGTACCCAGGGGGTAGGTGTGTGTATGATGGTACCCAGGTGGTAGGTGTGTGTGTGTGTATGATGGTACCCAGGTGGTAGGTGTGTGTGTGCGATGGTACCCAGGTGGTAGGTGTGTGTATGATGGTACCCAGGTGGTAGGTGTGTGTATGATGGTACCCAGGTGGTAGGTGTGTGTATGATGGTACCCAGGTGGTAGGTGTGTGTATGATGGTACCCAGGTGGTAGGTGTGTGTATGATGGTACCCAGGTGGTAGGTGTGTGTGTGTGATGGTACCCAGGTGGTAGGTGTGTGTATGATGGTACCCAGGTGGTAGGTGTGTGTATGATGGTACCCAGGTGGTACGTGTGTGTATGATGGTACCCAGGTGGTAGGTGTGTGTATGATGGTACCCAGGTGGTAGGTGTGTGTATGATGGTACCCAGGTGGTAGGTGTGTGTATGATGGTACCCAGGTGGTAGGTGTGTGTATGATGGTACCCAGGTGGTAGGTGTGTGTGTATGATGGTACCCAGGTGGTAGGTGTGTGTATGATGGTACCCAGGTGGTAGGTGTGTGTATGATGGTACCCAGGTGGTAGGTGTGTGTATGATGGTACCCAGGTGGTAGGTGTGTGTATGATGGTACCCAGGTGGTAGGTGTGTGTATGATGGTACCCAGGTGGTAGGTGTGTGTGTGATGGTACCCAGCTGGTAGGTGTGTGTATGATGGTACCCAGGTGGTAGGTGTGTGTATGATGGTACCCAGGTGGTAGGTGTGTGTGTATGATGGTACCCAGGTGGTAGGTGTGTGTATGATGGTACCCAGGTGGTAGGTGTGTGTGTGTGATGGTACCAAGGTGGTAGGTGTGTGTATGATGGTACCCAGGTGGTAGGTGTGTGTATGATGGTACCCAGGTGGTAGGTGTGTGTGTGATGGTACCCAGGTTGTAGGTGTGTGTGTGATGGTACCCAGGTGGTAGGTGTGTGTGTGTGATGGTACCCAGGTGGTAGGTGTGTGTATGATGGTACCCAGGTGGTAGGTGTGTGTGTGATGGTACCCAGGTGGTAGGTGTGTGTGTGATAGTACCCGGGTGGTAGGTGTGTGTGTGATGGTACCCAGGTGGTAGGTGTGTGTGTGTATGATGGTACCCAGGTGGTAGGTGTGTGTATGATGGTACCCAGGTGGTAGGTGTGTGTGTGTGTGATGGTACCCAGGTGGTAGGTGTGTGTGTGTGATGGTACCCAGGTGGTAGGTGTGTGTGTATGATGGTACCCAGGTGGTAGGTGTGTGTGTGTGATGGTACCCAGGTGGTAGGTGTGTGTGTGTGATGGTACCCAGGTGGTAGGTGTGTGTATGATGGTACCCAGGTGGTAGGTGTGTGTATGATGGTACCCAGGTGGTAGGTGTGTGTATGATGGTACCCAGGTGGTAGGTGTGTGTATGATGGTACCCAGGTGGTAGGTGTGTGTGTGTGATGGTACCCAGGTGGTAGGTGTGTGTATGATGGTACCCAGGTGGTAGGTGTGTGTATGATGGTACCCAGGTGGTAGGTGTGTGTATGATGGTACCCAGGTGGTAGGTGTGTGTATGATGGTACCCAGGTGGTAGATGTGTGTGTATGATGGTACCCAGGTGGTAGGTGTGTGTATGATGGTACCCAGGTGGTAGGTGTGTGTATGATGGTACCCAGGTGGTAGGTGTGTATATGATGGTACCCAGGTGGTAGGTGTGTGTATTATGGTACCCAGGTGGTAGGTGTGTGTATGATGGTACCCAGGTGGTAGGTGTGTGTGTGATGGTACCCAGCTGGTAGGTGTGTATGATGGTACCCAGGTGGTAGGTGTGTGTATGATGGTACCCAGGTGGTAGGTGTGTGTGTATGATGGTACCCAGGTGGTAGGTGTGTGTATGATGGTACCCAGGTGGTAGGTGTGTGTGTGTGATGGTACCCAGGTGGTAGGTGTGTGTATGATGGTACCCAGGTGGTAGGTGTGTGTATGATGGTACCCAGGTGGTAGGTGTGTGTGTGTGATGGTACCCAGGTGGTAGGTGTGTGTGTGATGGTACCCAGGTGGTAGGTGTGTGTGTGTGTGATGGTACCCAGGTGGTAGGTGTGTGTATGATGGTACCCAGGTGGTAGGTGTGTATGTGATGGTACCCAGGTGGTAGGTGTGTGTGTGATGGTACCCGGGTGGTAGGTGTGTGTGTGATGGTACCCAGGTGGTAGGTGTGTGTGATGGTACCCAGGTGGTAGGTGTGTGTATGATGGTACCCAGGTGGTAGGTGTGTGTGTGTGATGGTACCCAGGTGGTAGGTGTGTGAATGATGGTACCCAGGAGGTAGGTGTGTGTGTGATGGTACCCATGTGGTAGGTGTGTGTGTGATGGTACCCAGGTGGTAGGTGTGTGTATGATGGTACCCAGGTGGTAGGTGTGTGTGTGTGTGTGTGTGATGGTACCCAGGTGGTAGGTGTGTGTGATGGTACCCAGGTGGTAGGTGTGTGTATGATGGTACCCAGGTGGTAGGTGTGTGTGTATGATGGTACCCAGGTGGTAGGTGTGTGTATGATGGTACCCAGGTGGTAGGTGTGTGTGTGTATGATGGTACCCAGCTGGTAGGTGTGTGTGTATGATGGTACCCAGGTGGTAGGTGTGTGTGTATGATGGTACCCAGGTGGTAGGGGTGTGTGTGTGATGGTACCCAGGTGGTAGGTGTGTGTATGATGGTACCCAGGTGGTAGGTGTGTGTATGATGGTACCCAGGTGGTAGGTGTGTGTGTGATGGTACCCAGGGGGTAGGTGTGTGTATGATGGTACCCAGGTGGTAGGTGTGTGTGTGTGTATGATGGTACCCAGGTGGTAGGTGTGTGTGTGTGTATGATGGTACCCAGGTGGTAGGTGTGTGTGTGTGATGGTACCCAGTTGGTAGGTGTGTGTATGATGGTACCCAGGTGGTAGGTGTGTGTATGATGGTACCCAGGTGGTAGGTGTGTGTATGATGGTACCCAGGTGGTAGGTGTGTGTATGATGGTACCCAGGTGGTAGGTGTGTGTATGATGGTACCCAGGTGGTAGGTGTGTGTGTGTGATGGTACCCAGGTGGTAGGTGTGTGTATGATGGTACCCAGGTGGTAGGTGTGTGTATGATGGTACCCAGGTGGTAGGTGTGTGTATGATGGTACCCAGGTGGTAGGTGTGTGTATGATGGTACCCAGGTGGTAGGTGTGTGTATGATGGTACCCAGGTGGTAGGTGTGTGTATGATGGTACCCAGGTGGTAGGTGTGTGTATGATGGTACCCAGGTGGTAGGTGTGTGTGTATGATGGTACCCAGGTGGTAGGTGTGTGTATGATGGTACCCAGGTGGTAGGTGTGTGTATGATGGTACCCAGGTGGTAGGTGTGTGTATGATGGTACCCAGGTGGTAGGTGTGTGTATGATGGTACCCAGGTGGTAGGTGTGTGTATGATGGTACCCAGGTGGTAGGTGTGTGTGTGATGGTACCCAGCTGGTAGGTGTGTGTATGATGGTACCCAGGTGGTAGGTGTGTGTATGATGATACCCAGGTGGTAGGTGTGTGTGTATGATGGTACCCAGGTGGTAGGTGTGTGTATGATGGTACCCAGGTGGTAGGTGTGTGTGTGTGTGATGGTACCAAGGTGGTAGGTGTGTGTATGATGGTACCCAGGTGGTAGGTGTGTGTATGATGGTACCCAGGTGGTAGGTGTGTGTGTGATGGTACCCAGGTGGTAGGTGTGTGTGTGATGGTACCCAGGTGGTAGGTGTGTGTGTGTGTGATGGTACCCAGGTGGTAGGTGTGTGTATGATGGTACCCAGGTGGTAGGTGTGTGTGTGATGGTACCCAGGTGGTAGGTGTGTGTGTGATGGTACCCGGGTGGTAGGTGTGTGTGTGATGGTACCCAGGTGGTAGGTGTGTGTGTATGATGGTACCCAGGTGGTAGGTGTGTGTATGATGGTACCCAGGTGGTAGGTGTGTGTGTGTGATTGTACCCAGGTGGTAGGTGTGTGTGTGTGTGATGGTACCCAGGTGGTAGGTGTGTGTGTATGATGGTACCCAGGTGGTAGGTGTGTGTGTGTGTGATGGTACCCAGGTGGTAGGTGTGTGTATGATGGTACCCAGGTGGTAGGTGTGTGTATGATGGTACCCAGGTGGTAGGTGTGTGTATGATGGTACCCAGGTGGTAGGTGTGTGTATGATGGTACCCAGGTGGTAGGTGTGTGTGTATGATGGTACCCAGGTGGTAGGTGTGTGTATGATGGTACCCAGGTGGTAGGTGTGTGTATGATGGTACCCAGGTGGTAGGTGTGTGTATGATGGTACCCAGGTGGTAGGTGTGTGTATGATGGTACCCAGGTGGTAGGTGTGTGTATGATGGTACCCAGGTGGTAGGTGTGTGTATGATGGTACCCAGGTGGTAGGTGTGTGTATGATGGTACCCAGGTGGTAGGTGTGTGTGTGATGGTACCCAGCTGGTAGGTGTGTGTATGATGGTACCCAGGTGGTAGGTGTGTGTATGATGGTACCCAGGTGGTAGGTGTGTGTGTATGATGGTACCCAGGTGGTAGGTGTGTGTATGATGGTACCCAGGTGGTAGGTGTGTGTGTGTGATGGTACCAAGGTGGTAGGTGTGTGTATGATGGTACCCAGGTGGTAGGTGTGTGTATGATGGTACCCAGGTGGTAGGTGTGTGTGTGATGGTACCCAGGTTGTAGGTGTGTGTGTGATGGTACCCAGGTGGTAGGTGTGTGTGTGTAATGGTACCCAGGTGGTAGGTGTGTGTATGATGGTACCCAGGTGGTAGGTGTGTGTGTGATGGTACCCAGGTGGTAGGTGTGTGTGTGATGGTACCCGGGTGGTAGGTGTGTGTGTGATGGTACCCAGGTGGTAGGTGTGTGTGTATGATGGTACCCAGGTGGTAGGTGTGTGTATGATGGTACCCAGGTGGTAGGTGTGTGTGTGTGATGGTACCCAGGTGGTAGGTGTGTGTGTGTGATGGTACCCAGGTGGTAGGTGTGTGTGTATGATGGTACCCAGGTGGTAGGTGTGTGTGTGTGTGATGGTACCCAGGTGGTAGGTGTGTGTGTGTGATGGTACCCAGGTGGTAGGTGTGTGTATGATGGTACCCAGGTGGTAGGTGTGTGTATGATGGTACCCAGGTGGTAGGTGTGTGTATGATGGTACCCAGGTGGTAGGTGTGTGTATGATGGTACCCAGGTGGTAGGTGTGTGTGTGATGGTACCCAGGTGGTAGGTGTGTGTATGATGGTACCCAGGTGGTAGGTGTGTGTATGATGGTACCCAGGTGGTAGGTGTGTGTATGATGGTACCCAGGTGGTAGGTGTGTGTATGATGGTACCCAGGTGGTAGGTGTGTGTATGATGGTACCCAGGTGGTAGGTGTGTGTATGATGGTATCCAGGTGGTAGGTGTGTGTATGATGGTACCCAGGTGGTAGATGTGTGTGTATGATGGTACCCAGGTGGTAGGTGTGTGTATGATGGTGCCCAGGTGGTAGGTGTGTGTATGATGGTACCCAGGTGGTAAGTGTGTGTATGATGGTACCCAGGTGGTAGGTGTGTGTATGATGGTACCCAGGTGGTAGGTGTGTGTATGATGGTACCCAGGTGGTAGGTGTGTGTGTGATGGTACCCAGCTGGTAGGTGTGTGTATGATGGTACCCAGGTGGTAGGTGTGTGTATGATGGTACCCAGGTGGTAGGTGTGTGTGTGTATGATGGTACCCAGGTGGTAGGTGTGTGTATGATGGTACCCAGGTGGTAGGTGTGTGTGTGTGATGGTACCCAGGTGGTAGGTGTGTGTATGATGGTACCCAGGTGGTAGGTGTGTGTATGATGGTACCCAGGTGGTAGGTGTGTGTGTGATGGTACCCAGGTGGTAGGTGTGTGTGTGATGGTACCCAGGTGGTAGGTGTGTGTGTGATGGTACCCAGGTGGTAGGTGTGTGTATGATGGTACCCAGGTGGTAGGTGTGTATGTGATGGTACCCAGGTGGTAGGTGTGTGTGTGATGGTACCCGGGTGGTAGGTGTGTGTGTGATGGTACCCAGGTGGTAGGTGTGTGTGATGGTACCCAGGTGGTAGGTGTGTGTATGATGGTACCCAGGTGGTAGGTGTGTGTGTGTGATGGTACCCAGGTGGTAGGTGTGTGTATGATGGTACCCAGGTGGTAGGTGTGTGTGTGATGGTACCCAGGTGGTAGGTGTGTGTGTGATGGTACCCAGGTGGTAGGTGTGTGTATGATGGTACCCAGGTGGTAGGTGTGTGTGTGTGTGTGATGGTACCCAGGTGGTAGGTGTGTGTGATGGTACCCAGGGGGTAGGTGTGTGTATGATGGTACCCAGGTGGTAGGTGTGTGTGTGTGTATGATGGTACCCAGGTGGTAGGTGTGTGTATGATGGTACCCAGGTGGTAGGTGTGTGTGTGTATGATGGTACCCAGCTGGTAGGTGTGTGTGTATGATGGTACCCAGGTGGTAGGTGTGTGTGTATGATGGTACCCAGGTGGTAGGGGTGTGTGTGTGATGGTACCCAGGTGGTAGGTGTGTGTATGATGGTACCCAGGTGGTAGGTGTGTGTGTGATGGTACCCAGGGGGTAGGTGTGTGTATGATGGTACCCAGGTGGTAGGTGTGTGTGTGTGTATGATGGTACCCAGGTGGTAGGTGTGTGTGTGTGATGGTACCCAGTTGGTAGGTGTGTGTATGATGGTACCCAGGTGGTAGGTGTGTGTATGATGGTACCCAGGTGGTAGGTGTGTGTATGATGGTACCCAGGTGGTAGGTGTGTGTATGATGGTACCCAGGTGGTAGGTGTGTGTATGATGGTACCCAGGTGGTAGGTGTGTGTGTGTGATGGTACCCAGGTGGTAGGTGTGTGTATGATGGTACCCAGGTGGTAGGTGTGTGTATGATGGTACCCAGGTGGTAGGTGTGTGTATGATGGTACCCAGGTGGTAGGTGTGTGTATGATGGTACCCAGGTGGTAGGTGTGTGTATGATGGTACCCAGGTGGTAGGTGTGTGTATGATGGTACCCAGGTGGTAGGTGTGTGTGTGTGATGGTACCCAGGTGGTAGGTGTGTGTATGATGGTACCCAGGTGGTAGGTGTGTGTATGATGGTACCCAGGTGGTAGGTGTGTGTATGATGGTACCCAGGTGGTAGGTGTGTGTATGATGGTACCCAGGTGGTAGGTGTGTGTATGATGGTACCCAGGTGGTAGGTGTGTGTGTGTATGATGGTACCCAGGTGGTAGGTGTGTGTATGATGGTACCCAGGTGGTAGGTGTGTGTGTGTGATGGTACCCAGGTGGTAGGTGTGTGTATGATGGTACCCAGGTGGTAGGTGTGTGTATGATGGTACCCAGGTGGTAGGTGTGTGTGTGATGGTACCCAGGTGGTAGGTGTGTGTGTGATGGTACCCAGGTGGTAGGTGTGTGTGTGTGTGATGGTACCCAGGTGGTAGGTGTGTGTATGATGGTACCCAGGTGGTAGGTGTGTATGTGATGGTACCCAGGTGGTAGGTGTGTGTGTGATGGTACCCGGGTGGTAGGTGTGTGTGTGATGGTACCCAGGTGGTAGGTGTGTGTGATGGTACCCAGGTGGTAGGTGTGTGTATGATGGTACCCAGGTGGTAGGTGTGTGTGTGTGATGGTACCCAGGTGGTAGGTGTGTGTATGATGGTACCCAGGTGGTAGGTGTGTGTGTGATGGTACCCAGGTGGTAGGTGTGTGTGTGATGGTACCCAGGTGGTAGGTGTGTGTATGATGGTACCCAGGTGGTAGGTGTGTGTGTGTGTGTGATGGTACCCAGGTGGTAGGTGTGTGTGATGGTACCCAGGGGGTAGGTGTGTGTATGATGGTACCCAGGAGGTAGGTGTGTGTGTGTGTATGATGGTACCCAGGTGGTAGGTGTGTGTATGATGGTACCCAGGTGGTAGGTGTGTGTGTGTATGATGGTACCCAGCTGGTAGGTGTGTGTGTATGATGGTACCCAGGTGGTAGGTGTGTGTGTATGATGGTACCCAGGTGGTAGGGGTGTGTGTGTGATGGTACCCAGGTGGTAGGTGTGTGTATGATGGTACCCAGGTGGTAGGTGTGTGTGTGTGATGGTACCCAGGGGGTAGGTGTGTGTATGATGGTACCCAGGTGGTAGGTGTGTGTGTGTGTATGATGGTACCCAGGTGGTAGGTGTGTGTGTGTGATGGTACCCAGTTGGTAGGTGTGTGTATGATGGTACCCAGGTGGTAGGTGTGTGTATGATGGTACCCAGGTGGTAGGTGTGTGTATGATGGTACCCAGGTGGTAGGTGTGTGTATGATGGTACCCAGGTGGTAGGTGTGTGTATGATGGTACCCAGGTGGTAGGTGTGTGTGTGTGATGGTACCCAGGTGGTAGGTGTGTGTATGATGGTACCCAGGTGGTAGGTGTGTGTATGATGGTACCCAGGTGGTAGGTGTGTGTGTGTGATGGTACCCAGTTGGTAGGTGTGTGTATGATGGTACCCAGGTGGTAGGTGTGTGTATGATGGTACCCAGGTGGTAGGTGTGTGTATGATGGTACCCAGGTGGTAGGTGTGTGTATGATGGTACCCAGGTGGTAGGTGTGTGTATGATGGTACCCAGGTGGTAGGTGTGTGTGTGTGATGGTACCCAGGTGGTAGGTGTGTGTATGATGGTACCCAGGTGGTAGGTGTGTGTATGATGGTACCCAGGTGGTAGGTGTGTGTATGATGGTACCCAGGTGGTAGGTGTGTGTATGATGGTACCCAGGTGGTAGGTGTGTGTATGATGGTACCCAGGTGGTAGGTGTGTGTATGATGGTACCCAGGTGGTAGGTGTGTGTGTGTGATGGTACCCAGGTGGTAGGTGTGTGTATGATGGTACCCAGGTGGTAGGTGTGTGTATGATGGTACCCAGGTGGTAGGTGTGTGTATGATGGTACCCAGGTGGTAGGTGTGTGTATGATGGTACCCAGGTGGTAGGTGTGTGTATGATGGTACCCAGGTGGTAGGTGTGTGTATGATGGTACCCAGGTGGTAGGTGTGTGTATGATGGTACCCAGGTGGTAGGTGAGTGTGTATTATGGTACCCAGGTGGTAGGTGTGTGTATGATGGTAACCAGGTGGTAGGTGTGTGTATGATGGTACCCAGGTGGTAGGTGTGTGTATGATGGTACCCAGGTGGTAGGTGTGTGTATGATGGTACCCAGGTGGTAGGTGTGTGTATGATGGTACCCAGGTGGTAGGTGTGTGTGTGATGGTACCCAGCTGGTAGGTGTGTGTATGATGGTACCCAGGTGGTAGGTGTGTGTATGATGGTACCCAGGTGGTAGGTGTGTGTGTATGATGGTACCCAGGTGGTAGGTGTGTGTATGATGGTACCCAGGTGGTAGGTGTGTGTGTGTGATGGTACCAAGGTGGTAGGTGTGTGTATGATGGTACCCAGGTGGTAGGTGTGTGTATGATGGTACCCAGGTGGTAGGTGTGTGTGTGATGGTACCCAGGTGGTAGGTGTGTGTGTGATGGTACCCAGGTGGTAGGTGTGTGTGTGTGTGATGGTACCCAGGTGGTAGGTGTGTGTATGATGGTACCCAGGTGGTAGGTGTGTGTGTGATGGTACCCAGGTGGTAGGTGCGTGTGTGATGGTACCCGGGTGGTAGGTGTGTGTGTGATGGTACCCAGGTGGTAGGTGTGTGTGTATGATGGTACCCAGGTGGTAGGTGTGTGTATGATGGTACCCAGGTGGTAGGTGTGTGTGTGTGATTGTACCCAGGTGGTAGGTGTGTGTGTGTGATGGTACCCAGGTGGTAGGTGTGTGTGTATGATGGTACCCAGGTGGTAGGTGTGTGTGTGTGATGGTACCCAGGTGGTAGGTGTGTGTGTGATGGTACCCAGGTGGTAGGTGTGTGTATGATGGTACCCAGGTGGTAGGTGTGTGTATGATGGTACCCAGGTGGTAGGTGTGTGTGTGATGGTACCCAGGTGGTAGGTGTGTGTGTGTGAGGGTACCCAGGTGGTAGGTGTGTGTGTGTGTGTGATGGTACCCAGGTGGTAGGTGTGTGTATGATGGTACCCAGGTGGTAGGTGTGTGTATGATGGTACCCAGGTGGTAGGTGTGTGTGATGGTACCCAGGTGGTAGGTGTGTGTGTGATGGTACCCAGGTGGTAGGTGTGTGTGTGTGATGGTACCCAGGTGGTAGGTGTGTGTGTGTATGATGGTACCCAGGTGGTAGGTGTGTGTGTGATGGTACCCAGGTGGTAGGTGTGTGTATGATGGTACCCAGGTGGTAGGTGTGTGTGTGTGTATGATGGTACCCAGGTGGTAGGTGTGTGTGTGTGATGGTACCCAGGTGGTAGGTGTTCTCCAGCTGAATGTGGCTGCGGCTCGAATCGTCATGGCAACCCGGCTCGTCCATGTACGAGACGGTGCTCATAGAACTACAGTCCAACACGAGCAGCAGCAGCAGCAGCATCAGCAGCAATGTCACAAGAGGTTGTGTAGCCTTTCTCATTGATTCTCTCTCTGTGTGTCTATGTGTGTGTCTCTGTGTGTGTCTCTGTGTGTCTATGTGTGTGTCTCTGTGTGTCTCTCTCTGTGTGTCTCTGTGGGTCTCTGTTTGTGTCTCTGTGTGTCTATGTGTGTGTCTCTGTGTGTCTATGTGTGTGTCTCTGTGTGTGTCTCTGTGTGTCTATGTGTGTGTCTCTGTGTGTCTCTCTCTGTGTGTCTCTGTGTGTCTATGTGTGTGTCTCTGTGTGTCTCTGTGTGTGTCTCTGTGTGTCTATGTGTGTGTCTCTGTGTGTGTCTCTGTGTGTGTCTCTGTGTGTCTATGTGTGTGTCTCTCTGTGTCTCTGTGTGTCTCTGTGTGTGTCTCTGTGTGTCTCTGTGTGTGTCTCTGTGTGTCTCTGTGTGTGTCTCTCTGTGTGTCTCTGTGTGTCTCTCTCTGTGTGTCTCTGTGGGTCTCTGTGTGTGTCTCTGTGTGTCTATGTGTGTGTCTCTCTGTGTCTCTGTGTGTCTCTCTCTGTGTGTCTCTGTGGGTCTCTGTGTGTCTCTCTGTGTGTCTCTGTGTGTCTCTCTCTGTGTGTCTCTGTGTGTCTCGCTCTGTGTGTCTCTGTGTGTCTCTCTCTGTGTGTCTCTCTCTGTGTGTCTATCTGTGTGTCTCTGTCTGTCTCTGTGTGTCTCTCTCTGTCTGTCTGTGTGTCTCTCTCTGTGTGTCTCTGTGTCTCTGTGTGTCTCTCTCTCTGTGTCTTTGTGTATCTCTCTGTGTCTCTCTCTGTGTGTCTCTCTCCCCGCGTCTCCCCGTGTCTCTCTCCCCGTCTCTCTCTCCCCGCGTCTCTCTCCCCGTGTCTCCGTGTCTCTCTCCCCATGTCTCTCTCCTTGCGTCTCTCCCCGCGTCTCTCTCCCCATGTCTCTCTCCCCGCGTCTCTCTCTCCCCGCGTCTCTCTCCCCGTTTCTCTGTGTCTCTCTCCCCGCGTCTCTCTCCCCGCGTCTCTCTCCCCGTGTCTCTCTCCCCGTTTCTCTGTGTCTCTCTCCCCGCGTCTCTCTCCCCGCGTCTCTCTCCCCGTGTCTCTCTCCCCGTTTCTCCGTGTCTCTCTCCCCGCGTCTCTCTCCCCATGTCTCTCCTCCCGTGTTTCTCCCCCTGCGTCTCTCTCCCCGTGTCTCTCCCCCCGTGTCTCTCTCCCGTGTCTCTCCCCCCGTGTCTCTCTCTCCCCGTGTCTCTCTCCACGTGTCTCTTTCCCCGTGTCTCTCCCCGCGTCTCTCTCCCCGCGTCTCTCTCCCCATGTCTCTCCCCGTGTCTCTCTCCCCATGTCTCTCTCCCCGTGTCTCCGTGTCTCTCTCCCCGTGTCTCCCCCCCGTGTCTCTCCCCCCGTGTCTCCCCCCCGTGTCTCTCCCCCCGTGTCTCCCCCCCGTGTCTCCGTGTCTCTCTCCCCGTGTCTGCCCCCCGTGTCTCTCCACCCACGTCACTCCCCCCGTGTCTCTCTCCCCGTGTCTCTCCCCGTGTCTCTCTCCCCGTGTCTCTCTCCCCGTGTCTCCGTGTCTCTCTCCCCGCGTCTCCCTCCCCGCGTCTCTCTCCCCGTGTCTCCCCCCCGTGTCTCTCCCCCCGTGTCTCTCCCCCCGTGTCTCTCCCCCGTGTCTCACCCCCCGTGTCTCTCTCCCCATGTCTCTCCCCCCGTGTCTCTCTCCCGTGTCTCTCCCCGTGTCTCTCTCCCCGTGTCTCTCCCCGTCTCTCTCTCCCTGTGTCTCCGTGTCTCCCCTCCCCGTCTCTCTCTCCCCGTGTCTCCGTGTCTCTCTCCCCATGTCTCTCTCCCTGCGTCTCTCCCCGCGTCTCTCTCCCCATGTCTCTCTCCCCGCGTCTCTCTCTCCCCGCGTCTCTCTCCCCGTTTCTCCGTGTCTCTCTCCCCGCGTCTCTCTCCCCGCGTCTCTCTCCCCGTGTCTCTCTCCCCGTTTCTCCGTGTCTCTCTCCCCGCGTCTCTCTCCCCGCGTCTCTCTCCCCGTGTCGCTCTCCCCGTTTCTCCGTGTATCTCTCCCCGCGTCTCTCTCCCCATGTCTCTCCTCCCGTGTCTCTCCCCCCGCGTCTCTCTCCCCGTGTCTCTCCCCCCGTGTCTCTCTCCCGTGTCTCTCCCCCCGTGTCTCTCTCTCCCCGTGTCTCTCTCCACGTGTCTCTTTCCCCGTGTCTCTCCCCGCGTCTCTCTCCCCACGTCTCTCTCCCCGTGTCTCTCCCCGTGTCTCTCTCCCCATGTCTCTCTCCCCGTGTCTCCGTGTCTCTCTCCCCGTGTCTCCCCCCCGTGTCTCTCCCCCCGTGTCTCCCCCCCGTGTCTCTCCCCCCGTGTCTCCCCCCTGTGACCTCTCCCCCGTGTCTCCGTGTCTCTCTCCCCGTGTCTGCCCCCCGTGTCTCTCCACCCGCGTCTCTCCCCTCGTGTCTCTCTCCCCGTGTCTCTCCCCGTGTCTCTCTCCCCGTGTCTCTCTCCCCGTGTCTCCGTGTCTCTCTCCCCGCGTCTCCCTCCCCGCGTCTCTCTCCCCGTGTCTCCCCCCCGTGTCTCTCCCCCCGTGTCTCTCCCCCCGTGTCTCTCCCCCGTGTCTCACCCCCCGTGTCTCTCTCCCCGTGTCTCTCCCCCCGTGTCTCTCTCCCGTGTCTCTCCCCGTGTCTCTCTACCCGTGTCTCTCCCCGTGTCTCCCCCCCGTGTCTCTCCCCCGTGTCTCTCCCCCGTGTCTCTCTCCCCGTTTCTCTCTCTCCCCGCGTCTCTCCCCGTGTCTCTCTCCCAGTGTCTCTCTCCCCGTGTCTCCGTGTCTCTCTCCCCGTGTCTCTCTCCCCGTGTCTCTCTCCCCGTGTCTCTCCCCCGTGTCTCTCTCCCCGTTACTCTCTCCCCGCGTCTCTCCCCATGTCTCTCTCCCCGTGTCTCTCCCCGCGCGTGTCTCCGTGTCTCTCTCCCCGCGTCTCTCCCCCCGCGTCTCTCTCCCCGCGTCTCTCTCCCCGTGTCTCTCCCCCCGCGTCTCTCCCCTCGCGTGTCTCCGTGTCTCTCTCCCCGTGTCTCTCTCCCCGTGTCTCTCTCCCCGTGTCTCTCTCCCCGTGTCTCTCTCCCCGTGTCTCTCCCCGTGTGCCTCTCCCCGTGTCTCTTCCCCCGCGTCTCTCTCCCCGCGTCTCTCCCCCCGTGTCTCTCCCCGTGTCTCTCCCCGTTTCTCTCTCCCCGTGTCTCTCTCCCTGTGTCTCTCTCCCCGTATCTCTCTCCCCGTGTCTCTCTCCCCGTGTCTCTCCCCCGTGTCTCACCCCCGTGTCTCTCCCCCGTGTCTCCCTCCCCGTTACTCTCTCCCCGCGTCTCTCCCCATGTCTCTCTCCCCGTGTCTCTCCCCGCGCGTGTCTCCGTGTCTCTCTCCCCGCGTCTCTCCCCCCGCGTCTCTCTCCCCGCGTCTCTCTCCCCGTTACTCTCTCCCCGTGTCTCTCCCCGTGTCTCTCTCCCCGTGTCTCTCCCCGTCTCTCTCTCCCTGTGTCTCCGTGTCTCCCCTCCCCGTCTCTCTCTCCCCGTGTCTCCGTGTCTCTCTCCCCATGTCTCTCTCCCTGCGTCTCTCCCCGCGTCTCTCTCCCCATGTCTCTCTCCCCGCGTCTCTCTCTCCCCGCGTCTCTCTCCCCGTTTCTCCGTGTCTCTCTCCCCGCGTCTCTCTCCCCGCGTCTCTCTCCCCGTGTCTCTCTCCCCGTTTCTCCGTGTCTCTCTCCCCGCGTCTCTCTCCCCGCGTCTCTCTCCCCGTGTCGCTCTCCCCGTTTCTCCGTGTATCTCTCCCCGCGTCTCTCTCCCCATGTCTCTCCTCCCGTGTCTCTCCCCCCGCGTCTCTCTCCCCGTGTCTCTCCCCCCGTGTCTCTCTCCCGTGTCTCTCCCCCCGTGTCTCTCTCTCCCCGTGTCTCTCTCCACGTGTCTCTTTCCCCGTGTCTCTCCCCGCGTCTCTCTCCCCACGTCTCTCTCCCCGTGTCTCTCCCCGTGTCTCTCTCCCCATGTCTCTCTCCCCGTGTCTCCGTGTCTCTCTCCCCGTGTCTCCCCCCCGTGTCTCTCCCCCCGTGTCTCCCCCCCGTGTCTCTCCCCCCGTGTCTCCCCCCTGTGACCTCTCCCCCGTGTCTCCGTGTCTCTCTCCCCGTGTCTGCCCCCCGTGTCTCTCCACCCGCGTCTCTCCCCTCGTGTCTCTCTCCCCGTGTCTCTCCCCGTGTCTCTCTCCCCGTGTCTCTCTCCCCGTGTCTCCGTGTCTCTCTCCCCGCGTCTCCCTCCCCGCGTCTCTCTCCCCGTGTCTCCCCCCCGTGTCTCTCCCCCCGTGTCTCTCCCCCCGTGTCTCTCCCCCGTGTCTCACCCCCCGTGTCTCTCTCCCCGTGTCTCTCCCCCCGTGTCTCTCTCCCGTGTCTCTCCCCGTGTCTCTCTACCCGTGTCTCTCCCCGTGTCTCCCCCCCGTGTCTCTCCCCCGTGTCTCTCCCCCGTGTCTCTCTCCCCGTTTCTCTCTCTCCCCGCGTCTCTCCCCGTGTCTCTCTCCCAGTGTCTCTCTCCCCGTGTCTCCGTGTCTCTCTCCCCGTGTCTCTCTCCCCGTGTCTCTCTCCCCGTGTCTCTCCCCCGTGTCTCTCTCCCCGTTACTCTCTCCCCGCGTCTCTCCCCATGTCTCTCTCCCCGTGTCTCTCCCCGCGCGTGTCTCCGTGTCTCTCTCCCCGCGTCTCTCCCCCCGCGTCTCTCTCCCCGCGTCTCTCTCCCCGTGTCTCTCCCCCCGCGTCTCTCCCCTCGCGTGTCTCCGTGTCTCTCTCCCCGTGTCTCTCTCCCCGTGTCTCTCTCCCCGTGTCTCTCTCCCCGTGTCTCTCTCCCCGTGTCTCTCCCCGTGTGCCTCTCCCCGTGTCTCTTCCCCCGCGTCTCTCTCCCCGCGTCTCTCCCCCCGTGTCTCTCCCCGTGTCTCTCAACGTTTCTCTCTCCCCGTGTCTCTCTCCCTGTGTCTCTCTCCCCGTATCTCTCTCCCCGTGTCTCTCTCCCCGTGTCTCTCCCCCGTGTCTCACCCCCGTGTCTCTCCCCCGTGTCTCCCTCCCCGTTACTCTCTCCCCGCGTCTCTCCCCATGTCTCTCTCCCCGTGTCTCTCCCCGCGCGTGTCTCCGTGTCTCTCTCCCCGCGTCTCTCCCCCCGCGTCTCTCTCCCCGCGTCTCTCTCCCCGTTACTCTCTCCCCGCGTCTCTCCCCATGTCTCTCTCCCCGTGTCTCTCCCCGCGCGGTCTCCGTGTCTCTCTCCCCGCGTCTCTCCCCCCGCGTCTCTCTCCCCGCGTCTCTCTCCCCGTGTCTCTCTCCACGTGTCTCTTTCCCCACGTCTCTCCCCGCGTCTCTCTCCCCGCGTCTCTCTCCCCGTGTCTCTCCCCATGTCTCTCTCCCCATGTCTCTCTCCCCGTGTCTCCGTGTCTCTCTCCCCGTGTCTCCCCCCCGTGTCTCTCCCCCCGTGTCTCCCCCCCGTGTCTCTCCCCCCGTGTCTCCCCCCCGTGTCTCCGTGTCTCTCTCCCCGTGTCTGCCCCCCGTGTCTCTCCACCCGCGTCTCTCCCCCCGTGTCTCTCCCCCGTGTCTCTCTCCCCGTTACTCTCTCCCCGCGTCTCTCCCCATGTCTCTCTCCCCGTGTCTCTCCCCGCGCGTGTCTCCGTGTCTCTCTCCCCGCGTCTCTCCCCCCGTGTCTCTCTCCCCGCGTCTCTCTCCCCGTGTCTCTCCCCCCGCGTCTCTCCCCTCGCGTGTCTCCGTGTCTCTCTCCCCGTGTCTCTCTCCCCGTGTCTCTCTCCCCGTGTCTCTCTCCCCGCGTGTCTCCTTGTCTCTCTCCCCGCATGTCTCCGTGTCTGTCTCCCCGCGTCTCTCTCCCCGTGTCTCTCCCCGTGTCTCCCTCCCCGTGTCTCTCTCCCCGTGTCTCTCTCCCCGCGTGTCCCACTCACTCCACGTTGCGTGTCTCTCTCCGCGTGTCTCCGTGTCTCCGTGTCTCTCTCCCCGTGTCTCTCTCCCCGTGTCTCTCTCCCCGCGTGTCCCACTCACTCCACGTTGCGTGTCTCTCTCCGCGTGTCTCCGTGTCTCCGTGTCTCTCTCCCCGTGTCTCTCTCCCCGTGTCCCTCTCCCCGTGTCTCTCTCCCCGTGTCTCTCTCCCCGCGTGTCCCACTCATTCCACGTTGCGTGTCTCTCCCCGCGTGTCTCCGTGTCTCCGTGTCTCTCCCCGCGTGTCTCTCTTCCCGCGTGTCCCACTCACTCCACGTTGCGTGTCTCTCTCCGCGTGTCTCCGTGTCTCCGTGTCTCTCTCCCCGTGTCTCTCTCCGCGTGTCTCCGTGTCTCCGTGTCTCTCTCCCCGTGTCTCTCTCCCCGCGTGTCCCACTCACTCCACGTTGCGTGTCTCTCTCCGCGTGTCTCCGTGTCTCCGTGTCTCCGCGCTCTGTGTAGACGAGGACAAACTCCCGCGCCTCCTCAGCAGCCTCGCTGCCCTGTCTCTCATCACGTGCTCCGACATCGCTAGACAACATCAACAACAACAACATCACCACCATCAACATCACCACCTTCAACAACATCATCACCACCATCACCACCACCACCATCATCACCATCATCATCACCATCATCATCACCACCATCATCACCATCATTAATATCAACATCACCACCTTCAACATCACCAACATCACCACCACCATCACCACCACCATCACCATCATCACCATCACCACCACCATCACCACCACCATCATCACCATCATCACCATCATCATCACGATCATTAATATCAACATCACCACCTTCAACATCACCAACATCAAGAACATCACCACCATCACCACCACCACCATCATCACTATCATCGTCACCATCATCATCACCACCATCAACATCACCAACATCAACACCATCATCACCACCATCATCATCACCACCACCATCATCACCATCATTAATATCAACATCACCACCATCAACATTCACACCATCATCATCACCACCATCAACATCACCACCATCAACAACACCATCACCACCATCAACACCAACATCCTTACCACCACCATCATCATCACCATCATTAACATCAACATCACCACCATCAACATCACCATCAGCATCACCACCATTATCATCATCACCACCATCAACATCACCATCACCACCATCAACATCACCACCATCAACATCACCACCATCAACATCACCACCATCAACATCACCACCATCAACATCACCACCATCAACATCATCATCAACATCATCATCAGCAGCAGCAATATCCTCATCATTACCATCATCACCACCACCATCATCATCATTAACGTCATCATAATCAGCAACATCACCATCATCAACATCACCACCATCATCAGCAACATCATCATTAACATCATCATCATCAGCAGCAGCGTGGTGAGGAGTTAACCTGGTGAGAAGTGAGTGGTGAGTGGTGAGTGAGTGGTCAGTGAGTGGTGAGTGAGTGGTGAGTGAGTCGCGAGTGAGTAGTGAGTAGTGAGTGAGTGGTGAGTGGTGAGTGAGTGGTGAGTGGTGAGTGAGTGGTGAGTGAGTGGTGAGTGAGTCGCGAGTGAGTAGTGAGTAGTGAGTGAGTGGTGAGTGAGTGGTGAGTGGTGAGTGAGTAGTGTGTGGTGAGTGAGTGGTGAGTGAGTAGTGTGTGGTGAGTGAGTAGTGAGTGGTGAGTGAGTGAGTGAGTGGTGAGTGAGTGAGTAGTGTGTGGTGAGTGAGTGGTGAGTGAGTAGTGTGTGGTGAGTGAGTAGTGAGTGGTGAGTGAGTGGTGAGTGAGTAGTGTGTGGTGAGTGAGTAGTGAGTGGTGAGTGAGTGAGTGGTGAGTGAGTGAGTGGTGAGTGAGTGAGTGGTGAGTGAGTGGTGAGTGAGTAGTGTGTGGTGAGTGAGTAGTGAGTGGTGAGTGAGTGGTGAGTGAGTGGTGAGTGAGTAGTGTGTGGTGAGTGAGTAGTGAGTGGTGAGTGAGTAGTGAGTGGTGAATTTGTGGTGAGTGGTAAGTGAGTAGTGAGTGGTGAGTGAGTGGTGAGTGAGTGGTGAGTGGTGAGTGAGTGGTGGTGAGTAGTGAGTGGTGAGTGAGTGGTGGTGACTAGATTACCTGGTGGTGAGTGGTGGTGAGTAGTGGTGAGTAGCAAGTGGTGAGTGAGTAGACTACCTAGTGGTGGTGAGTAGTGGTGAGTAGTGGTGAGTGGTGGTGAGTAGTGGTGAGTAGTGGTGAGTGAGTAGTCTACCTGGTGGTGAGTAGTGGTGAGTAGTGGTGAGTAGTGGTGAGTAGTGGTGAGTGAGTAGACTACCTGGTGGTGAGTAGTGGTGAGTAGTGGTGAGGGAGTAGACTACCTGGTGGTGAGTAGTGGTGAGTAGTGGTGAGTGAGTAGACTACCTGGTGGTGAGTAGTAGTGAGTAGTGGTGAGTAGTGGTGAGTGAGTAGAGTACCTGGTGGTGAGTAGTGGTGAGTAGTGGTGAGTAGTGGTGAGTGAGTAGAGTACCTGGTGGTGAGTAGTGGTGAGTAGTGGTGAGTAGTGGTGAGTGAGTAGACTACCTGGTGGTGAGTAGTGGTGAGCTGTGGTGAGTAGTGGTGAGTGAGTAGACTACCTGGTGGTGAGTAGTGGTGAGTGGTGGTGAGCTGTGGTGAGTAGTGGTGAGTAGTGGTGAGTGAGTAGACTACCTGGTGGTGAGTAGTGGTGGTGAGTAGTGGTGAGTGAGTAGAGAACCTGGTGGTGAGTAGTGGTGAGTGGTGGTGAGTGAGTAGACTACCTGGTGGTGAGTGGTGGTGAGTGGTGGTGAGTAGTGGTGAGTAGTGGTGAGCTGTGGTGAGTAGTGGTGAGCTGTGGTGAGTAGTGGTGAGTGAGTAGAGTACCTGGTGGTGAGTGGTGGTGAGTAGTGGTGAGAAGTGGTGAGTGTGGTGAGTAGTGGTGAGTAGTGGTGAGTGAGTAGACTACCTGGTGGTGAGTAGTGGTGAGCTGTGGTGAGTAGTGGTGAGCTGTGGTGAGTAGTGGTGAGTGAGTAGAGTACCTGGTGGTGAGTAGTGGTGAGTAGTGGTGAGAAGTGGTGAGTGTGGTGAGTAGTGGTGAGTGAGTAGAGTACCTGGTGGTGAGTGGTGGTGAGTAGTGGTGAGTAGTGGTGAGTGAGTAGAGTACCTGGTGGTGAGTAGTGGTGAGTAGTGGTGAGTAGTGGTGAGTGAGTAGAGTACCTGGTGGTGAGTAGTGGTGAGTGGTGGTGAGTAGTGGTGAGTAGTGGTGAGTGAGTAGAGTACCTGGTGGTGAGTAGTGGTGAGTGGTGGTGAGTGAGTAGACTACCTGGTGGTGAGTGGTGGTGAGTAGTGGTGAGTGAGTAGAGAACCTGGTGGTGAGTAGTGGTGAGTGGTGGTGAGTGAGTAGACTACCTGGTGGTGAGTGGTGGTGAGTGGTGGTGAGTAGTGGTGAGTAGTGGTGAGTGGTGGTGAGTGGTGGTGAGTAGTGGTGAGTAGTGGTGAGTGAGTAGACTACCTGGTGGTGAGTAGTGGTGGTGAGTAGTGGTGAGTAGTGGTGAGTGAGTAGACTACCTGGTGGTGAGTGGTGGTGAGTGGTGGTGAGTAGTGGTGAGTGAGTAGACTACCTGGTGGTGAGTAGTGGTGGTGAGTAGTGGTGAGTAGTGGTGAGTGGTGGTGAGTGAGTAGACTACCTGGTGGGAGTAGTGGTGAGCTGTGGTGAGTAGTGGTGAGTAGTGGTGAGTAGTGGTGAGTGAGTAGACTACCTGGTGGTGAGTAGTGGTGAGTAGTGGTGAGTGAGGAGAGTACCTGGTGGTGAGTAGTGGTGAGTGAGTAGAGTACCTGGTGGTGAGTAGTGGTGAGTAGTGGTGAGTAGTGGTGAGTGAGTAGAGTACCTGGTCGTGAGTAGTGGTGAGTAGTGGTGAGTAAGTAGACTACCTGGTGGTGAGTAGTGGTGAGTAGTGGTGAGTGGTGGTGAGTGGTGGTGAGTAGTGGTGAGTGAGTAAACTACCTGGTGGTGAGTAGTGGTGAGTGAGTAGACTACCTGGTGGTGAGTAGTGGTGAGTAGTGGTGAGTGGTGGTGAGTAGTGGTGAGTGGTGGTGAGTAGTGGTGAGTAGTGGTGAGTGGTGGTGAGTAGTGGTGAGCTGTGGTGAGTAGTGGTGAGTAGTGGTGAGTGAGTAAACTACCTGGTGGTGAGTAGTGGTGAGTGGTGGTGAGTGAGTAGACTACCTGGTGGTGAGTAGTGGTGAGTGGTGGTGAGTAGTTTTGAGTAGTGGTGAGCTGTGGTGAGTAGTGGTGAGTAGTGGTGAGTGGTGGTGAGTAGTGGTGAGCTGTGGTGAGTAGTGGTGAGTGGTGGTGAGTGGTGGTGAGTAGTGGTGAGCTGTGGTGAGTAGTGGTGAGTGGTGGTGAGTGGTGGTGAGTAAGTAGAGTACCTGGTGGTGAGTAGTGGTGAGTGAGTAGACTACCTGGTGGTGAGTAGTGGTGAGTAGTGGTGAGTGGTGGTGAGTAGTGGTGAGTGGTGGTGAGTAGTGGTGAGTAGTGGTGAGTGGTGGTGAGTAGTGGTGAGCTGTGGTGAGTAGTGGTGAGTAGTGGTGAGTGAGTAAACTACCTGGTGGTGAGTAGTGGTGAGTGGTGGTGAGTGAGTAGACTACCTGGTGGTGAGTAGTGGTGAGTGGTGGTGAGTAGTTTTGAGTAGTGGTGAGCTGTGGTGAGTAGTGGTGAGTAGTGGTGAGTGAGTAGACTACCTGGTGGTGAGTAGTGGTGGTGAGTAGTGGTGAGTGGTGGTGAGTGGTGGTGAGTAGTGGTGAGCTGTGGTGAGTAGTGGTGAGTGGTGGTGAGTAGTGGTGAGCTGTGGTGAGTAGTGGTGAGTAGTGGTGAGTGAGTAGTGGTGAGTAGTGGTGAGTAGTGGTGAACTGTGGTGAGTGGTGGTGAGTAGTGGTGAGTGAGTAGTGGTGAGTAGTGGTGAGTAGTGGTGAGTGAGTAGAGTACCTGGTGGTGAGTAGTGGTGAGTAGTGGTGAGTGAGTAGACTACCTGGTGGTGAGTGGTGGTGAGTGGTGGTGAGTGGTGGTGAGTAGTGGTGAGTGGTGGTGAGTGGTGGTGAGCTGTGGTGAGTAGTGGTGAGTGGTGGTGAGTAGTGGTGAGTAGTGGTGAGTGGTGGTGAGTAGTGGTGAGTGGTGGTGAGTAGTGGTGAGTAGTGGTGAGTAGTGGTGAGCTGTGGTGAGTGGTGGTGAGTAGTGGTGAGTAGTGGTGAGTGGTGGTGAGCTGTGGTGAGTAGTGGTGAGTAGTGGTGAGTGGTGGTGAGCTGTGGTGAGTAGTGGTGAGTAGTGGTGAGTAGTGGTGAGTGGTGGTGAGTAGTGGTGAGTAGTGGTGAGTGGTGGTGAGTAGTGGTGAGTAGTGGTGAGCTGTGGTGAGTGAGTAGAGTACCTGGTGGTGAGTAGTGGTGAGTAGTGGTGAGAAGTGGTGAGTGTGGTGAGTAGTGGTGAGTAGTGGTGAGTGAGTAGAGTACCTGGTGGTGAGTGGTGGTGAGTAGTGGTGAGTAGTGGTGAGTGAGTAGAGTACCTGGTGGTGAGTAGTGGTGAGTAGTGGTGAGTAGTGGTGAGTGAGTAGAGTACCTGGTGGTGAGTAGTGGTGAGTGGTGGTGAGTAGTGGTGAGTAGTGGTGAGTAGTGGTGAGTGAGTAGAGTACCTGGTGGTGAGTAGTGGTGAGTGGTGGTGAGTGAGTAGACTACCTGGTGGTGAGTGGTGGTGAGTAGTGGTGAGTGAGTAGAGAACCTGGTGGTGAGTAGTGGTGAGTGGTGGTGAGTGAGTAGACTACCTGGTGGTGAGTGGTGGTGAGTGGTGGTGAGTAGTGGTGAGTAGTGGTGAGTGGTGGTGAGTAGTGGTGAGTAGTGGTGAGTGAGTAGACTACCTGGTGGTGAGTAGCGGTGGTGAGTAGTGGTGAGTAGTGGTGAGTGAGTAGACTACCTGGTGGTGAGTGGTGGTGAGTGGTGGTGAGTAGTGGTGAGTGAGTAGACTACCTGGTGGTGAGTAGTGGTGGTGAGTAGTGGTGAGTAGTGGTGAGTGGTGGTGAGTGAGTAGACTACCTGGTGGGAGTAGTGGTGAGCTGTGGTGAGTAGTGGTGAGTAGTGGTGAGTGAGTAGACTACCTGGTGGTGAGTAGTGGTGAGTAGTGGTGAGTGAGGAGAGTACCTGGTGGTGAGTAGTGGTGAGTGAGTAGAGTACCTGGTGGTGAGTAGTGGTGAGTAGTGGTGAGTGAGTAGAGTACCTGGTCGTGAGTAGTGGTGAGTAGTGGTGAGTAAGTAGACTACCTGGTGGTGAGTAGTGGTGAGTAGTGGTGAGTAGTGGTGAGTGGTGGTGAGTGGTGGTGAGTAGTGGTGAGTGAGTAAACTACCTGGTGGTGAGTAGTGGTGAGTGAGTAGACTACCTGGTGGTGAGTAGTGGTGAGTAGTGGTGAGTGGTGGTGAGTAGTGGTGAGTGGTGGTGAGTAGTGGTGAGTAGTGGTGAGTGGTGGTGAGTAGTGGTGAGCTGTGGTGAGTAGTGGTGAGTAGTGGTGAGTGAGTAAACTACCTGGTGGTGAGTAGTGGTGAGTGGTGGTGAGTGAGTAGACTACCTGGTGGTGAGTAGTGGTGAGTGGTGGTGAGCAGTTTTGAGTAGTGGTGAGCTGTGGTGAGTAGTGGTGAGTAGTGGTGACTGAGTAGACTACCTGGTGGTGAGTAGTGGTGGTGAGTAGTGGTGAGTGGTGGTGAGTGGTGGTGAGTAGTGGTGAGCTGTGGTGAGTAGTGGTGAGTGGTGGTGAGTGGTGGTGAGTAAGTAGAGTACCTGGTGGTGAGTAGTGGTGAGTGAGTAGACTACCTGGTGGTGAGTAGTGGTGAGTAGTGGTGAGTGGTGGTGAGTAGTGGTGAGTGGTGGTGAGTAGTGGTGAGTAGTGGTGAGTGGTGGTGAGTAGTGGTGAGCTGTGGTGAGTAGTGGTGAGTAGTGGTGAGTGAGTAGACTACCTGGTGGTGAGTAGTGGTGAGTGGTGGTGAGTAGTTTTGAGTAGTGGTGAGCTGTGGTGAGTAGTGGTGAGTAGTGGTGAGTGAGTAGACTACCTGGTGGTGAGTAGTGGTGGTGAGTAGTGGTGAGTGGTGGTGAGTGGTGGTGAGTAGTGGTGAGCTGTGGTGAGTAGTGGTGAGTAGTGGTGAGTAGTGGTGAACTGTGGTGAGTGGTGGTGAGTAGTGGTGAGTGAGTAGTGGTGAGTAGTGGTGAGTAGTGGTGAGTGAGTAGAGTACCTGGTGGTGAGTAGTGGTGAGTAGTGGTGAGTAGTGGTGAGTGAGTAGACTACCTGGTGGTGAGTAGTGGTGAGTAGTGGTGAGTGGTGGTGAGTGGTGGTGAGTAGTGGTGAGTGGTGGTGAGTGGTGGTGAGCTGTGGTGAGTAGTGGTGAGTGGTGGTGAGTAGTGGTGAGTAGTGGTGAGTGGTGGTGAGTAGTGGTGAGTGGTGGTGAGTAGTGGTGAGTAGTGGTGAGCTGTGGTGAGTGGTGGTGAGTAGTGGTGAGTAGTGGTGAGTGGTGGTGAGCTGTGGTGAGTAGTGGTGAGTAGTGGTGAGTGGTGGTGAGCTGTGGTGAGTAGTGGTGAGTAGTGGTGAGTAGTGGTGAGTGGTGGTGAGCTGTGGTGAGTAGTGGTGAGTAGTGTTGAGTGGTGGTGAGTAGTGGTGAGTAGTGGTGAGCTGTGGTGAGTGAGTAGAGTACCTGGTGGTGAGTAGTGGTGAGTAGTGGTGAGCTGTGGTGAGTGAGTAGAGTACCTGGTGGTGAGTAGTGGTGAGTGGTGGTGAGTGGTGGTGAGTGGTGGTGAGTGGTGGTGAGCTGTGGTGAGTAGTGGTGAGTAGTGGTGAGTAGTGGTGAGTAGTGGTGAGCTGTGGTGAGTGAGTAGAGTACCTGGTGGTGAGTAGTGGTGAGTAGTGGTGAGCTGTGGTGAGTGAGTAGAGTACCTGGTGGTGAGTAGTGGTGAGTGGTGGTGAGTGGTGGTGAGTAGTGGTGAGTGGTGGTGAGCTGTGGTGAGTAGTGGTGAGTAGTGGTGAGTAGTGGTGAGTGAGTAGTGGTGAGTAGTGGTGAGTAGTGGTGGTGAGTAGTGGTGAGTGGTGGTGAGTAGTGGTGAGTAGTGGTGAGTGGTGGTGAGTAGTGGTGAGTAGTGGTGAGCTGTGGTGAGTGGTGGCGAGTAGTGGTGAGCTGTGGTGAGTAGTGGTGAGTAGTGGTGAGTAGTGGTGAGCTGTGGTGAGTGAGTAGAGTACCTGGTGGTGAGTAGTGGTGAGTAGTGGTGAGCTGTGGTGAGTGAGTAGAGTACCTGGTGGTGAGTAGTGGTGAGTGGTGGTGAGTGGTGGTGAGTGGTGGTGAGTAGTGGTGAGCTGTGGTGAGTGAGTAGAGTACCTGGTGGTGAGTAGTGGTGAGTGGTGGTGAGTGGTGGTGAGCTGTGGTGAGTGAGTAGAGTACCTGGTGGTGAGTGGTGGTGAGTGGTGGTGAGTAGTGGTGAGTAGTGGTGAGTGGTGAGTGAGTAGTGGTGAGTGGTGGTGAGTAGTGGTGAGTGAGTAGACTACCTGGTGGTGAGTAGTGGTGGTGAGTGGTGGTGAGTAGTGGTGAGTAGTGGTGGTGAGTGGTGGTGAGTGGTGGTGAGTAGTGGTGAGTAGTGGTGAGTAGTGGTGAGCTGTGGTGACGATGCCGTCTTCCGCCAGACCGCTGGGCTGCGTAGCAACACCAGACGCCGCGTCTCCATGGCAACGGGGCCACGCCCCCCCTCCATGAAGTGGCTTCGCCAAACGCCCTCACGGCATCTTTTTGTTTAGCACGACGCCTCAAGCAAGCGTGAGTGACGCCCTGAGGGCAGTTAGCGCATCTGACTGTCTCTCTAACAATGTCATTCCATTTTGATTTAAAGCTTTCGTGACTGCAGTAATTCATATTCTTAGTTTTTTCGGTAAAGTCACGTTGAAGAGAAACAACAAAATAACAAAATATATATAAAACAATAAAAAATTCTCACGACGTTTCGACCATAACTCAAACGGTCATCATCAGGTGTGTTGGTTGACCGTTTGAGTTATGGTCGAAACGTCGTGAGAATTTTTTTATTGTTTTATATATATTTTGTTATTTTGTTGTTTCTCTTCAACATGACTTTACCGAAAAAACTAAGAATATAAATGTCATTCCAAATTAGCTTAAACTTTAACACAAATCATTGACGAGCTGTTACGTTCGGTTTATTTTATTCAACGACAAAATATTTAATTCGACAACAAAATATTTTAATATAACGAACAAAACATTAACTATAGCAAGAACATATTTAATTTAACAGCAAAATATTTAATTTAACAACAAAATATGTAATATAACAAAACATTTAATACAACAAACATAATATTTAATATAACAAAATGGGTCTCTGTGAGGTGAGTCTATGGGTCTCTGTGTGGTGAGTCTGTGGGTCTCTGTGTGGTGAGTCTGTGGGTCTCTGTGGTGAGTCTATGGGTCTCTGTGTGGTGAGTCTATGGGTCTCTATGTGGTGAGTCTGTGTGTCTCTGTGTGATGAGTCTGTGGGTCTCTGTGTGGTGAGTCTATGGGTCTCTGTGTGGTGAGTCTATGGGTCTCTGTGTGAGTCTATGGCTCTCTCTGTGTGAGTCTGTGGGTCTCTGTGTGGTGAGTCTGTGGGTCTCTGTGTGGTGAGTCTGTGGGTCTCTGTGTGGTGAGTCTGTGGGTCTCTGTGTGGTGAGTCTATGGGTCTCTGTGTGGTGAGTCTATGGGTCTCTGTGTGGTGAGTCTGTGGGTATCTGTGTGGTGAGTCTGTGGGTCTCTGTGTGATGAGTCTGTGGGTCTCTGTGAGGTGAGTCTATGGGTCTCTGTGTGGTGAGTCTGTGGGTATGTGTGGTGAGTCTGTGGGTCTCTGTGTGATGAGTCTGTGGGTCTCTGTGTGGTGAGTCTATGGGTCTCTGTGTGGTGAGTCTGTGGGTATCTGTGTGGTGAGTCTGTGGGTCTCTGTGTGGTGAGTCTGTGGGTCTCTGGTGAGTCTGTGGGTCTCTATGAGTCTGTGGGTCTCTATGAGTCTGTGGGTCTCTGAGTCCATAAATACTGATTCAATTGTATACGTACGCGATGACGTCACTGCGCCGGTACGCGATGACGTCACGCGCACAACTCGCTGTTAAAGCTGTGCGCGATGACGTCGCCTTGAAGAGACCCGTTGTGCTTAATTACGTCACTGCGCTGGTACGTGGTGACGTTGACACGCACGACCAACCCTCTGTGATCGTGATGTGATCACGCATAGTCCCATCCTCCTGCGACAGCGACGTCACCACGCACTCTCTCCGCGGAATGACGTCACCACGCACTGTCATCGCGAGTACAACGTCACCACGCACTGTCACCGCGGTTACGACGTCACCACGCACTCACACCCCCTCCGCGAGGACGTCACCACGCACTCTCAACCGCGCTAGCAACGTCACCACGCACTCACCCCCTCCGCAGAGCGACGTCACCACGCACTCACCCCCTCCGCGCGAGCGACGTCACCACGCAACTCTCTGCGCGAGCACGTCACCACGCACTGTCACCGCGCGAGCGACGTCACCACGCACTCACCCACCTCCGCGCGAGCGACGTCACCACGCACTCTCAATCGCGCGTGCAACGTCACCACGCACGTTACGCGGTGACGTCACGACCCCCGCTCTCCCTCCCTCCGTCTCTCTGCTGTTTCCCGCCCACTCGGCCCTCGCCCTTTCTCTCCTCCCGCTCGCGTCTCCTGCCGCCTCTCGCTCCTCCTCCTCCTCCACCTCGTGGTGGTTGTTGTAGTCCACCTCTTTGTGCGTGTAGTGGTGGTGGTTGTAGTTGTTGTGGTTGTAGTTGTTGTTGTAGTTTACCTCAGACGATGTCGGCCATCAAATGTCTGAACCCCAAGGCGGAGGTGGCCCGGGCACAAGCGGCGCTCGCCGTGAACGTGAGCGCCGCGCGCGGCCTCCAAGACGTCTTGAGGAGCAATCTCGGGCCTAAGGGAACCCTTAAGATGTGAGTGGCTCACTCGCCATCACTCACCACCTCACTCACCACCTCACTCACCACTACACTCACCTCACCGCTATACTCACCATCACTCACCATCACTCTCACCACTACACTCACCATCACTCACCACCTCAATCACCACTACACTCACCACCACACTCACCAACACTCACCACTACACTCACCACTACACTCACCTCACCGCTATACTCACCATCACTCACCATCACACTCACCATCACTCACCATCACACTCACCATCACTCACCCCCTCACTCACCACTACACTCACCAACACTCACCATCACACTCACCACTACACTCACCACTACACTCACCTCACCGCTATACTCACCATCACTCACCATCACTCTCACCACTACACTCACCATCACTCACCATCACACTCACCATCACTCACCACCTCACTCACCACTACACTCACCACCACACTCACCAACACTCACCATCACACTCACCACTACACTCACCACTACACTCGCTTCACTCACCATCACTCACCACTACACTCGCCATCACACTCACCATCACTCACCACTACACTCACCACTACACTCACCACTATACTCACCATCACTCACCATCACTCACCACTACACTCACCAACAGTCACCATCACTCACCAACAGTCACCACTACACTCACCATCACTCACCACTACACTCACCTCTACACTCACCATCACTCACCACTACACTCACCATCACCACTACTCTCACCATCACCACCTCACCCATCACCACGACTACCATCACCACAACTACCATCACCACGACTACCATCACCACAACTACCATCACCACCTCACCCATCACCACGACTACCATCACCACGACTACCATCACCACAACTACCATCACCACCTCACTCACCCATCACCACAACTACCATCACCACGACTACCATCACCACAACTACCATCACCACCTCACTCACCCATCACCACAACTACCATCACCACGACTACCATCACCACCTCACTCACCCATCACCACAACTACCATCACCATGACTACCATCACCACGACTACCATCACCACAACTACCATCACTACCATCACCATGACTACCATCACCATGACTACCATCACCACGACCGTTCTCTCTCTCGCTGTCACCTCCCTTCATCCCTCCCATCCCTCCTCGTTTCCTTCTCTCTGTCATTCCTCTATTCATTCCTCTTGAGTATTCATTCCTCCATTCATTCATTCCCCTCTTTGTCATCTCTCCTACCCCTCCCCTCGTTTCATTCATTCACCCACCCATCAACTCATTCACCCCACCCATCAACTCATTCACCCACCCATCAACTCATTCACCCCACCCATCAACTCATTCACCCACCCACCAACTCATTCACCCCACCCATCAACTCATTCACCCACGCATCAACTCATTCACCCCACCCATCAACTCATTCACCCACCCATCAACTCATTCACCACACCCATTCATTCACCCACCCATCAACTCATTCACCCACCCATCAACTCATTCACCCACCCATCAACTCATTCACCCACCCATCAACTCATTCACCCCACCCATCAACTCATTCACCCACCCATCACCTCATTCACCCCACCCATTCATTCACCCAACCATCAACTCATTCACCCCACCCATTCATTCACCCAACCATCAACTGATTCACCACACCCATTCATTCACCCACCCATCAACTCATTCACCCACCCATCATGATGATAGCTTACCGGTGAAATCTCCACTCACGTGGTGGTGTATTATGATTATTAAACCTGCGTTTCATTCAATCATTCCCTCCTTCATTCTCCCCAACCCATCAACTCATTCACCCCACCCCATGGTCATACAGACCAACGGGTCTGTAGACCACGTGGGGCTCACAGCCGCATGGCCCAACCGCCTCCCCATTGGCCACCGCGGCGGTCACGTGGCCGGGGGAGGGGGGTGCCCGCCAGCCAATGGGGAGGCCGCGCCGCGCCCATCCGCTGTGGGAATTCCAAAATCTGCGCCCCGCGAGAAGCTTCCAGAAGCCGCTTCTGGGCGAGGCGCCGGGAGCGAAACGTCGCCGCCAAGGCCACGTGGGGGGGGGGGGGAGGGGCATAGTCGCTCAGTGGTCGATTAAGTCACTCAGTGGTTGATTCCAGTCACTCAGTCATTAAGTCACTCAGTGGTTGAGTCAGTCAGTCATTAAGTCACTCAGTCATTAAGTTACTCAGTCATTAAGTCACTCAGTCGTTGATTCAGTCACTTAGTCATTAAGTCACTCACTGGTTGATTCAGTCACTCAGTCATTAAGTCACTCAGTCATTAAGTCACTCAGTGGTTGATTCAGTCACTCAGTCATTAAGTCACTCACTGGTTGATTCAGTCACTCAGTCATTAAGTCACTCAGTCATTAAGTCACTCAGTGGTTGATTCAGTCACTCAGTCATTAAGTCACTCACTGGTTGATTCAGTCACTCAGTCATTAAGTCACTCAGTCATTAAGTCACTCAGTGGTTGATTCAGTCACTCAGTCATTAAGTCACTCACTGGTTGATTCAGTCACTCAGTCATTAAGTCACTCAGTCATTAAGTCACTCACTGGTTGATTCAGTCACTCAGTCGTTCAGTCACTCACTGGTTGATTCAGTCACTCAGTCATTAAGTCACTCAGTCATTAAGTCACTCAGTGGTTGATTCAGTCACTCAGTCATTAAGTCACTCACTGGTTGATTCAGTCACTCAGTCATTAAGTCACTCAGTCATTAAGTCACTCAGTGGTTGATTCAGTCACTCAGTCATTAAGTCACTCACTGGTTGATTCAGTCACTCAGTCATTAAGTCACTCAGTCATTCAGTCACTCAGTCATTAAGTCACTCAGTCATTAAGTCACTCAGTCGTTGATTCAGTCACTCAGTCATTAAATCACTGGTTGATTCAGTCAGTCATTAAGTCACTCAGTGGTTGATTCAGTCATTAAGTCACTCAGTGGTTGATTCAGTCACTCAGTCATTAAGTCACTCAGTGGTTGATTCAGTCACTCAGTCATTAAGTCACTCACTGGTTGATTCAGTCACTCGGTCATTAAGTCACTCACTGGTTGATTCAGTCACTCGGTCATTAAGTCACTCACTGGTTGATTCAGTCACTCAGTCATTAAGTCACTCACTGGTTGATTCAGTCACTCAGTCGTTCAGTCACTCACTGGTTGATTCAGTCACTCGGTCATTAAGTCACTCAGTGGTTGATTTAGTCACTCAGTCATTAAGTCACTCAGTCATTAAGTCACTCAGTGGTTGATTCAGTCACTCAGTCATTAAGTCACTCACTGGTTGATTCAGTCACTCAGTCATTAAGTCACTAAGTCACTCAGTCATTAAGTCACTCAATGGTTGATTCAGTCATTAAGTCACTCACTGGTTGATTCAGTCACTCAGTCATTAAGTCACTCAGTCATTCAGTCACTCAGTCATTAAGTCACTCAGTCATTAAGTCACTCAGTGGTTGATTCAATCACTCAGTCATTAAGTCACTGGTTGATTCAGTCAGTCATTAAGTCACTCAGTGGTTGATTCAGTCATTAAGTCACTCACTGGTTGATTCAGTCACTCAGTCATTAAGTCACTCAGTGGTTGATTCAGTCACTCGGTCATTAAGTCACTCACTGGTTGATTCAGTCACTCGGTCATTAAGTCACTCACTGGTTGATTCAGTCACTCAGTCATTAAGTCACTCAGTGGTTGATTCAGTCACTCAGTCGTTCAGTCACTCACTGGTTGATTCAGTCACTCGGTCATTAAGTCACTCAGTGGTTGATTTAGTCACTCAGTCATTAAGTCACTCAGTCATTAAGTCACTCAGTGGTTGATTCAGTCACTTAGTCATTAAGTCACTCACTGGTTGATTCAGTCACTCAGTCATTAAGTCACTCAGTCATTAAGTCACTCACTGGTTGATTCAGTCACTCACCAGTTGATTCAGTCACTCAGTCATTAAGTCACTCACTGGTTGATTCAGTCACTCAGTCATTAAGTCACTCAGTCATTCAGTCACTCAGTCATTAAGTCACTCACTGGTTGATTCAGTCACTCAGTCATTAAGTCACTCACTGGTTGATTCAGTCACTCAGTGGTTCATTCAGTCATTCAGTCATTAAGTCACTCAGTGGTTGATTCAGTCACTCACTGGTTGATTCAGTCATTCACTGGTTGATTCAGTCACTCAGTCATTAAGTCATGTATTCATAATAATATTCAGTCATGTGAGTGTGGTGAGTAACTCTGTGTGTGTCCCAGGCTTGGTGAGTGGTTGTGGTGAGTTGTTGTGGTGCATGTGGTGAGTGGTTGTGGTGAGTAACTGTGGTGAGTAACTATCTGTGTATGGTGTCCCAGGCTGGTGATTGTGGGGAGTGGTTGCGGTGAGTGTGGTGAGTGGTTGTGGTGAGTAACTATCTGTGTGTATTGTGTCCCAGGCTGGTGATTGTGGTGAGTGGTTGTGGTGAGTGTGGTGAGTGAGTGTGGTGAGTAACTCTGTGTATGTGGTGAGTGTGGTGAGTAACTGTGTGTGGTGAGTGGTTGTGGTGAGTGTGGTGAGTGAGTGTGGTGAGTAACAGTTACTCAGTCATTAAGTCACTCACTGGTTGATTCAGTCACTCAGTCGTTCAGTCACTCACTGGTTGATTCAGTCACTCGGTCATTAAGTCACTCACTGGTTGATTCAGTCACTCAGTCATTAAGTCACTCAGTCATTCAGTCACTCAGTCATTAAGTCACTCAGTCATTAAGTCACTCAGTGGTTGATTCAGTCACTCAGTCATTAAGTCACTCAGTGGTTGATTCAGTCACTCAGTCATTAAGTCACTCAGTGGTTGATTCAGTCACTCAGTCATTAAGTCACTCACTGGTTGATTCAGTCACTCAGTCGTTCAGTCACTCACTGGTTGATTCAGTCACTCAGTCATTAAGTCACTCACTGGTTGATTCAGTCACTCAGTCATTAAGTCACTCAGTCATTAAGTCACTCAGTGGGTGATTCAGTCACTCAGTCATTAAGTCACTGGTTGATTCAGTCACTCAGTCATTAAGTCACTCAGTGGTTGATTCAGTCATTAAGTCACTCAGTGGTTGATTCAGTCACTCAGTCATTAAGTCACTCAGTGGTTGATTCAGTCACTTAGTCATTAAGTCACTCACTGGTTGATTCAGTCACTCAGTCGTTCAGTCACTCACTGGTTGATTCAGTCACTCAGTCATTAAGTCACTCAGTCATTAAGTCACTCAGTCATTAAGTCACTCAGTCATTAAGTCACTCAGTGGTTGATTCAGTCACTCAGTCATTAAGTCACTGGTTGATTCAGTCACTCAGTCATTAAGTCACTCAGTGGTTGATTCAGTCATTAAGTCACTCAGTGGTTGATTCAGTCACTCAGTCATTAAGTCACTCAGTGGTTGATTTAGTCACTCAGTCATTAAGTCACTCAGTCATTAAGTCACTCAGTGGTTGATTCAGTCACTTAGTCATTAAGTCACTCACTGGTTGATTCAGTCACTCAGTCATTAAGTCACTCACTGGTTGATTAAGTCACTCGGTCATTAAGTCACTCAGTGGTTGATTCAGGCACTCAGTCATTAAGTCACTCAGTGGTTGATTCAGTCACTCAGTCATTAAGTCACTCACTGGTTGATTCAGTCACTCAGTCATTAAGTCACTCACTGGTTGATTCAGTCACTCAGTGGTTGATTCAGACATTCAGTCACTCACAGGTTGATTCAGTCACTCGCTGGTTGATTCAGTCACTCAGTCATTAAGTCACTCAGTGGTTGATTCAGTCATTCACTGGTTGATTCAGTCACTCAGTCATTAAGTCATGTATTCATAATAATATTCAGTCATGTGAGTGTGGTGAGTAACTCTGTGTGTGTCCCAGGCTTGGTGAGTGGTTGTGGTGAGTTGTTGTGGTGCATGTGGTGAGTGGTTGTGGTGAGTAACTGTGGTGAGTAACTATCTGTGTATGGTGTCCCAGGCTGGTGATTGTGGGGAGTGGTTGCGGTGAGTGTGGTGAGTGGTTGTGGTGAGTAACTATCTGTGTGTATTGTGTCCCAGGCTGGTGATTGTGGTGAGTGGTTGTGGTGAGTGTGGTGAGTGAGTGTGGTGAGTAACTCTGTGTATGTGGTGAGTGTGGTGAGTAACTGTGTGTGGTGAGTGGTTGTGGTGAGTGTGGTGAGTGAGTGTGGTGAGTAACTGTGTGTGTGGTGAGTGAGTGTGGTGAGTAACTGTGTGTGTGGTGAGTGTGGTGAGTGAGTGTGGTGAGTAACTGTGTGTGTGGTGTCCCAGGCTGGTGAGTGTGCTGAGTGTGGCGAGTAACTCTCTGTGAGTGGTGAGTGTGGTGAGTAACTATCTGCGTGTGGTTGTGGTGAGTGTGGTGAGTGTGGTGAGTGTGGTGAGTAACTATCTGTGTGTGTGTGTCCCAGGCTGGTGAGTGTGGTGAGTGGTTGTGGTGAGTGAGTGTGGTGAGTAACTATCTGTGTGTGTGTGTGTGGTTGTGGTGAGTGAGTGTGGTGAGTAACTCTGTGAGTGGTGAGTGTGGTGAGTAACTATCTGTGTGTGGTTGTGGTGAGTGTGGTGAGTGTGGTGAGTGTGTGGTGAGTAACTATCTGTGTGTGTGTGTCCCAGGCTGGTGAGTGTGGTGAGTGGTTGTGGTGAGTGTGGTGAGTGAGTGTGGTGAGTAACTATCTGTGTGTGTGTGTGGTTGTGGTGAGTGAGTGTGGTGAGTAACTCTGAGTGGTGAGTGTGGTGAGTAACTCTCTCTATCTGTGTGTGTGGTGTCCCAGGCTGGTGTCTGGCGCTGGAGACATCAAACTCACCAAGGATGGCAACGTCCTGCTGCACGAGATGGTGACTACCACAACAACCACAACAACAACAACCACAACAACCACTACCACAACAACCACTACCACAACAACCACTACCACCACTACCACAACAACAACCACAACTACAACAACAACCACAACAACCACTACCACAACAACCACTACCACAACAACCACTACCACCACTACCACAACAACAACCACAACAACAACCACAACTACAACAACAACCACAACAACAACCACAACAACCACTACCACAACAACCACTACCACAACTACTACCACAACAACTACCACAACAACCACAACAACAACCACTACCACAACAACCACAACAACTACCACAACAACCACTACTACAACAACAACCACAACTACTACCACAACAACCACAACAACAACCACAACAACTACTACAACAACTACCACAACCACCACTACCACAACAACCACAACAACCACCACTACCACAACAACAACTACCACAACAACCACTACCACAACTACCACAACAACAACCACCACTACCACAACAACTACCACAACAACTACCACAACAACCACAACCACTACCACAACTACCACAACAACCACAACAACCACAACCACCACTACCACAACTACCACAACAACAACCACTACCACAACAACTACCACAACAACCACAATAACAACTACCGCAACAACCGCAACAACCACAACAACTACCACAACAACCACAACAACTACCACCACAACCACAACAACTACCACAACAACCACTACCACAACAACCACTACCACAACAACCACTACCACAACTACCACTACCACAACAACCACTACCACAACCACCACAACCACAACAACCACTACCACAACCACCACTACCACAACAACCACTACCACAACCACCACTACCACAACCACCACTACCACAACAACCACTACAACTACCAACAACAACTACAACTAGAACAACAATTACCACTACTACTACCACTACAACCACTACTACTACCACTATAACTACCACTACTACTATCACAACAACTACCACTACTACTACCACTACTACCATTACTACTACGACCACTACTACCACTATAACTACCACTTATTACTACTACCACTACTACCACTACTTCTACCACAACAACTACTACTACTGCTACTATTACTACTGCTGCTACTACTGCTACTACTACTACTACCACTACTACTACCACTGCTAGCACTACTACTACCACTACTACTACTACCACTACTGCTACTACCACTACTACTACCACTACTACTAGCACTACTACTACCACCACTACTACTACCACTACTACTACCACTATGTGCGGGTGGGTGAGTGAGTGAGTGTATGGGTGAGCAAGTGAGCATGTGGGTGAGCGGGTGAGCATGTGGGTGGGCGGGTGAGCGTGCGGGTGAGTGTGCGGGTGAGCGGGTGAGTGTGTGGGTGAGCGTGTGGGTGTGCGGTTGAGCGGGTGAGCGTGCGGGTGAGTGTGCGGGTGAGCGGGTGAGTGAGTGGGTGAGCGGGTGAGCGTGTGGGTGTGCGGGTGAGCATGCGGGTGAGTGAGTGGGTGAGCGTGTGGGTGAGCGTGTGGGTGAGTGTGTGGGTGAGCGGGTGAGTGTGTGGGTGAGCGGGTGAGTGTATGGGTGAGCGTGCGGGTGAGCGAGATGGTGAGTGTATGGGTGAGCGGGTGATCGTGTGGGTGAGTGTGTGGGTGAGCGTGTGGGTGAGCGGGTGAGCGTGTGGGTGAGCGTGTGAGCGTGTGGGTGAGTGTGTGGGTGAGTGTGTGGGTGAGCGTGTGAGCGTGTGGGTGAGCGGGTGGGTGAGCGGGTGAGTGTATGGGTGAGCGTGTGGGTGAGCGTGTGAGCGTGTGGGTGAGTGTGTGGGTGAGCGTGTGGGTGAGCGTGTGGGTGAGTGTATGGGTGAGCGTGTGGGTGAGTGTATGGGTGAGCGTGTGGGTGAGCGTGCGGGTGAGTGTGTGGGTGAGCGTGTGGGTGAGCGTGTGAGCGTGTGGGTGAGTGTGTGGGTGAGCGTGTGGGTGAGCGTGTGAGCGTGTGGGTGAGCCTGTGGGTGAGCGTGTGGTGAGCGTGTGAGCGTGTGGGTGAGTGTGTGGGTGAGCGTGTGGGTGAGCGTGTGAGCGTGTGGGTGAGTGTGTGGGTGAGCGTGTTGGTGAGCGTGTGGGTGAGCGAGATGGTGAGCCCTGCCCCCACCCCCCCCCAGCAAATCCAGCACCCGACGGCATCGCTCATCGCCAAGGCAGCGACGGGTCAGGACGACGTGACGGGAGACGGGACCACCTCGTCCGTGCTGCTCATCGGAGAGCTGCTCAAGCAAGCCGACGCTCTCATCTCAGAGGTGAGCCCTCGCTCACCGGCACGCTCACCGGCACGCTCACCAACTCGCTCACCAGCACGCTCACCGGCACGCTCACCAACTCGTTCACCAACTCGCTCACTCGCTCACCAGCTCGCTCACCAACTCGCTCACTCACCAACTCGCTCACCAACTCGCTCACTCGCTCACCCGCTCACCAACTCGCTCACCAACTCGCTCACCAACTCGCTCACCAGCTCGCTCACCAACTCGCTCACTCGCTCACCAACTCGCTCACAAACTCGCTCACTCGCTCACCAACTCGATCACTCGCTCACCAATTCGGTCACTCACTCACCAACTCGCTCACCAACTCGTTCACCCGCTTACCAACTAGCTCACCAACTCTCCCACTCGCTCACCAACTCGCTCACCAACTCGCTCACTCGCCCACCAACTCGCTCACCAACTCGCTCACCAACTCGCTCACCAACTCGATCACTCGCTCACCAACTCGATCACTCGCCCACCAACTCGCCCACCAACTCGCCCACCAACTCGCTCACCAACTCGCTCACCAACTCGCTCACCAACTCGCTCACCAACTCGCTCACCAACTCGCTCACTAACTCGCTCACCAACTCCCTCACCAACTCGCTCACCAACTCGATCACTCGCCCACCAACTCGCTCACCAACTCGCTCACCAACTCGATCACTCGCCCACCAACTCGCTCACCAACTCGCTCACCAACTCGCTCACCAGCTCGCTCACTCGCTCACCAGCTCGCTCACCAGCTCGCTCACTCGCCCACCAACTCGCCCACCAGCTCGCTCACTCGCTCACCAGCTCGCTCACAAGCTCGCTCACCAACTCGCTCACCAACTCGCTCACTCGCCCACCAACTCGCTCACCAGCTCGCTCACCAGCCTGCTCACCAACTCGATCACTCGCTCACCAGCTCGCTCACCAGCTCACCAGCTCGCTCACCAACTCGCTCACCAACTCGCTCACTCGCCCACCAACTCGCTCACCAACTCGCTCACCAACTCGCTCACCAACTCGCTCACCAGCTCGCTCACCAACTCGCTCACCAGCTCGCTCACCAGCTCGCTCGCTCGTCTACCCACTCGCCGTGCTACTGTGTGGGTGACTCTGTGGGTGACTGTGTGTGTGGGCGACTGTGTGGGTGACTGTGTGCGTGGGCGACTCTGTGGGTGACTGTGTGTGTGGGCGACTCTGTGGGTGACTGTGTGTGTGGGCGACTGTGTGGGTGACTGTGTGCGTGGGCGACTCTGTGGGTGACTGTGTGTGTGGGCGACTGTGTGGGTGACTGTGTGTGTGGGCGACTCTGTGGGTGACTGTGTGTGTGGGCGACTCTGTGGGTGACTGTGTGTGTGGGCGACTCTGTGGGTGACTGTGTGTGTGGGCGACTCTGTGGGTGACTGTGTGTGTGGGCGACTCTGTGGGTGACTGTGTGCGTGGGCGACTCCGCAGGGCGTCCACCCTCGCCTGGTGACGGAGGGGATTGAGGCTGCCCGTGACCGTGCCCTGCAGCTGCTGGACTCTGTGAGGGAGTCGTCCTCCATGCCGAGGGACACCCTCGTGGAAGTCGCCCGCTCCTCCCTCCGCACCAAAGTCACCCGCAGCCTGGCAGACATCCTCACTGAGGTGGGTGGCACGCGCGGAGTGGTACACCACACAGTGTGTGGTACACACACACTGTGTGTACCACTCACTGTGTGTGTGGTACACACACACAGTGTGTGTACCACACACTGTGTGTGTGGTGTACACACACTGTGTACCACACACACTGTGTGTACCACACAGCGTGGTACACACAGTGTGTGGTACACACAGCGTGTGGTACACAGCGTGTGGTACACACAGCGTGTGGTACACACAGCGTGGTGGTGGTTACAGGTTGTGGATGTTGACGTGGTAGTTGTGGTTGTTGTGGTTGTTACAGGTTGTGGATGTTGATGTGGTTGTTGTGGTTCTTGTGGTGGTTACAGGCGGTTGTGGTTGTTGTGGTTACAGGTTGTGGTTGTTGTGGTTGTTGTGGTTGTGGTTGTTGTTACAGGCGGTTGTGGATGTTGACGTGGTTGTTGTTGTGGTTGTTGTTGCAGGCGGTTGTGGATGTTGACGTGGTTGTTGTTGTTGTGGTTGTGGTTGTTGTTACAGGCGGTTGTGGATGTTGACGTGGTTGTTGTGGTTACAGGCGGTTGTGGATGTTGACGTGGTTGTTGTGGTTGTTGTTACAGGCGGTTGTGGATGTTGACGTGGTTGTTGTGGTTGTTGTGGTTACAGGCGGTTGTGGATGTTGACGTGGTTGTTGTTGTGGTTGTTGTTACAGGTTGTGGTTGTTGTGGTTGTGGTTGTGGTTACAGGCGGTTGTGGATGTTGACGTGGTTGTTGTGGTTGTGGTTGTTGTTACAGGTTGTGGTTGTTGTGGTTGTGGTTGTTGTTACAGGCGGTTGTGGATGTTGACGTGGTAGTTGTGGTTGTTGTGGTTACAGGTTGTTGTGGTTGTGGTTACAGGCGGTTGTGGATGCGGTGTTGGCGGTGAGGAAGGAGGGAGAGCCAATTGACCTCTTCATGGTGGAGATCGTTGAGATGAAACATCGGACCGACTGTGACACTACGTGAGTTAACTACCACTACTACTACCTCTTAACTACCACTACTAACTACCACTAACTACTATACCACTAACTACCACCAACTACTATAACACTAACTACCACTACTACCAATACAACTACTAACTACCTCTTAACTACCACTACTAACTACCTCTTAACTACCACTACTAACTACCACTACTAACTACCTCTTAACTACTATACCACTAACTACCACCAACTACTATAACACTAACTACCACTACTACCAATACAACTACTAACTACCTCTTAACTACCACTACTAACTACCTCTTAACTTCCACTACTAACTACCACTACTAACTACCTCTTAACTACTATACCACTAACTACCACCAACTACTATAACACTAACTACCACTACTACTACCTCTTAACTACCACTACTACTACCTCTTAACTACCACTACTAACTGCCACTAACTACTATACCACCAACTACTATAACACTAACTACCACTACTACTACCTCTTAACTACCACTACTAACTACCACTACTACTACCTCTTAACTACCACTACTAACTACCACTACTACCTCTTAACTACCGCTACTACTACCTCTTAACTACCACTACTACTACCTCTACTACTACCTCTTAACTACCACTACTACTACCTCTTAACTACCACTACTACTACCTCTACTACTACCTCTTAACTACCACTACTACCTCTTAACTACCACTACTACCTCTTAACTACCACTACTAACTACCACTACTAACTACCACTACTACCTCTTAACTACCACTACTACCTCTTAACTACCACTACTAACTACCACTAACTACTATACCACTAACTACCACCAACTACTATAACACTAACTACCACTACTACCAATACAACTACTAACTACCTCTTAACTACCATTACTACTACCTCTTAACTAAAACTACTAACTACTACTACCTCTTAACTACCACTACTACTACCTCTTAACTACCACTACTACTACCTCTTAACTACCACTACTACTACCTCTTAACTAAAACTACTAACTACCACTACTAACTACCTCTTAACTACCACTACTAACTACCTCTTAACTACCACTACTACTACCTCTTAACTACCACTACTACTACCTCTCAACTAAAACTACTAACTACCACTACTACTACCTCTTAACTACCACTACTACTACCTCTTAACTACCACTACTACTACCTCTTAACTACCGCTACTACTACCTCTTAACTACCACTACTACTACCTCTTAACTACCACTACTACTACCTCTTAACTACCACTACTAACTACCACTAACTACTATACCACTAACTACCACTACTACCACTAACTACCAATACAACTACTACTACCTCTTAATTACCACTACTAACTACCACTATTACTACAACTACTAACTACTACTAACTACCACTACTACCATTAACTACCACTACAACTCCTACTTCTTAACTACCACTACTAACGACCACTACTAACTACCACTAACTTACAACTAACTACCACTACTAACTACTACTAACTATTACTACCACCAAGACCACCACAACCACTACCAACTACCAACAACTATCACTACCACCACTAACTTCCACTAACTACAATACCAGTATAACTACTACTAACTACTACTAACTACCACTACAAATACCATTACTACTACCACTAACTACCACTAAAATTACCACTAAAACTACCACTATAACTACCACTACTACTGCCACTACTACTCCCGCCACTACTACCACCGCTACTACTATCACCGCCACTACTACTACCGCCACTACTACTACTACCACTACTACTACTACCACTACTAGCACTACTACTACCACCACTACTACTACCACTACTACTACTACCACTACTACTACCACTACCACCACTACTACTACTACTACCACCACTACTACCACTACTACTACCACCACTACCACCACTACTACTAACTCACACAGTAGAGATGTGTGTGTGTGTCACTGTGTGTGTGTGTCACTGTGTGTGTGTGTCACTGTGTGTGTCACTGTGTGTTGTGTGTCACTGTGTGTTGTGTGTGTCACTGTGTGTGTGTCACTGTGTGTGTCACTGTGTGTGTCACTGTGTGTGTCACTGTGTGTGTGTGTCACTGTGTGTGTGTCACTGTGTGGGGAGCGATAGTGTAGCGGTTAGCGTGCTGCGCTATGAACCTGGCGACCCGGGTTCGATTCCCGCTCACGGCCAACACCAGTGACGATTATCTGAACCGGTCCCGGGCCTCCCCTAGGTCGACTCAGCCTCAAATGAGTACCTGGTGCGGTGTGTAAACATCGCCACTAGGGAGACAAAGGCGGTCGGGCGTGGTGCTGGCCACCCACCCCCTCGTGTACCGTTCTGGCCTTCATAGGTGCTCGCTAACAGCACTTGCCCCTACAGTCTGTTACAGGCTATATGGGGGATCTTTGTCTTTTATCTTTGTGTCACTGTGTGTGTCAGTGTGTGTGTCACTGTGTGTGTGTGTCACTGTGTGTGTGTGTCACTGTGTGTCACTGTGTGTGTGTCACTGTGTATTGTGTCACTGTGTGTGTGTGTCACTGTGTATTGTGTCACTGCGTGTCACTGTGTGTCACTGTTACTGTGTGTGTGTCACTGTGTGTTACTGTGTGTGTGTCACTGTATGTGTGTGTGTGTCAGTGTAGGTGCTACTCACTACTGACAGCACTTGCCCCAACAGTCTGTTCAGGCTACTTTAGTGGTGATTTTTGTTGTTGTTGTTGTTGACGTGGTTGTTGTTGTGGTTGTTGTTGACGTGGTTGTTGTTGTTGACGTGGTTGTTGTTGACGTGGTTGTTGTTGTGGTTGTTGTTGTTGACGTGGTTGTTGTTGTTGTTGACGTGGTTGTTGTTGTCGTGGTTGTTGTTGTGGTTGTTGTTGTTGACGTGGTTGTTGTTGTTGTTGACGTGGTTGTTGTTGACGTGGTTGTTGTTGACGTGGTTGTTGTTGACGTGGTTGTTGTTGTTGACGTGGTTGTTGTTGTTGACGTGGTTGTTGTTGTTGTTGACGTGGTTGTTGTTGTTGTGGTTGTGGTTGTTGTTGTTGTTGACGTGGTTGTTGTTGTTGTTGTGTAGCTTGGTCCGTGGTCTGGTGCTGGACCATGGGGCAAGACACCCGGACATGAAGAAACGCGTGGAGAGAGCATTCATCCTGACGTGTAACGTGTCGCTGGAGTATGAGAAGAGGTGACGCTCACCACCACCACTCACCACCACCACTCACCACCACTCACCAGCACTCACCACCACTCACCACCACTCACCACCACCACTCACCACCACCACTCACCACCACTCACCACCACTCACCACCACTCACCACCACCACTCACCACCACTCACCACCACCACTCACCACCACTCACCACTCACCACCACTCACCACCACCACTCACGCGTGGAGAGAGCATTCATCCTGACGTGTAACGTGTCGCTGGAGTATGAGAAGAGGTGACGCTCACCACCACCACTCACCACCACTCACCACCACCACTCACCAGCACTCACCACCACCACTCACCACCACCACTCACCACCACCACTCACCACTCACGCGTGGAGAGAGCATTCATCCTGACGTGTAACGTGTCGCTGGAGTATGAGAAGAGGTGACGCTCACCACCACTCACCACCACCACTCACCACTCACTCACCACTCACTCACCACTCACCACCACCACTCACCACCACCACTCACCACCACTCACCACCACCACTCACCACTCTCGCGTGGAGAGAGCATTCATCCTGACGTGTAACGTGTCACTGGAGTATGAGAAGAGGTAACGCTCACCACCACTCACCACCACTCACCACCACTCACCACCACTCACCACCACCACTCACCACCACTCACCACCACTCACCACCACCACTCACGCGTGGAGAGAGCATTCATCCTGACGTGTAACGTGTCGCTGGAGTATGAGAAGAGGTGACGCTCACCACCACTCACCACCACTCACCACCACTCACCACCACTCACCAGCACCACTCACCAGCACCACCACTCACCACCACCACTCACCACCACTCACCAGCACTCACCACCACTCACCACCACTCACCACCAGCACTCACCACCACTCACCACCACTCACCACCACCACTCACCACCACTCTCCACCACTCACCACCACCACTCACCACCACTCACCACCACTCACCACCACCACTCACCACCACTCACCACCACCACTCACCACCGCTCACCACTCACCACCACTCACCACCACTCACCACCACTCACCAGCACTCACCACGACCACTCACCACCACCACTCACCACCACCACTCACCACCACCACTCACCACCACTCACCACCACTCACCAGCACCACTCACCACCACTAACCACTCACCACCACTCACCAGCACCACTCACCACCACTAACCACCACTCACCACCACTCACCAGCACCACTCACCACCACCACTCACCACCACCACTCACCACCACCACTAACCACCACTCACCACCACTCACCAGCACCACTCACCACCACCACTCACTACCACTCACCACCACTCACCACCACCACTCACCAGCACTCACCACTCACCACCACCACTCACCACCACCACTCACCACCACCACTCACCACCACCACTCACCACCACCACTCACCACCACCACTCACCACCACTCACCACCACTCACTCACCACCACTCACCACCACTCACCACCACCACTCACCACCACTCACCACCACTCACCACCACCACTCACCACCACTCACCACCACTCACCAGCACCACTCACCACCACTGACCACCACTCCCCACCACCACTCCCCACCAGCACTCACCACCACCACTCACCACCACCACTCACCACCACCACCACTCACCAGCACTCACCAGCACCACTCACCACCACCACTCACCAGCACTCACCACCACTCACCACCACCAGCACTCACCACCACCACTCACCACCACCACTCACCACCACCACTCACCACCACCACTCACCACCACTGTGTCTCACGCTGTGTGTGTGTCTCACGCTGTGTGTGTCTCTGTGTGTCACGCTGTGTGTGTCTCTGTGTGTCACGCTGTGTGTGTGTGTGTGTCTCACGCTGTGTGTGTGTGTCTCACGCTGTGTGTGTGTCTCAAGTTGTGTGTCTCTGTGTGTCACGCTGTGTGTGTGTGTGTCTCACGCTGTGTGTGTGTCACGCTGTGTGTGTGTGTCACGCTGTGTGTGTCACGCTGTGTGTGTCTCACGCTGTGTGTGTGTGTCTGTCTCACGCTGTGTGTGTGTGTGTCACACGCTGTGTGTGTCTCACGCTGTGTGTGCTGTGTGTCTCACGCTGTGTGTGTGTCACGCTGTGTGTGTGTGTCTCACGCTGTGTGTGTGTGTGTCTGTGTGTGTCTCACGCTGTGTGTGTGTCTCACGCTGTGTGTCTCGCTGTGTGTCTCTGTGTCTCACGCTGTGTGTGTGTGTCTCACGCTGTGTGTGTGTCTCACGCTGTGTGTCTGTGTGTCTCTGTGTGTCTCACGCTGTGTGTGTGTCTCACGCTGTGTGTCTGTGTGTCTCACGCTGTGTGTCTGTGTGTCTCTGTGTGTGTCTGTGTGTCTCACGCTGTGTGTCTGTGTGTCTCTGTGTGTGTCTCTGTGTGTGTCTCTGTGTGTGCAGCGAAGTGAACGCCGGCTTCTTCTACAAGTCTGTGTGTGTCTCTGTGTCTCACGCTGTGTGTGTCTCTGTGTGTGTCTGTGTGTCTCTGAGTGTGTCTCACGCTGTGTGTGTGTGTGTCTCACGCTGTGTGTGTGCTCTGTGTGTGTCTCTGTGTCTCACGCTGTGTGTGTGTCTCTGTGTGTGTCTCACGCTGTGTGTGTGTCTCTGTGTGTGTCTCTGTGTGTGCAGCGAAGTGAGCGCCGGCTTCTTCTACAAGTCTCTGTGTGTGTCTCACGCTGTGTGTGTCTGTGTGTCTCACGCTGTGTGTGTGTCTCTGTGTGTGTGTGTGTCTCTGTGTGTGCAGCGAAGTGAACGCCGGCTTCTTCTACAAGTCTCTGTGTGTGTCTCACGCTGTGTGTGTCTGTGTGTCTCACGCTGTGTGTGTGTCTCTGTGTGTGTGTGTGTGTCTCTGTGTGTGCAGCGAAGTGAACGCCGGCTTCTTCTACAAGTCTCTGTGTGTGTCTCACGCTGTGTGTGTCTGTGTGTCTCACGCTGTGTGTGTGTCTCTGTGTGTGTGTGTGTCTCTGTGTGTGCAGCGAAGTGAACGCCGGCTTCTTCTACAAGTCTCTGTGTGTGTCTCACGCTGTGTGTGTCTGTGTGTCTCACGCTGTGTGTGTGTCTCTGTGTGTGTGTGTGTCTCTGTGTGTGCAGCGAAGTGAACGCCGGCTTCTTCTACAAGTCTGTGTGTGTGTCTCACGCTGTGTGTGTGTGTCTGTGTGTGTCTCTGTGTGTGTGTGTCTCTGTGTGTGTGTCTCACGCTGTGTCTGTGTCTGTGTGTCTCTGTGTGTGTGTGTGTGTGTCTCTGTGTGTGTCTCACGCTGTGTGTGTGTGTCTCACGCTGTGTGTGTGTCTGTGTGTGTCTCACGCTGTGTGTGTGTCTCTGTGTGTGTGTGTGTGTCTCTGTGTGTGCAGCGAAGTGAACGCCGGCTTCTTCTACAAGTCTGCTGCGGAGCGCGAGGCGCTGGTGAGCGCCGAGCGCCGCTTCACGGAGGAGAGAATCCGCAAGGTGGTGGCACTGAAGCGTGCAGCTTGTGACGGCACAGACCACGGATTTGTACTCATCAACCAGAAGGTGGGTGGCTGGGTGGGTGGGTGAGTGGGTGGGTGGGTGGGTGAGTGGGTGGGTGGGTGGGTGAGTGGGTGGGTGGGTGGGTGAGTGGGTGAGTGGGTGGGTGGGTGGGTGAGTGGGTGGGTGGGTGGGTGAGTGCGTGGGTGAGTGGGTGGGTGGGTGAGTGGGTGGATGAGTGAGTGAGTGAGTGGGTGAATGAGTGAGTGGGTGGGTGATTGAGTGGGTGGGTGAGTGAGTGGGTTGGTGGGTGAGTGGGTGGGTTGGTGGGTGAGTGGGTGGGTGGGTGAGTGGGTGGGTGGGTGGGTGGGTGAGTGGGTGGGTGGGTGGGTGGGTGAGTGGGTGGGTGGGTGGGTGAGTGGGTGGGTGGGTGAGTGGGTGGGTGGGTGGGTGAGTGGGTGGGTGGGTGGGTGAGTGGGTGGGTGGGTGAGTGGGTGGATGAGTGAGTGAGTGGGTGGATGAGTGAGTGGGTGGGTGATTGAGTGGGTGGGTGAGTGAGTGGGTTGGTGGGTGAGTGGGTGGGTTGGTGGGTGAGTGGGTGGGTGGGTGGGTGAGTGGGTGGGTGGGTGGGTGGGTGAGTGGGTGGGTGGGTGAGTGGGTGGGTGGGTGAGTGGGTGGGTGGGTGGGTGGGTGGGTGGGTGAGTGGGTGGGTGGGTGGGTGAGTGGGTGGGTGGGTGAGTGAGTGGGTGGGTGAGTGGGTGGGTGGGTGAGTGGGTGGGTGAGTGGGTGGGTGGGTGGGTGAGTGGGTGGGTGGGTGAGTGGGTGGATGAGTGAGTGGGTGGGTGGATGAGTGAGTGGGTGGGTGATTGAGTGGGTTGGTGGGTGAGTGGGTGGGTTGGTGGGTTGGTGGGTGAGTGGGTGGGTTGGTGGGTGAGTGGGTGGGTTGGTGGGTGAGTGGGTGGGTGGGTGGGTTGGTGGGTGAGTGGGTGGGTTGGTGGGTGAGTGGGTGGGTTGGTGGGTGAGTGGGTGGGTGGATGGGTGAGTGGGTGGGTGGATGGGTTGGTGGGTGAGTGGGTGAGGGAGTGGGAGTAGGTGCGGGAGTGGGTGAGTGGTGGGTGAGTGAGTGGGTGGGTGAGTGGGTGGGTAGGTGAGTGAGTGGGTGAGTGGTGGGTGAGTGAGTGGGTGAGGGAGTGAGTGAGTGGGTGGGTGGGTGAGGGAGTGAGTGGGTAGGTGAGTGAGTGGGTGAGTGTACTCACCACCTACTCACCACCTCCTCACCGCGTGTGGTGAGCAGGGAATAGACCCCAACTCTCTGGACATGCTTGCCAAGGGTTGGTGGGTGGGTGGGTGAGTGAGTGGGTGGGTGAGTGAGTGAGTGAGTGGGTGAGTGGATGGGTGAGTGAGTGGGTGGGTGAGTGGGTGGGTGAGTGAGTGGGTGAGTGTACTCACCACCTACTCACCACCTCCTCACCGCGTGTGGTGAGCAGGGAATAGACCCCAACTCTCTGGACATGCTTGCCAAGGGTTGGTGGGTGGGTGGGTGAGTGAGTGGGTGGGTGAGTGAGTGAGTGGGTGGGTGAGTGGATGGGTGAGTGAGTGGGTGGGTGAGTGGGTGGGTGAGTGAGTGGGTGAGTGTACTCACCACCTACTCACCACCTCCTCACCGCGTGTGGTGAGCAGGGAATAGACCCCAACTCTCTGGACATGCTTGCCAAGGAAGGCATCGTGGCATTGAGACGGGCAAAGAGACGCAACATGGAGCGGTGAGGACACCTCACCACCACACGCTCACCACCACACGTTCACCAACACACACACTCACCAACACACACTCACCACCACACGCTCACCAACACACGCTCACCACACGCTCACCAACACACGCTCACCACCACACACTCACCAACATGCTCACCAACACACGCTCACCAACACACGCTCACCAGCACACCTCACTACCACACGCTCACCACCACACGCTCACCAACACACGCTCACCACCACACACTCACCACCACACGCTCACCAACACACGCTCACCACCACACGCTCACCAACACACGCACACCACCACACGCTCACCAACACACGCTCACCAACACACGCTCACCACCACACGCTCACCAACACACGCTCACCACCACTCACCAACACACGCTCACCACCACACGCTCACCAACACACGCTCACCACCACTCACCAACACACGCTCACCAGCACACACTCACCAGCACACGCTCACCAGCACACGCTCACCAACACACGCTCACCAGCACACGCTCACCAACACACGCTCACCAACACACGCTCACCAACACGCTCACCAACACGCTCACCAACACACGCTCACCAACACACGCTCACCACCACAGGCTCACCAACACGCTCACCACCACACGCTCACCACCACACGCTCACCAACACGCTCACCAACAACCGCTCACCACCACACGCTCACCACCACACGCTCACCACCACACGCTCACCAACACACGCTCACCACCACACGCTCACCACCACACGCTCACCAGCACACGCTCACCAGCACACGCTCACCACCACTCACCACCACACGCTCACCACAACACGCTCACCACCACACACTCACCACCACTCACCACCACACGCTCACCACCACACAATCACCACCACTCACCAACACACGCTCACCACCACACGCTCACCCCCACACGCTCACCAGCACACGCTCACCAGCACACGCTCACCAGCACACGCTCACCACCACACGCTCACCAGCACACGCTCACCAGCACACGCTCACCACCACACGCTCACCAACATGCGCACCAACACATGCTCACCACACACACCACTCACCACACACACTACACGCTCACCACTCACCACCACACGCTCACCACCACACGCTCACCACCACACGCTCACCAACACACACACACCACTCACTGCCATGCACTCACCACCGTGCACTCGCCACCCGACACTCACCAGTCGCTCACCACCACCACCACCACTGTTTGTGTGTCAGGCTGATGCTGGCGTGTGGAGGCCAGGCCATGAACTCTGTGGACGACCTCACGGTGGACTGCCTGGGCTACGCGGGCCTTGTCTACGAGCAGACCCTGGTACACAGTCACACACAGTCACACACAGTCACACACAGTCACAGTCACACACAGTCACACACACAGTCACACACACACACACAGTCAACAACAACAACAACCGCCATTCGCCACTAAGTGGCGGTGTCGAACGCCCGCTGGCAGGAGGTCACGGGGCAGACCCAGGTGCCACGGGTCGACTGACTGAGATGACTGGCTGATGCACCACCTGTGCCCCCTACTGTGCCAACCTGCTGTGCTTTAGCCACCCGGCGCTCCGCTCGCTGTTGTGAGCGTCGCTCCTCCGCCCTCCGTTGTTGTTGGAGGGCGACTGCCTCCAACTGCCCAGTAGCATCCTTCATGAGCCTCCTCCACAGAGGCCGATCTTGACACCGCTGGTACCAGTCATCGGCAAGTCCACTCAGCTCCACGTCCTCCTGTACCACATCACTCCATCTCTTCTCTAGCCCGTGCCGCGCCCGCTTAACCCCCTCAATCCGGCCAAACAAAAGCTGTTTCGGCATGCGGTGGCTGGGCATGCGGGCTACATGACCCAGCCATCGCAGCCTTTCCCGCCGGAGGAGCTCACCGATGGGACCTTGCCCAGATCTTTCAAGGATTTGTGAGCTCCTCACACAATCCAGTCTGGTTAAACCCAGGATGGATCGTAGGCAGGCCAGCCTAAATGTTTCTAACTGGCGAAGATGTTCCATTAGGGGGGTCCACGTTTCGCAAGCGTAGAGAAGGGAGGGAATGACCGTGGCCGAGAAGACCTGAAGCTTAGTGCGGAGCGACAGACCAGGTAGCTTCCACACAGCGTTACGCAACCGATGAAAAGATATTGCCGCTCGACTGATTCGGAATGAAACCTCTGCTGTTAAACTGGAGCCAGTCACGGGTCGACTGACTGAGATGACTGATATGACAGGCTGTACCCCCTACACACAAAGATAAAAAAAACACTCACACACACATAGACACATAGACACACACATAGACACACACACATAGACACACACATAGACACACACATAGACACACACATAGACACACACAGAAACACACACATAAACACACACACACATAGACAGATCCACATCTCCTTCCCAATCAATCCTGCCCCCACTCTCACCTCACCACTACACACTTAACACCCGCGCTCACCACCACCGCCACTCACCACCGCCGCTCACCACCACCGCTGTGTGTCCGTGTGTGTGTCTGTGTGTGACTGTGTGTCTGTGTGTGTCTGTGTGTGACTGTATGTGTCTGTGTGTGTCTGTGTGTTTGTGTGTCTGTGTGTATGCATGTGTGTGTCTGTGTGACTGCGTGACTGTGTGTGTGTCTGTGTGTATGTGTGACTGTGTGTATGTGTGTGTGTTTGTGTGACTGTGTGTGTGTGTCTGTGTGTGTGTGCCACTCTGTGTGTGTGTCACTCTGTGTGTGTGTCACTCTGTGTGTGTGTCACTGTGTGGGGAGCGGTAGTGTAGTGGTTAGCGCTACGCTGCGCTATGAACCTGGCGACCCGGGTTCGATTCCCGCTCACGGCCAACACCAGTGACAATTATCTGAACCGGTCCCGGGCCTCCCCTAGGTCGACTCAGCCTCAAATGAGTACCTGGTGCGGTGTGTAAACATCGCCACTAGGGAGACAAAGGCGGTCGGGCGTGGTGCTGGCCACCCACCCCCTCGTGTACCGTTACGGCCTTCATAGCTGCTCGCTAACAGCACTTGCCCCTACAGTCTGTTAAGGCTATACGGGGGATCTTTGGATCTTTGTTTGTGTGTGCGCGTGTGACTGTGTGTGCGTGTGACTGTGTGTGTGTGACTGTGTGTCTGTGTGTGTCTGTGTGACTGTGTGTGTGTGTGACTGTCTGTGTGACTGTCTGCGTGTGACTGCGTGTGACTGCGTGTGACTGTGTGTGCAGGGTGAGGAGAAGTTCACGTTCGTGGAGGAGTGCAGGGTGCCGCAGTGTGTGTGTGACTGTGTGTGTGTGTGGTGTGTGTGTGGTGTGTGTGACTGTGTGTGTGACTGTGTGTGTGTGTGGTGTGTGTGTGGTGTGTGTGACTGTGTGTGTGACTGTGTGTGTGTGTCGGTGTGTGTGACTGTGTGTGTGTGACTGTGTGTGACTGTGTCTGTGTGACTGTGTGTGTGTGACTGTGTGTGACTGTGTGTCTGTGTGACTGTGTGACTGCATGTGTGTGACTGTGTGTGACCGTGTGACTGTGTGTGTGTGTGACTGTGTGTGACTGTGTGTGTGTGTGACTGTCTGTGTGTGACTGTGTGTGTGACTGTGTGACTGTGTGTGCAGGGTGAGGAGAAGTTCATGTTCGTGGAGGAGTGCAGGGTGCCGCAGTGTGTGTGTGTGTGTGACTCTGTGTGTGTCTGTGTGTGTGTGTGACTGTGTGTGTGTGAGACTGTGTGTGACTGTGTGTGTGTGAGACTGTGTGACTGTGTGTGACTGTGTGTGTGTGACTGTGTGTGTGGCTGTGTGTGTGACTGTGTGTGTGTGACTGTGTGTGTGTGTGACTGTGTGTGTGTGTGACTGTGTGTGTGTGACTGTGTGTGTGTGACTGTGTGTGTGTGACTGTGTGTGACTGTGTGACTGTGTGTGTGACTGTGTGTGACTGTCTGTGTGTGTGACTGTGTGTGTGACTGTGTGACTGTGTGTCTGTGTGACTGTGTGACTGTGTGTGTGTGACTGTGTGTGTGTGTGTGTGACTGTCTGCGTGTGACTGCGTGTGACTGTGTGTGCAGGGTGAGGAGAAGTTCACGTTCGTGGAGGAGTGCAGGGTGCCGCAGTGACTGTGTGTGTGTGACTGTGTGTGTGTGTGACTGTCTGTGTGTGTGTGACTGTGTGTGACTGTGTGTGTGTGTGACTGTGTGTGTGGGACTGTGTGTGACTGTGTGTGACTGTGTGACTGTGTGTGCAGGGTGAGGAGAAGTTCACGTTCGTGGAGGAGTGCAGGGTGCCGCAGTGTGTGTCTGTGTGTGTGACTGTGTGTGACTGTGTGACTGTGTGTGACTGTGTGTGACTGTGTGACTGCGTGTGTGTGACTGTGTGTGACTGTGTGACTGTGTGTGTGTGTGACTGTGTGTGTGACTGTGTGTGACTGTGTGTGACTGTGTGTGCAGGGTGAGGAGAAGTTCACGTTCGTGGAGGAGTGCAGGGTGCCGCAGTCCGTCACCCTGCTGGTGCGAGGGCCCAGCCGCCATGCCCTGCAACAGGTTCGGGACGCAGCGCGGGACGGCCTGAGGGCCGTCAAGAACGCCATCGAGGATGGTGAGAGGCACGGACACACACACACTGGCACACACACAGACACACACACAGACACACACACACACACGGGCACACACACTGGCACACACACACGGGCACACACACACACACTGGCACACACACGGACACACACTGGCACACACACACACACAGACACACACACAGACACACACACACACACACACACGGGCACACACACACTGGCACACACACACACACGGGCACACACACACTGGCACACACACACGGGCACACACACACACACGGACACACACACACACACGGGCACACACACACACACGGATACACACACACACACTGGCACACACACACGGGCACACACTCGCACACACACACGGGCACACACACACACGGACACACACACGGGCACACACTCGCACACACACACGGGCACGCACACACACACGGGCACACACACACACACACGGGCACACACACACGGGCACACACACACTGGCACACACACACACTGGCACACACACACACACTGGCACGGACACACACACGGGCACACACACACACGGACACACACACACACGGGCACACACACACACACGGGCACACACACACACGGACACACACACACACACGGGCACACACACACACTGGCACACACACACACGGGCACACACTCGCACACACACACGGGCACACACACACACGGACACACACACGGGCACACACTCGCACACACACACGGGCACACACACACACATGGGCACACACTCGCACACACACACGGGCACACACACACACACACGGGCACACACACACGGGCACACACACACTGGCACACACACACACTGACATACACACACACACTGGCACGGACACGCACACACACACGGGCACACACACACACACTGGCACGCACGCACGCACTGGCACACACACGCACTGGCACGGACACGCACTGGCACGGACACAGACACGCACTGGCACACACGCACTGGCACGGACACGCTGGCACGGACACAGACACGCACTGGCACGGACACGGACACACGGACACGCACTGGCACAGACACACGCACTGGCACAGACACACACACGTACACATGCATGTGTGTTTGCGTGTGTGTACACGCTGTGTGTGTACACGCTGTGTGTGTACACGCTGTGTGTGTGTGTACACGCTGTGTGTGTACACGCTATGTGTGCACACGCTGTGTGTGTGCACACGCTGTGTGTGTGTACACGCTGTGTGTGTGTACACGCTGTGTGTGTGTACACGCTGTGTGTGTGTACACGCTGTGTGTGTGTGTGTACACGCTGTGTGTGTACACGCTGTGTGTGTGTGTGTACACGCTGTGTGTGTACACGCTGTGTGTGTGTGTACACGCTGTGTGTGTACACACGCTGTGTGTGTGTACACGCTGTGTGTGTACACGCTGTGTGTGTACACACGCTGTGTGTGTACACACGCTGTGTGTGTACACGCTGTGTGTGTGTACACGCTGTGTGTGTGTACACGCTGTGTGTGTACACGCTGTGTGTCTGTGTGTGTGTACACGCTGTGTGTGTGTACACGCTGTGTGTGTACACGCTGTGTGTGTACACGCTGTGTGTGTACACGCTGTGTGTGTACACGCTGTGTGTGTGTACACGCTGTGTGTGTACACGCTGTGTGTGTGTACACGCTGTGTGTGTGTACACGCTGTGTGTGTACACGCTGTGTGTGTGTACACGCTGTGTGTGTGTGTGTACACGCTGTGTGTGTACACGCTGTGTGTGTGTGTGTACACGCTGTGTGTGTACACGCTGTGTGTGTGTGTACACGCTGTGTGTGTACACACGCTGTGTGTGTGTACACGCTGTGTGTGTACACGCTGTGTGTGTACACACGCTGTGTGTGTACACACGCTGTGTGTGTACACGCTGTGTGTGTGTACACGCTGTGTGTGTGTACACGCTGTGTGTGTACACGCTGTGTGTCTGTGTGTGTGTACACGCTGTGTGTGTGTACACGCTGTGTGTGTACACGCTGTGTGTGTACACGCTGTGTGTGTACACGCTGTGTGTGTACACGCTGTGTGTGTGTACACGCTGTGTGTGTACACGCTGTGTGTGTACACGCTGTGTGTGTGTACACGCTGTGTGTGTACACGCTGTGTGTGTGTACACGCTGTGTGTGTGTACACGCTGTGTGTGTGTGTACACACTGTGTGCTGTGTGTACACACTGTGTGCTGTGTGTGTACACGCTGTGTGTGTACACGCTGTGCTCCAGGCTGTGTGATTCCGGGTGCCGGTGCGTTTGAGGTGGCCGCTTGGCAGGAGCTGACGGCCTTCCAGCCACAGGTGAAGGGCCGTGCACAGCTGGGCATCCAGGCCTTCGCCGAGGCCTTGCTGATCATCCCCAAGGTGGGCGAATCCCTACACACTCACTACACACTGTCTAGACACTCACTAGACACTGTGTCACTGTCTGTGTGTGTGTCTGTGTCTGTGTGTGTGTCTGTGTCTGTGTGTGTGTGTGTCAGTGTGTCTGTGTGTGTGTGTGTCTAAGTGTGTGTGTGTGTCTAAGTGTGTCTAAGTGTCTGTGTCTGTGTGTGTGTCTAAGTGTGTGTGTCTGTGTGTGTGGGGAGCGATAGTGTAGCGGTTAGCGCTACGCTGCGCTATGAACCTGGCGACCCGGGTTCGATTCCCGCTCACGGCCAACACCACCAGTGACGATTATCTGAACCGGTCCCAGGCCTCCCCTAGGTCGACTCAGCCTCAAATGAGTACCTGGTGCGGTGTGTAGTAAACATCGCCACTAGGGAGACAAAGGCGGTCGGGCGTGGTGCTGGCCACCCACCCCCTCGTGTACCGTTTCGGCCTTCATAGGTGCTCGCTAACAGCACTTGCCCCTACAGTCTGTTAAGGCTATACGGGGGATCTTTGTTATCTTTGTGTGTGTGTCTAAGTGTGTGTGTCTGTGTGTGTATATCTAAGTGTGTCTAAGTGTGTGTGTGTCTAAGTGTGTGTGTCTAAGTGTATGTGTCTGTGTGTGTGTCTGAGTAGACTTTGTCTCACAACGCGGGCTACGATGCTCTGGACACGGTGGTGAAACTCAAGGCAGAGTTGGCGCAGACGAAACAGCTGGTCGGGGTGGACCTGAACACCGGTACACAGTCACCACTAGTCACCACTAGTCACCACTAGTCACCACTAGTCACTACTAGTCACCACTAGTCACCACTAGTCACCAGTAGTCACCACTAGTCACCACTAGTCACTAGTAGTTACCACTAGTCACTACTAGTCACTAGTCACCACTAGTCACCACTAGTCACCACTAGTCACTAGTAGTTACCACTAGTCACTACTAGTCACCACTAGTCACCACTAGTCACCACTAGTCACCACTAGTAATCACTAGTCACTAGTAGTTACCACTAGTTACCACTAGTCACTACTAGTCACTAGTAGTTACCACTAGTCACTAGTAGTCACTAGTAGTCACCAGTAGTTACTAGTAGTCACCACTAGTCACCAGTAGTCACCAGTAGTCACCACTAGTCACCACTAGTCACTACTAGTCACCACTAGTCACCACTAGTCACCACTAGTAATCACTAGTCACTAGTAGTTACCACTAGTTACCACTAGTCACTACTAGTCACTAGTAGTTACCACTAGTCACTAGTAGTCACTAGTAGTCACCAGTAGTCACTAGTAGTCACCACTAGTCACCAGTAGTCACCAGTAGTCACCACTAGTCACCACTAGTCACCACTAGTCACCACTAGTCACCACTAGTAATCACTAGTCACTAGTAGTTACCACTAGTTACCACTAGTCACTACTAGTCACTAGTAGTTACCACTAGTCACTAGTAGTCACCACTAGTCACCACTAGTCACTAGTAGTCACTAGTAGTCACTACTAGTCACTAGTTACCACTAGTTACCACTAGTCACTAGTCACCACTAGTCACCAGTAGTCACTACTAGTCACCACTAGTCACCAGTAGTCACTAGTAGTCACCAGTAGTCACCACTAGTCACCAGTAGTCACTAGTAGTCACCACTAGTCACCACTAGTCACTAGTAGTCACCACTAGTCACTAGTAGTCACCACTAGTCACCACTAATCACTAGTAGTCACCACTAGTCACTACTAGTCACCAGTAGTCACTAGTCACCACTAGTCACCACTAGTCACTAGTAGTCACCACTAGTCACCACTAGTCACCAGTAGTCACTAGTCACTACTAGTCACCACTAGTCACCAGTAGTCACCAGTAGTCACTAGTAGTCACTAGTAGTCACTAGTAGTCACCACTAGTCATCACTAGTCACCAGTAGTCACCACTAGTCACCACTAGTCACTACTAGTCACCAGTAGTCACCAGTAGTCACTAGTCACCACTAGTCACCACTAGTCACTAGTAGTCACTAGTAGTCACTAGTAGTCACCACTAGTCACTAGTAGTCACTAGTAGTCACCACTAGTCACCAGTAGTCACCAGTAGTCACTAGTCACCACTAGTCACCACTAGTCACCAGTAGTCACTAGTAGTCACCAGTAGTCACCACTAGTCACCAGTAGTCACTAGTCACTACTGGTCACTACTAGTCACCACTAGTCACCACTAGTCACCAGTAGTCACTAGTAGTCACTAGTAGTCACCACTAGTCACCAGTAGTCACCACTAGTCACCACTAGTCACTACTAGTCACCAGTAGTCACCAGTAGTCACTAGTCACCACTAGTCACCACTAGTCACTAGTAGTCACTAGTAGTCACCACTAGTCACCACTAGTCACTAGTAGTCACTAGTAGTCACCACTAGTCACCACTAGTCACTAGTAGTCACTAGTAGTCACCAGTAGTCACCAGCAGCAGTCACCACTAGTCACCACTAGTCACCACTAGTCACCAGCAGCAGTCACCACTAGTCACCACTAGTCACTACTAGTCACCAGCAGCAGTCACCACTAGTCACTAGTCACCACTAGTCACCACTAGTCACTAGTCACTAGTAGCAGTCACCACTAGTCACCACTAGTCACTAGTCACCACTAGTCACCACTAGTCACCACTAGTCACCAGCAGCAGTCACCACTAGTCACTAGTAGTCACCACTAGTCACTAGTAGTCACCACTAGTCACTAGCAGTCACCACTAGTCACTAGTAGTCACCACTAGTCACCACTAGTCACCAGCAGCAGTCACCACTAGTCACCACTAGTCACTAGTAGTCACTACTAGTCACCACTAGTCACCAGCAGCAGTCACCAGCACAATACCTAGCAGTCAGTAGCAGTCAGTAGCAGCAGTCAGCAGTCAGTAGCAGTCAGTAGCAGCAGTCAGTAGCAGTCAGCAGTCAGTAGCAGTCAGTAGCAGCAGTCAGTAGCAGGCAGCAGTCAGTAGCAGTCAGCAGTCGGTAGCAGTCAGCAGCAGTCAGTAGCAGTCAGCAGTCAGCAGCAGTCAGTAGCAGTCAGTAGCAGGCAGCAGTCAGTAGCAGTCAGTAGCAGTCAGTAGTCAGTAGCAGTCAGTAGCAGCAGTCAGTAGCAGGCAGCAGTCAGTAGCAGTCAGCAGTCGGTAGCAGTCAGCAGCAGTCAGCAGTCAGCAGCAGTCAGTAGCAGGCAGCAGTCAGTAGCAGTCAGTAGCAGGCAGCAGTCAGCAGCAGTCAGTGGCAGTCAGCAGCAGTCAGTAGCAGTCAGCAGTCAGTAGTAGTCAGTAGCAGTCAGTAGCAGTCAGTAGTCAGTAGCAGTCAGTAGCAGCAGTCAGTAGCAGTCAGTAGCAGTCAGTAGTCAGTAGCAGTCAGTAGCAGTCAGTAGCAGTTGGTAGTCAGTAGCAGTCATCAGCAGTCAGTAGCAGCAGTCAGTAGCAGTCAGTAGCAGGCAGCAGTCAGTAGCAGTCAGTAGCAGGCAGCAGTCAGCAGCAGTCAGTAGCAGCAGTCAGTGGCAGTCAGCAGCAGTCAGTAGCAGTCAGCAGTCAGTAGTAGTCAGTAGCAGTCAGTAGCAGTCAGTAGCAGCAGTCAGTAGCAGTCAGTAGTCAGTAGCAGTCAGTAGCAGCAGTCAGTAGCAGTCAGTAGCAGTCAGCAGTCAGTAGCAGTCAGTAGCAGTCAGTAGTCAGTAGCAGTCAGTAGCAGCAGTCAGTAGCAGTCAGTAGTCAGTAGCAGTCAGTAGCAGTCAGTAGCAGCAGTCAGTAGCAGTCGGTAGTCAGTAGCAGTCATCAGCAGTCAGTAGCAGCAGTCAGTAGCAGTCAGTAGTCAGTAGCAGTCAGTAGTCAGTAGCAGTCAGTAGCAGCAGTCAGTAGCAGTCAGTAGTCAGTAGCAGTCAGTAGCAGTCAGTAGTCAGTAGCAGCAGTCAGTAGCAGTCAGTAGTCAGTAGCAGTCAGTAGCAGTCAGTAGCAGTCATCAGCAGTCAGTAGCAGTCAGTAGTCAGTCAGTAGCAGTCAGTAGCAGTCAGTAGTCAGTAGCAGCAGTTCCTGCCATAACACTGTGTGTCTGTGTGTGTGTGTATGTGACTGTGTGTGTGTGACTGTGTGTGTGTGCTGTGTGTGTGTGTGCTGTGTGTGCGTGCTGTGTGTCTGTGTGTGTGTGACTGTGTGTGTGTGTGCGTGCTGTGTGTGTGCGTGCTGTGTGTGTGTGCTGTGTCTGTGTGTGCTGTGTGTGTGTGCTGTGTGTCTGTCACAGGGGAGCCCATGGTAGCGAAGGATGCCGGAGTGTGGGACAACTACTGTGTTAAGAAGCAGATGCTCCACTCGTGGTGAGTGTGTCACTGTGTGTGTCACTGTGTGTCACTGTGTGTGTCACTGTGTGTCACTGTGTGTGTGTGTCACTGTGTGTGTGTCACTGTGTGTGTGTCACTGTGTGTGTGTGTCACTGTCGGGAGCTGGACCGGTACCGCCTGGATCTATGCGGCATTCAGGAGGTCCGGTGGACCGGCTCTGGCTCCTGCCACCATGAGGGGTGGACAGTCCTCTACTCGGGGCAGCAGACTGCCAAACAACAGGGTGTGGGTCTTCTTTTGAACAAAAGAATGAAGGGGGCATGGGAGCGTGGCGGTGAGGTGTGGGAAGCTGTAAGCCCCAGGCTACTTTGGGCTCGCCTTCCCATCAACCGGAGGCGAGGAATGGTGGTCGTGGTTACTTATGCCTTCACCGAAGATGAACATCCGTGGAGGGATGCAGGCAAAGCCGATGAGTCAGATGCCTTCTATGACCTCCTGTCACAGGTGCTGGCTAAAGTGGCCCCTCGGGATAGAGTCATCATGTTGGGTGACTTCAATGCCCGAGTTGGTCATGATACTGGCACCTGGTCTGGAGTGATTGGAGGGCATGGGCCAGATCAGCTCAATAACAACGGTAGGAGGCTGCTAGATTTTTGTGCAGCCCATGGGCTTGTAATTACCAACACGCTGTTCCGGCATCGGCGCATCCACACAACATCATGGATGCATGCCGGGTCCAAGCAAGAACATCTGCTGGACTACATAGTGACGGACCAGCGGATGCGAGCCCATGTCCTTGACACCAGGACCTACCGTGGCGCTGATCTGCCCTCTGACCATCGACTAGTCATCTGTAAGATGCGCCTGCCATTCTTCCGCTCTGGTGGTGGGTGTACACCCAGGACCCCATTCCAACCTAAAGTGGCCTGGTCTCAGTTATCTGATGAAAGTTGCAAGCGAGAATTTCATCATCGCTTGCGGCTGGGATTGGCATCCTCCCCGACTCCTGATGTCGAGGGTAAATGGGCGAGGTTTAGGACTGTGACTCATGCAGCTGCAATGGCTGCTTTGGGTACGCGGTCCAGACCTCCCCAGAGACCCTGGCTGACAGAGGAGGTGTTCAGGATGGTTGAGAAAAAGCGACAGGCCCACTGTCATCGGCTACAGAATCCCATGTCAGAGAATGAGGAGGCTTACCGTAGCCTTCGCTCGGAGGTACGGAGAGCCGTGAGGTGCTGCAAGGATGGGTGGTGGTCGCGTGTTGCTGAGGAGATGGAGTCTGCCTCAGTGGCCCGTGATCACAAATCTCTATTTAACTCCATCAAAAAAGTAATTTGCAGCGCCACACCTATTACCATCATTAGGGGAAAAAACGGTGACCCAATCTCCGACCCCCAGGAACAGGTTTGCAGATTTGCTGAACATTTCTGTGAGGTCCTGGGGGAGGGTAAATCCCTCAGCCTAGAAAACATCGTGGCACAAAGTGAGGATGACCCCCTACATGACATCATAACAACAGTCTGGACCACTGGACAGGTTCCGCAGGATTGGAAGGATGCCCTGGTGGTCCCCCTCTTTAAGAAGGGGGACCGCACAGACTGTAACAACTACAGGGGCATCTCACTCCTCAGTGTGCCAGGAAAGGTCCTGGCAATGATTATTCAACATCGCCTTGCCAGGCACGCTGAGGAGAGGCTTGCGGAGCCCCAATGCGGTTTCAGGAAAGGGCGGTCCTGCACAGATGCCATATTTGCTGTCCGTCTGCTACAGCAGAGGTGTAGGGAATTCCAGCAAGACCTACATCTCTGCTTTATTGACCTGGTCAAGGCCTATGATACCATCAGTAGGCCTGGGCTCTGGGTTGTTCTTCGTGCTTTTGGAGTCCCTGACCCTCTGCTCATGATCATTAAGGACCTTCACATGAGCGGGCCCGGGTAAAACTACGTGGCTGTGTGATGCCTGTGTGTGTGATGTGTGTGTGTGTGATGCCTGTGTTACATATTTCAGTCGTAGTTTAGTGGTAATTTATTGAAGGTGGAGGGGTTACCAGCCCCTGGCACCCGTCCAGAGCCCCCGTTTAGCCACTGTGGTGGACACAGACGCCATGAGGGGAGGAGCCAATCGGAATTAGACCTCCCCCCACAGCACTGTCCACGACAGAGTTGCCCGTCCGGCACCGCGAGGAGGTAGGGGGTTGTTTTTGCTGACCCGTGGCACCTGGGTCTGCCCCGTGACCTCCTGCCAGCGGGCGTTCGACACTTCACGTGGCCTCAGGGTGCACATAGCCTGGCACAAGCGTCGTGGTGACGTCACCGCCACTTAGTGGCGAATGGCGGTTGTTGTTGTTGTGTGTGTCTGTGTGTGATCCCTGTGTGTGTGATGCCTGTGTGTGTGATGTGTGTGATGCCTGTGTGTGATGTGTGTGATGCCTGTGTGTGTGATGTGTGTGATGCCTGTGTGTGATGTGTGTGATGCCTGTGTGTGTGATGTGTGTAATGCCTGTGTGTGATGTGTGTGATGCCTGTGTGTGTGATGTGTGTGATGCCTGTGTGTATGATTGTGTGTGATGCCTGTGTGTGATGTGTGTGATCCCTGTGTGTGTGATGTGTGTGATGCCTGTGTGTGATGTGTGTGATGCCTGTGTGTGTGATGTGTGTAATGCCTGTGTGTGATTGTGTGTGATGCCTGTGTGTGTGATTGTGTGTGATGCCTGTGTGTGTGATGTGTGTAATGCCTGTGTGTGATTGTGTGTGATGCCTGTGTGTGTGATTGTGTGTGATCCCTGTGTGTGTGATGTGTGTAATGCCTGTGTGTGATTGTGTGTGATGCCTGTGTGTGTGATTGTGTGTGATCCCTGTGTGTGTGATGTGTGTAATGCCTGTGTGTGATTGTGTGTGATGCCTGTGTGTGTGATGCCTGTGTGTGTGATGTGTGTAATGCCTGTGTGTGATGTGTGTGATCCCTGTGTGTGTGATGTGTGTAATGCCTGTGTGTGTGATGCCTGTGTGTGTGATGCCTGTGTGTGTGATGTGTGTAATGCCTGTGTGTGATGTGTGTGATCCCTGTGTGTGTGATGTGTGTAATGCCTGTGTGTGTAATGCCTGTGTGTGTGATGCCTGTGTGTGTGATCCCTGTGTGTGTGATGTGTGTAATGCCTGTGTGTGATTGTGTGTGATGCCTGTGTGTGTGATGCCTGTGTGTGTGATGCCTGTGTGTGTGATGCCTGTGTGTGTGATGCCTGTGTGTGATTGTGTGTGATGCCTGTGTGTGATGCCTGTGTGTGATGCCTGTGTGTGTGATGCCTGTGTGTGTGATGCAGCACGTCCATCGCCAGTAACCTGCTGTTGGTGGATGAGATCATGAGGGCCGGGATGTCGTCACTCAAGGGCTGAGCACAGCAGCCTCCAACTCGAGTGTCACACACACAGTGACACACACACAGTGACACACACACAGTGACACACACACAGTGTCACACAGTGACACACACACAGTGACACACACACAGTGACACACACACAGTGACACACACACAGTGACACACACACAGTGTCACACACAGTGACACACACAGTGACACACACACAGTGACACACACACAGTGTCACACAGTGACACACACAGTGTCACAGTGTCACACACACACAGTGTCACACACAGTGTCACACACACAGTGTCACACACACAGTGTCACACAGTGACACACACAGTGTCACAGTGTCACACACACACAGTGTCACACACAGTGTCACACACACAGTGTCACACACACAGTGTCACACACACAGTGACACACACACAGTGACACACACACACAGTGACACACACACAGTGACACACACACAGTGACACACACACAGTGTCACACAGTGACACACACAGTGTCACAGTGTCACACACACACAGTGTCACACACAGTGTCACACACACAGTGTCACACACACAGTGTCACACAGTGACACACACAGTGTCACAGTGTCACACACACACAGTGTCACACACAGTGTCACACACACAGTGTCACACACACAGTGTCACACACACAGTGACACACACACAGTGACACACACACACAGTGACACACAGTGACACACACAGTGTCACACACACAGTGACACACACAGTGTCACACACAGTGTCACACACAGTGACACTCACACACACAGTGTCACACACAGTGACACTCACACACACAGTGTCACACACAGTGACACACACACACAGTGACACACACAGTGTCACACACAGTGACACACACAGTGACACACACACAGTGTCACACACAGTGACACTCACACACACAGTGTCACACACAGTGACACACACACACAGTGACACACACAGTGTCACACACAGTGACACACACAGTGACACACACACAGTGTCACACACAGTGACACTCACACACACAGTGTCACACACAGTGACACACACACACAGTGACACACACAGTGTCACACACAGTGACACACACACACAGTGTCACACACAGTGACACACACACACACAGTGTCACACACAGTGACACACACACACACAGTGACACACACAGTGTCACACACAGTGACACACACACACACAGTGACACACACAGTGACACACACACACAGTGACACACACAGTGACACACAGTGTCACACACAGTGACACTCACACACACAGTGTCACACACAGTGACACTCACACACACAGTGTCACACACAGTGACACACACACACAGTGACACACACAGTGTCACACACAGTGACACACACACACAGTGTCACACACAGTGACACACACACAGTGTCACACACAGTGACACACACACACACAGTGACACACACAGTGTCACACACAGTGACACACACACACACAGTGACACACACAGTGACACACACACACAGTGACACACACAGTGACACACAGTGTCACACACAGTGACACTCACACACACAGTGTCACACACAGTGACACTCACACACACAGTGTCACACACAGTGACACACACACACAGTGACACACACAGTGTCACACACAGTGACACACACACACAGTGTCACACACAGTGACACACACACACACAGTGTCACACACAGTGACACACACACACACAGTGACACACACAGTGTCACACACAGTGACACACACACACACACACAGTGACACACACAGTGACACACACAGTGACACACAGTGTCACACACAGTGACACTCACACACACAGTGTCACACACAGTGACACACACACACAGTGACACACACACAGTGACACACACAGTGACACACAGTGTCACACACAGTGACACTCACACACACAGTGTCACACACAGTGACACACACAGTGACACACACAGTGTCACAGTGACACACAGTGACACACACACAGTGTCACACACACAGTGACACACACAGTGACACACACACACAGTGACACACACAGTGTCACACACACACAGTGACACACACAGTGACACACAGTGTCACACACAGTGACACACACAGTGACACACACAGTGACACACACACAGTGACACACACAGTGTCACACACACAGTGACACACACAGTGTCACACACAGTGACACACACACACAGTGACACACAGTGTCACACACACAGTGACACACACAGTGTCACACACAGTGTCACAGTGACACACACACAGTGACACACACACACAGTGACACACACAGTGTCACACACAGTGACACACACAGTGACACACACACACACAGTGACACACACAGTGTCACACACACAGTGTCACACACAGTGTCACACACAGTGTCACACACACACAGTGACACACACAGTGACACACACAGTGACACACACACAGTGTCACACACAGTGACACACACAGTGTCACAGTGACACACACACAGTGACACACACACACAGTGACACACAGTGACACACACACAGTGACACACACACACAGTGACACACAGTGTCACACACACAGTGTCACACAGTGACACACACACAGTGACACACAGTGACACACAGTGACACACACACACAGTGACACACACAGTGACACACACAGTGACACACACACAGTGACACACACAGTGACACACACACAGTGTCACACACAGTGACACACACAGTGTCACAGTGACACACACACAGTGACACACACACACAGTGACACACAGTGACACACACACAGTGACACACACACACAGTGACACACAGTGTCACACACACAGTGTCACACAGTGACACACACACAGTGACACACAGTGACACACAGTGACACACACACACAGTGACACACACACACAGTGACACACACAGTGACACACACAGTGACACACAGTGTCACACACACAGTGACACACACAGTGTCACACACACAGTGACACACACACAGTGAAACAGTGACACACACAGTGACACACACACACAGTGACACACACACACAGTGACACACACAGTGACACACACAGTGACACACACACAGTGACACACACACACAGTGACACACACACAGTGACACACACAGTGACACACACACAGTGACACACACACAGTGACACACACACACAGTGTCACACACACAGTGACACACACACAGTGTCACACACACATAGTGACACACACACACAGTGTCACACACAGTGACACACACAGTGTCACACACACAGTGACACACACAGTGACACACAGTGTCACACACACAGTGTCACACACACAGTGACACACACAGTGACACACACAGTGACACAGTGACACACACAGTGACACACACACAGTGAGACACACAGTGACACACACAGTGACACACACAGTGACACACACACAGTGTCACACACACACAGTGACACACACACAGTGACACACACACACACACAGTGACACACACAGTGTCACACACACAGTGACACACACAGTGTCACACACACAGTGACACACACACAGTGACACACACACAGTGACACACACAGTGACACACACAGTGACACACAGTGTCACACACACAGTGACACACACAGTGACACACACAGTGACACACACACACAGTGACACACACACACAGTGACACACACAGTGACACACACAGTGACACAGTGACACACACAGTGACACACACAGTGACACAGTGACACACACACAGTGACACACACAGTGACACAGTGACACACACACAGTGATACACACAGTGACACAGTGACACACACACAGTGATACACACAGTGACACACACACAGTGACACACACACACAGTGACACACACACAGTGATACACACAGTGACACACACACACACAGTGACACACACACATACACAGTGACACACACACAGTGACACACACAGTGACACACACACAGTGACACACACACACAGTGACACACAGTGTCACACACACAGTGACACACACACAGTGACACACAGTGTCACACACACAGTGACACACACACAGTGACACACACACAGTGACACACACAGTGACACACACAGTGTCACAGTGTCACACACACACAGTGTCACACACAGTGTCACACACACAGTGTCACACACACAGTGTCACACAGTGACACACACAGTGTCACAGTGTCACACACACACAGTGTCACACACAGTGTCACACACACAGTGTCACACACACAGTGTCACACACACAGTGACACACACACAGTGACACACACACACAGTGACACACAGTGACACACACAGTGTCACACACACAGTGACACACACAGTGTCACACACAGTGTCACACACAGTGACACTCACACACACAGTGTCACACACAGTGACACTCACACACACAGTGTCACACACAGTGACACACACACACAGTGACACACACAGTGTCACACACAGTGACACACACAGTGACACACACACAGTGTCACACACAGTGACACTCACACACACAGTGTCACACACAGTGACACACACACACAGTGACACACACAGTGTCACACACAGTGACACACACAGTGACACACACACAGTGTCACACACAGTGACACTCACACACACAGTGTCACACACAGTGACACACACACACAGTGACACACACAGTGTCACACACAGTGACACACACACACAGTGTCACACACAGTGACACACACACACACAGTGTCACACACAGTGACACACACACACACAGTGACACACACAGTGTCACACACAGTGACACACACACACACAGTGACACACACAGTGACACACACACACAGTGACACACACAGTGACACACAGTGTCACACACAGTGACACTCACACACACAGTGTCACACACAGTGACACTCACACACACAGTGTCACACACAGTGACACACACACACAGTGACACACACAGTGTCACACACAGTGACACACACACACAGTGTCACACACAGTGACACACACACAGTGTCACACACAGTGACACACACACACACAGTGACACACACAGTGTCACACACAGTGACACACACACACACAGTGACACACACAGTGACACACACACACAGTGACACACACAGTGACACACAGTGTCACACACAGTGACACTCACACACACAGTGTCACACACAGTGACACTCACACACACAGTGTCACACACAGTGACACACACACACAGTGACACACACAGTGTCACACACAGTGACACACACACACAGTGTCACACACAGTGACACACACACACACAGTGTCACACACAGTGACACACACACACACAGTGACACACACAGTGTCACACACAGTGACACACACACACACACACAGTGACACACACAGTGACACACACAGTGACACACAGTGTCACACACAGTGACACTCACACACACAGTGTCACACACAGTGACACACACACACAGTGACACACACACAGTGACACACACAGTGACACACAGTGTCACACACAGTGACACTCACACACACAGTGTCACACACAGTGACACACACAGTGACACACACAGTGTCACAGTGACACACAGTGACACACACACAGTGTCACACACACAGTGACACACACAGTGACACACACACACAGTGACACACACAGTGTCACACACACACAGTGACACACACAGTGACACACAGTGTCACACACAGTGACACACACAGTGACACACACAGTGACACACACACAGTGACACACACAGTGTCACACACACAGTGACACACACAGTGTCACACACAGTGACACACACACACAGTGACACACAGTGTCACACACACAGTGACACACACAGTGTCACACACAGTGTCACAGTGACACACACACAGTGACACACACACACAGTGACACACACAGTGTCACACACAGTGACACACACAGTGACACACACACACACAGTGACACACACAGTGTCACACACACAGTGTCACACACAGTGTCACACACAGTGTCACACACACACAGTGACACACACAGTGACACACACAGTGACACACACACAGTGTCACACACAGTGACACACACAGTGTCACAGTGACACACACACAGTGACACACACACACAGTGACACACAGTGACACACACACAGTGACACACACACACAGTGACACACAGTGTCACACACACAGTGTCACACAGTGACACACACACAGTGACACACAGTGACACACAGTGACACACACACACAGTGACACACACAGTGACACACACAGTGACACACACACAGTGACACACACAGTGACACACACACAGTGTCACACACAGTGACACACACAGTGTCACAGTGACACACACACAGTGACACACACACACAGTGACACACAGTGACACACACACAGTGACACACACACACAGTGACACACAGTGTCACACACACAGTGTCACACAGTGACACACACACAGTGACACACAGTGACACACAGTGACACACACACACAGTGACACACACACACAGTGACACACACAGTGACACACACAGTGACACACAGTGTCACACACACAGTGACACACACAGTGTCACACACACAGTGACACACACACAGTGAAACAGTGACACACACAGTGACACACACACACAGTGACACACACACACAGTGACACACACAGTGACACACACAGTGACACACACACAGTGACACACACACACAGTGACACACACACAGTGACACACACAGTGACACACACACAGTGACACACACACAGTGACACACACACACAGTGTCACACACACAGTGACACACACACAGTGTCACACACACATAGTGACACACACACACAGTGTCACACACAGTGACACACACAGTGTCACACACACAGTGACACACACAGTGACACACAGTGTCACACACACAGTGTCACACACACAGTGACACACACAGTGACACACACAGTGACACAGTGACACACACAGTGACACACACACAGTGAGACACACAGTGACACACACAGTGACACACACAGTGACACACACACAGTGTCACACACACACAGTGACACACACACAGTGACACACACACACACACAGTGACACACACAGTGTCACACACACAGTGACACACACAGTGTCACACACACAGTGACACACACACAGTGACACACACACAGTGACACACACAGTGACACACACAGTGACACACAGTGTCACACACACAGTGACACACACAGTGACACACACAGTGACACACACACACAGTGACACACACACACAGTGACACACACAGTGACACACACAGTGACACAGTGACACACACAGTGACACACACAGTGACACAGTGACACACACACAGTGACACACACAGTGACACAGTGACACACACACAGTGATACACACAGTGACACAGTGACACACACACAGTGATACACACAGTGACACACACACAGTGACACACACACACAGTGACACACACACAGTGATACACACAGTGACACACACACACACAGTGACACACACACATACACAGTGACACACACACAGTGACACACACAGTGACACACACACAGTGACACACACACACAGTGACACACAGTGTCACACACACAGTGACACACACACAGTGACACACAGTGTCACACACACAGTGACACACACACAGTGACACACACACAGTGACACACACAGTGACACACACAGTGACACACAGTGTCACACACACAGTGACACACACAGTGACACACACACACAGTGACACACACAGTGACACACACAGTGACACACACACAGTGACACACACAGTGACACACACACAGTGACACAGTGACACACACACACAGTGACACAGTGACACACACACAGTGACACACACAGTGACACACACAGTGACACACACAGTGACACAGTGACACACACACACAGTGACACACACACACTGACACACACACAGTGACACACACAGTGACACACACACAGTGATACACACAGTGACACACACACAGTGATACACACAGTGACACACACACATACACAGTGACACACACACAGTGACACACACAGTGACACACACACAGTGACACACACACAGTGACACACACACACAGTGACACACACACAGTGACACAGTGACACACACACAGTGACACACACAGTGACACACACACAGTGATACACACAGTGACACACACACAGTGATACACACAGTGACACACACACATACACAGTGACACACACACAGTGACACACACAGTGACACACACAGTGACACACACACAGTGACACAGTGACACACACACAGTGACACACACAGTGACACACACATACACAGTGACACACACACAGTGACACACACAGTGACACACACACACAGTGACACACACACACAGTGACACACACACACAGTGACACACAGTGACACACACACAGTGACACACACAGTGACATAGTGACACACACAGTGATACACAGTGACACACACACACAGTGACACACAGTGACACACACACAGTGACACACAGACAGTGACACACACACAGTGACACACACATACACAGTGACACACACAGTGACACACACAGTGACACACACACACAGTGACACACACACAGTGACACACACACACAGTGACACACACAGTGACAAAGATCCCCCATATAGCCTTAACAGACTGTAGGGGCAAGTGCTGTTAGCGAGCACCTATGAAGGCCGGAACGGTACACGAGGGGGTGGGTGGCCAGCACCACGCCCGACCGCCTTTGTCTCCCTAGTGGCAATGTTTACACACCGCACCAGGTACTCATTTGAGGCTGAGTCGACCTAGGGGAGGCCCGGTACCGGTTCAGATAATCGTCACTGGTGTTGGCCGTGAGCGGGAATCGAACCCGGGTCGCCAGGTTCATAGCGCAGCGCGCTAACCGCTACACACACACAGTGACACACACACACAGTGACACACACACAGTGACACACACACAGTGACACAGTGACACACACACAGTGATACACAGTGACACACACACACAGTGACACACAGTGACACACACAGTGACACACAGACAGTGACACACACACAGTGACACACACACAGTGACACACACAGTGACACACACACGTACACACACACGTACACACACACATACACACACACATATGTACACCAACCCCCTAACCCTCAACCACTCACAACACCCCCAGCCATCGGCAATGCACCTGTCACACCCCGTGTGTAGGGGCTTAGGGGAGAGACCATAAATCCCTCCCATACCTGTCACCTATAACCCTCAACCCCTAACATACACAACCCTCGTCCTAAACCCCGAGACCCTACACCCCGAGACCCTACACCCCGAGACCCTACACCCCTAGACCCTACACCCCTAGACCCTAAACCCCTAGACCCTACACCCCTAGACCCTACACCCCTAGACCCTACACCCCTAGACCCTACACCCCTAGACCCTACACCCCTAGACCCTACACCCCTAAACCCCTAGACCCTTAGACCCTAGACCCTACACCCCTAGACCCCCACCCCTAGACCCCCACCCCTAGACCCCCACCCCTAGACCCCCATCCCAAGCTGTCTCCAACGTGTATGGGGCTCTTCCACCTACCACCACCCACCCACTACCCCCCACCACCCACCCACTACCACCCACCCACTACCCCCCACCACCATCCCCTACTACCACCCACCCACTACCCCCCACCACCCACTACCACCACCCACTACCCCACACCAGCCACTACCACCCACCACCACCCACTACCCCCCCCCACCACCCACTACCCCCCACCACCACCCACTACCCACCACCATCCCCCACTACCACCCACCCACTACCCCCCACCACCCACCCACTACCCCCCACCACCCACCCACTACCCCCCACCACCCACCCACTACCCCACACCAGCCACCCACTACCCCACACCACCACCCACTACCCCCTACCCCCCACCCACTAACCACCACTCGTGTTGTTGGTGTTGGTGGTGCTCCACCAGTGGTGGTGGTGTTGTTGGTGGTGCCCCACCACTCGTGTTGTTGTTGGTGGTGGTGCCCCACCACTGGTGGTGTTGTTGGTGGTGTTGTTGTTGCTGTAGCAGCTGAGTGCGCTGGGTGTGGCAGGGCGAGCGATGACGACAATAAACACAGCAACCTGATGGTGGTGGTGGTGATGGTGATGATCTTGCTTGCTTCTTCCAAGATCACAGAGACAGAGACCCACAGACTCACCACACAGAGACCCACAAACTCACCACACAGAGACCCATAGACTCACCACACTTGATACAGCTCTTTTGCTGTGACTGTTCCATCTGAAGACGGAAGCTTGGTGTTGCCTCCGAAACGTCGTGATTTAATTGTTTTCATTTTACCTACGTCGTGACTTTACCGAAAATCACCAGAGTATCAACACAAATTGTAGAGTAGTTAGTGATGTCATGTCACGCTTGCCCTCTGGTGTGATGACGTCACACCTTGTGACGTCGTTCACAGGGGGCGGGACGGTGATGTCATGTCGCCCTGGGGTATTTAAGCTGGAACCCGTCACGTGTTCAGGATCGTCTGGAATGTCTGAATGAGTGAGTGATTGAGTGAGTGAATGATTGAGTGAGTGAGTTCTTTGAAACAGAGAGGAGATCCAGTAGGTAGTCTGTAAGTACATCGTGAATCAATAAGATCCGGTGCACAAGCCGTCGAACATTAAGAGATGTTAAGTTTGACCCAATGTAGAGATCACAGTGGTGAGTCCTATATGGGCAGTTCATTGCAAATCTTAACGCCGAGTGATAGATGGAATCAAGCTTCTTCAGTATAGTACTTGGGGCTGATTTATACACGATGTCACAGGAGTCAAGTAGAGGCAGTATGGTAGCTTTTATCAATTCCAAACGGAACATTTGGGGGAAGCAGTGCTTGTGTTGATACAGAAAACCAATTTTTATTTTTGTCTTTTTACCAATATATTCAATGTGATCTTCAAAATTCAGTTTTGAATCCAGGATGACCCCAAGATACTTATAGATCTTGACGTGCTCTATTTGACAATTATTTAAGGAATGTAATTGGGGAAAAATAATTTCCTGCTTTAGTCCCGGTGAGAAGCATAGCACCTTGGTTTTGGAGGTATTCAGGACTAGTTTAAGAGCAACTAGCTGATGTTGTAGTTTGTTGAAATCACCCTGGAGCTTAGCAATCACGTCATCCGGAGAGCGGCCAGCGGTAACCAGTATCGTGTCATCTGCAAAAAGATTTACCCTGGAATGATCCGGGTCAGTGCCCAAGTCATTGACGTAAAGAGAGAACAAGAGGGGGCCGAGGATGGAACCCTGTGGAACCCCTTTTGTTATCTTAACGCTGTTTGACCTCCAACCATCTGTGAATACAGTTTGGGTGCGAGAAAAGAGGTAATTTTTTAACCATTTTGCTGTGTTCTCGGAAAAACCGAGGCAACTTAGTTTACTAAGCAGGGTGTTGTGGTCTACTGTATCAAAAGCTTTGGACAGGTCAAGAAAAAGACAGGCACAGTACTGCTTATTATCAAGGCTATTGTAAATGTGATTCAGAGAGTCTAATGCAGCAAATGTGGTGCTGTATTTTTTCCGGAACCCAGATTGTTTTGGATGTAGTAGATTGTTGGTGGACAGAAAACTGCTAATTTGGCAGTTCAATAATTTTTCAAAAATGTTCATCAACGGGGACAAAATTGAGATAGGTCTGTAGTTATTTGGGTCATCTTTAGGGCCCCCTTAGTGAAGTGGACGGACATAGGAATGTTTCCATTCTCGAGGAACTGATGCTTCTTTGATGGACAGGTTGAAAATATGGGCTATAGGTTTGTATATTAGGTGACTAACAGTTAGTAGAGCAAAGACGGGAAAACTATCCGCTCCGGCAGAGGAGGACCCTTTGAGGTAGGATAGCTGTTTCAGAACATTACTTTCGTGGATTGGCTGCAAACTAAATTCGTGTAATGTTTGGACAGGGGTGTAGGGATTTGCATGAGCAGGGGTGACTCCCAATACATTATCAAGAAGATTACCGGCTTCAGAAAAATGAAGGTTAAAATTGTCAACTATTTCTTTGGGATCTGAAAAATGTTCCCCATTTTGGTTAAGCTCAATGGGCAGATTGTCTGTTTTGGATGCCTTTTCGATAGATTTGATTGTTTTCCAGAACATCCTGGCATTTCCATGTGATTCCAGGAAGAGTGGAATTGAAATAGGCATTTTTTGCATGCCGTATTTTTTTGACGCATCTATTCCTTAAAATCCTGTATTTTAGCCAGTTATTGACCAAATTACTTTTCTGAGCACATGCCCAAGCCTTGTCCCTAGTTTTCATGAGCTTTGTAATCAAAGGATCAAACCATGGTGGGCGCTTGCCTTTAGTTTTAAATCTAACCAATGGAGCATGTTTGTTAAGAATTTGGAGAAACGTGTATCTGAAGGTCTCCCAAGCCTTAGGTTGGGGATATCACAGACCTTGTCAATATCCGAGTGAAGCACATCATTAGTAAATGCCTGAGTGCTGAAGTGTCTCATAGAGTGCTTCTCAACCAATTTTGGGGGGGGACTTTGGGTCTGGCTGATGATCTCACACCAAAAATGAAGGAGTGATCAGTAAGGTTATTACTCAGAACACCAGTCGGTGTGAAATTGTGAGGGGCATTTGTCAATAGGACGTCAAGCAGAGATGACTGTCCCGGATTTTTTAGGTTGGGTCTTGTGGGGACATTAATTGAAACAGGTTAAATTCATCTGTAAAAAATGTGTGGCCACGGCCGGCGGGTTTAGCCAATTCCAATTTAGATCACCCACTAAAATTATTTCACCTTTAGGGAGGCCCTCAAAAAGCCCTCTCAGTGCAGATGCAGCTTCAACATCCTTCCCACTAGGCGGTCTATAGCAGCACACTACCAATATCTGTTGGTTATTTGGGAGAGTTATTCTGAGAGCCAAAACCTTCAAAGCAACATTTTTTAAACAAGGAGTGAGCTGGTGAACATGCAATAGTGTTCCGAACATAGATGGCAATTCCACCTCCTTTAGATCCTCGGTCAAGCCGAAAAAGGTTGTAGTTGTCAATCGTAATCTGCAAGTCATTGACGGCAGGAGTGAGAAATGTTTATGTTAGGCAAAAAATGTCCGGGTCAAGATTTGCCACCTCTAGTTTTAGTCGACTTAATTTAATCACAAGCCCTCTGATGTTGACGCGTAGAACGCCAACACCTTTCCTGCCCGAAAAATCTACAGAATTATACGAGTTCTTTATGTTTGGGCCAGGATGAAGCTCAATACCGCCCAGAAATAAGAAAAGTAGAATTAACGGTTTGCACAAGTATTTTCTGTGAAAGGATGAAGAGCGGCGAACCTTGGACGAATAGCAGCTCGCAGATGGTGTTATTTTTAAGAGCAGAATGAAGTTTGGAAGGAGTGCTGGTGAAGCAATGGGACGAAGATATGGTTTAAAAGGATACAATGATGGAGTGTAGAAGTGTCCATGAGCTGTGTTTCATTTGCAGGTTGTAGTGGCAAATCGAGCAACAGCTATTGACGCAAAGTAACGGGGGTAGCCGTTTGTAGAGTTGAGTGTGGCACGAGATATGGCCGGGAGGGACGGCAGTATGATACACAGCGGGAGAATTGCCATCTTTAAGATACACACAAGTGAAACACGTACCGGTAGGCCGAGCGCGAGCGATGTCTTGCCTTGATTGAAAGCTTTCGTGACTGCAAGGATTCGTCCTCTTTGGTTCTTTCGGTAAAGTCACGTAGGTATAATGAGAATAAAATAATCAATTGATAAAATAACACGATAAAAATTCTCACGGCGTTTCGGCCACAACACAAGCGGCCTTCATCAGGTGAAGGGACGAGACCGTCTGGAGGACAGCGCTGGAGCGAAAAAGCCACGCTCAGATCACGACCTTTAAGCTGTGTGAGAGGAACAAAGCGCCTTAGAGTCGCGGCATCTCTTCAGAAAGGTGAGAGACTCGATTAGTTGAGCCTTCTTATCCCGGAGTCTGTTGAATGATCTTAAGGTTGTGTGAAATCCCTCTCCGTAGATGCAGTTAAATTTCGATTTAAAGCTTTCGTGACTGCAAGGATTCATCTTCTTTGGTTCTTTCGGTAAAGGTCGCGATCTGAGCGTGTCTTTTTTTCGCTCCAGCGCTGTCCTCCAGACGGTCTCGTCCCTTCACCGGATGAAGGCCGCTTGTGTTGTGGCCGAAACGTCGTGAGAATTTCACCGTGTTATTTTATTTCATCAATGTATTATTTTCTTCTCATCCTACCCGGTGACTCTACCGAGAGAACCAAAGAAGATGTCGTCTTGCCGTACTCGTGGCCCCGTGTACGGCTTCTCGCCCGCGTGCTCGAGTTTCTGGCGGCGGTCAGCTCCCGGTCACGGAGTTGACTAGCCGTTCAAGTTCTTGCTCAAGTGTGTAAAGCACACCCTGGTGCGTTGCCGTTTCTCTACGCTAGCGTGCATGTGACGTAATAAGTCTTTTTGTTTTGTTTTCAAGGGGCATCTTCGCGAACAGGGCAATAACCTGATCACGCAGGTGAAGGGTAAAACCCTCAACGGGAGCGGGTCAAGACGGTCGATGGCTTCCTGCAGAAGCTTCGGCTCCTTGATGACGGAGGGCGTTTCTGAGCAAACCAGGCGGCAGCAGATTAAGGCAGACGCAGGGAGTAGCAGCTCAGACAGACACAGGGAGTAACAGCTCAGACACAGGGAGTAACAGCTCAGACAGACACAGGGAGTAACAGCTCAGACATCAGGGAGTAACAGCTCAGACAGACACAGGGAGTAACAGCTCAGGTAGACACAGGTAGTAACAGCTCAGACAGACACAGGGAGTAACAGCTCAGACAGACACAGGGAGTAACAGCTCAGACAGACACAGGGAGTAACAGCTCAGACACAGGTAGTAACAGCTCAGACAGACAGGGAGTAACAGCTCAGGCAGACACAGGGAGTAACAGCTCAGACACAGGGAGTAACAGCTCAGACAGACACAGGGAGTAACAGCTCAGACACAGGTAGTAACAGCTCAGGTAGACACAGGGAGTAACAGCTCAGACAGACACAGGGAGTAACAGCTCAGACAGACACAGGGAGTAACAGCTCAGGTAGACACAGGGAGTTACAGCTCAGACACAGGGAGTAACAGCTCAGACAGACAGGGAGTAACAGCTCAGACAGGGAGTAACAGCTCAGGTAGACACAGGGAGTAACAGCTCAGACACAGGGAGTAACAGCTCAGACAGACACAGGGAGTAACAGCTCAGGTAGACACAGGGAGTTACAGCTCAGACAGACACAGGGAGTAACAGTTCAGACATAGACTGCCTTATGGGATTGCTATTCGCATGAATGACGCTCTATTTTATAAAAAAAAAATACTGCATGTGATAGCCACAGATGTTATGAGCTGCTCATTGAAGAGTCATAATGTCTTGTTCCTTCATATCCAAGTTGAGTGTAATCATGTTACCTTGTTGGTTAACCCCGTGAAGGCCGAGAGGATGTTACGTGCTATACACAAACACAGCAGTGATTTGAGGAATATCTCCTCAGGCTTTCGAGAGCTTCCTCTCCTGCCGGCAGTTGCAGGGCTGCGCCTTTACCTCTGCAACATTCATAAACAGCCGTAATAACAAATAACACGACGGATAATTTATCCCCAAATTACATTTAACATGATTTCTTATAGATTTTAAGGGGTGACTTATAATCTGCAATTTATGGATCTCGGTAAAAAAATTGTTAAGTTATTAAACACCTATGAGTAAACAGATTTAAAGTTTATACATTTAGGCCTACTCATCTGGTACTAGGCGAAGCCTGCGGCAAGATAATTGATCCTGAATTTGTTTTTAAAATACCTATAGATTAAGAGGTGACTGATAATTTTCCATCGAAGGACCTCTGTTCCTGTAAAATTAAGTTATTAAATACCTTAGATGGGGCACTAAATTAAAGTCTAAATCTTTAGGCCTGAGGCCTAATAACCTGTTATTAGACGAAGCCTGTGGCGTTAGAATTAATCCTCAAATGAGTTAAAAATGCACTGAGAGATATAGGGGTGACTGAAGATCTGCCATCTAACGATCTCTGTAATTGTTAAGTTATTAAACACCTTAGTCGAGTAACCAAATTAAAGTTTAAACCGTTAGGCCTAAGGCTTGAGGCCTACTAACCTGTTTCTAGGCAAAGCCTGAATCCTTAATAACGTTTAATTTACTTATAGATTAAGAATGTTCCATGAGAACATTTATTGATTATTACCTTACACTCTCTCAGACACCCACAACAACCGCCATTCGCCACTAAGTGGCGGTGACGTCACCACGACGCTTGTGCCAGGCTATGTGCACCCTGAGGCCACGTGAAGTGTCGAACGCCCGCTGGCAGGAGGTCACGGGGCAGACCCAGGTGCCACGGGTCGACTGACTGAGATGACTGGCTGATGCACCACCTGTGCCCCCTACTGTGCCAATCTGCTGTGCTTTAGCCACCCGGCGCTCCGCTCGTTGTTGTGAGCGTCGCTCCTCCGCCCTCCGTTGTTGTTGGAGGGCGACTGCCTCCAACTGCCCAGTAGCATCCTTCACGAGCCTCCTCCACAGAGGCCGATCTTGACACCGCTGGTACCAGTCATCGGCAAGTCCACTCAGCTCCACGTCCTCCTGTACCACATCACTCCATCTCTTATCTAGCCCGTGCCGCGCCCGTTTAGCCCCCTCAATCCGGCCGAACAAAAGCTGTTTCGGCATGCGGTGGCTGGGCATGCGGGCTACATGACCCAGCCATCGCAGCCTTGCCTGCCGGAGGAGCTCACCGATGGGACCCTGCCCAGATCTTTCAAGGATTTGTGAGCTCCTCACACAATCCAGTGTGGTTAAACCCAGGATGGATCGTAGGCAGGCCAGCCTAAATGTTTCTAACCGGCGAAGATGTTCCATTAGGGGGGTCCACGTTTCGCAAGCGTAGAGAAGGGATGGAATGACCATGGCCGAGAAGACCTGAAGCTCAGTGCGGAGCGACAGACCAGGTAGCTTCCACACAGCGTTACGCAACCGATGAAAAGATATTGCCGCTCGACTGATTCGGAGACCTCTGCTGTTAAACTGGAGCCAGTCATAAGCACCCTGCCCAGGTATGGGAAACTCTCCACTCTCTCCACAACTGCCCCATCACCGATTGGGAGTTGTGGGGGTGGAGTGTCCGATGGTACAAAATACCCAGGCAGGTGCTTAGTTTTGGTGGGGCTGATGGTAAGGCCCCACCTCTTAGTGGCACGCTCCAGTCTCAGCAGCAGCGTCTCCAACTCCTCCTCTGACTGAGCAGCTATTACCAAATCATCAGCATACATAACGTGGTTGAGCAATAGGGAGCCATCCCTTGACCGCACCCGGGCATCGATTAGCCTCCCATTAAATCTGTACCATATGGAGATTCCCCCGGTACAGCTATTGAAGGCTTCACGAACTACGTGGTCAAAATAGATGTTAAATAATGTGGGAGCCAGAGGACATCCCTGTCGCACCCCAAGGTGTACAGGGAATGGCTCTGACTCCCGGCCACGTAGTTTTACCCGGGCCCGCTCACCATCATGAAGGTCCTTAATGATCGTGAGCAGAGGGTCAGGTACTCCAAAAGCACGAAGAACGACCCAGAGCCCAGGCCTACTGATGACATCATAGGCCTTGACCAGGTCAATAAAGCAGAGATGTAGGTCTTGTTGGAATTCCCTACACCTCTGCTGTAGCAGACGGACAGAAAATATGGCATCTGTGCAGGACCGCCCTTTCCTGAAACCGCATTGGGGCTCCGCACACACACTCAGATACACACACTCAGACACACTCACACACTCAGACACACACTCAGACCCACACACACACTCAGACCCACACACACTCAGACCCACACACACTCAGACCCACACACACTCACACACACACTCAGACACACACACACTCAGACCCACACACACTCACACACACACTCAGACACACACTCAGACCCACACACACTCAGGCCTACACACACTCAGACCCACACACACTCAGACACACACACTCAGACACACACACACACTCAGACCCACACACACTCAGACCTACACACACTCAGACACACACACACTCAGACACACACACACACTCAGACACACTCACACACACTCAGACCCACACACACTCAGACACACTCAGACCCACACACACTCAGACCCACACACACTCAGACCCACACACACTCACACACACACTCAGACACACACACACTCAGACCCACACACACTCACACACACACTCAGACACACACTCAGACCCACACACACTCAGGCCTACACACACTCAGACCCACACACACTCAGACACACACACTCAGACACACACACACACTCAGACCCACACACACTCAGACCTACACACACTCAGACACACACACACTCAGACACACACACACACTCAGACACACTCACACACACTCAGACCCACACACACTCAGACACACTCAGACCTACACACACTCAGACCCACACACACTCAGACACACACACTCAGACACACACACTCAGACCTACACACACTCAGACCCACACACACTCAGACACACACACTCAGACACACACACTCAGACCTACACACACTCAGACCCACACACACTCAGACACACACTCAGACACACACACACTCAGACCCACACACACTCAGACACACTCACACACACTCAGACCCACACACACTCAGACACACTCACACACACTCAGACCCACACACACTCAGACTCACACCATCCCACGTGCGGTCGCCATTACGACGTTGAGTATCGTCAGTGCAGCAGAATGCACGTTGTGCTGTACCTCTCTGCACTTCTATGCCCCCTCCCCGCCCCGATCTATGCTCCCACGCCTTTACAAACGCGTTAGTGGCCAGCCGTGGTGAAGTATGGTCAAATAGAATTCGCAGCCTTGCTGGGAGTGTTATTGTCGATGTCAGGCCGGGCTGCATCTTGTAAAGACAGGCCGTACTAAACAGGGGTCCGATGTCAGGATTGAGGGTTTGACTGAGGGCCCTTTATTCAATGAAAGTGCCTGGTCCGAATTGATTCGTTGTCTGTGTGTCGGTCAATGTTATCCCTTGTTTTGAATCAATCACCCACCCCACATATATATTCATGTAAACAAGGCCAGTGGTAGTGGTGGGTGGGCGGATAGCGGTGGAGTGTTTGAAGGTTCTTAAACAAGGCCCCCCGATAAAACATGCTGTTCAATTGCCGGAAATATCAAATTCCTGATTGAATTCGCTTATCATTGATATGGCAAAACCTTACAAGCGGAGTGAATGAGTGAATGAATGAGTGAATGAATGCGTGAATGAGTGAATGAATGAGTGAATGAATGAACGATTGAGTGAATGAATGAGTGAACAATTGAATGAGTGAATGATTGAATGAATTAATGAGTGAATTATTGAATGAACGAGTGAGTGAATGAATGAGTGAGTGAATGAGTGAATGAGTGAGTGAATGAATGAGTGAACGAGTGAGTGAATGAGTGAGTGAATGAATGAGTGAGTGAATGAATTAGTGAATGAATGAGTGAATTAATGACTGAGTGAATGATTGAATGAGTGAGTGAATTAATGACTGAGTGAATGATTGAATGAGTGAGTGAATGAATGAGTGAGTGAATTAATGAATGAGTGAACGAGTGAGTGAATGAGTGAGTGAATGAGTGAATGAATGATTGAGTGAATGAATGAGTGAATCATTTAACTGCAACGAGCTTCCGAGTCACCTCCACGTGGCCAACCGAGTTTTCTGTGACGACATAAAGGCTGTTCTAAGCGATCACGTGACGTCGAGCGGACCAATAAGGGCTGGCCACGACGTAATCGATATCTCCACCACGTGGCTTTGACGACGTCATCTTCCAGAAGCAGAAGATTGTTAAACGGATTTATGAACAGGGCACACCTCTGCTAGAAGCGGAGGAGATCTTCCGGAAGATCTCTACCCACCACTCCATCTTGCGGAAGCTGCTAAACGCGTGCCCTTATTCCGGAAGAAGCCTTCCTGCCCACCAATAAAACACAAACTCAAATATTGCTCAGCGTGGGGACTTGCGTCTTCCGGAAGACGTCTTCCGTATTCGGTAGACTCTCACGCCTTCTACCACTCTTCCGGAAGACGTCTTCCGTAATCGGTAGACCCGTCACCCATCTACAGATCTTCCGGAAGACATCTTCCGTAATCGGTAGATCCGTGGCCCCAGCTACTGATCTTCCGGAAGATATCTTCCGTATTCGGTAGATCTGTCGCCTATCTACTGATCTTCCGGAAGACGTCTCCCGTAATCGGGCGACCCGTCACCCCATCTACCGATCTTCCGGAAGACATCTTCCGTAATCGGTAGACCTGTTACGCCCGCTACCGATCTTCCGGAAGATGTCTACCGTAATCGGTAGACCCTTCACCCCATCTACCGATCATCCGGAAGAGACCTTTCGTAATCGGTAGACCCATCACCCTACTACTGATCTTCCGGAAGACATCTTCCGTATTCGGTAGTCCTGTCACCTATCTACCGATCGTCCGGAAGACATCTTCCGTAACCGATAGACCTGTTACGCCTGCTACCGATCTTCCGGAAGGTATCTTCCGTATTCGGTAGACATTTCACCCTATCAACCGATCTTCCGCAAGAGATCTTCCGTAATCGGTAGACCTGTTACGCCTGCTACCGATCTTCCGGAAGATATCTACCGTAATCGGTAGACCCATCACCCCACTACCGATCTTCCGGAAGACATCTTCCGTAATCGGTAGACCTGTTACGCCTGCTACCGATCTTCCAGAAGTTGTCTACCGTAATCGGTAGACCCGTCACCCTACTACCGATCTTCCGGAAGACATCTTCCGTAATCGGTAGACCTGTTACGCCTGCTACCGATCTTCCGGAAGATGTCTACCGTAATCGGTAGAGACGTTGCCAATAAAGCGGCCACGGCGCTTTGGGGAGAAGACGACGATCCGGGCACGGGGCCTCGCTGAGGAGGAGGAGTTGACAGTTGACAAGGCTCTGACAGCGTAACGGGGAGTGGTGGTGGTGGTTGTTGTCGTGGTGGTTGACGTGGTTGTTGTTGTAGTAGTGGTGGTTGTTGTAGTAGTGGTGGTGGTGTGGTGGTAGTTGTTGTTGTGGTTGTTGTGGTGGTGGTTGTTGTGGTGGTGGTTGTTGTGGTGTGGTTGTTGTAGTGGTGTGGTTGTTGTTGTGGTGTGGTTGTTGTGGTGGTGTGGTTGTAGTCGTTGTGGTTGTTGTGGTGGTTGTAGTAGTGGTGGTAGTTGTTGTGGTTGTTGTGGTGGTGGTAGTTGTTGTGGTTGTTGTTGTGGTAGTTGTTGTGGTGGTGGCTTCCCCTATCGCCACGCCATGGCCTTTCAGCCGCTGCAGCACGAATACCTCGTGATGCCTCCTGTCACCAGGGTTTACACCAGTGCCTGTGTCATCACTACAGCTGCCGTGGTGAATACTACATCACCACCACTATTACATCACTATCACTACTACATCACTACTACATCACTATTACATCACTACTACATCACCATCACTACTACATCACCATCACTACTACATCACTACTACATCACCATCACTACTACATCACTACTACATCACCATCACTACTACATCACCATCACTACTACATCACCATCACTACTACATCACCATCACTACTACATCACCATCACTACTACATCACTACTACACTACTACATCACCATCACTACTACATAACTACTACATCACTATTACATCACTGTTACATCACTACTACATCACCATCACTACTACATCACTATCACCATCACTACTACATCACCATCACTATTACATCACCATCACTACTACATCACTATCACCATCACTACTACATCACTATCACTACTACATCACTATCACCATCACTACTACTACATCACTATTACATCACTATTACATCACTGTTACATCACTACTACATCACCATCACTACTACATCACTACTACATCACTACTACATCACCATCACTACTACATCACTACTACATCACTACTACATCACCATCACTACTACGTCACTACTACATCACCATCACTACTACATCACCACCACTACTACATCACTACTACATCACTACTACATCACCATCACTACTACATCACCACCACTACTACATCACCATCACTACTACATCACTACTACACTACTACTACATCACTATTACATCACTACTACATCACCATCACTACTACATCACCATCACTACTACATCACTACTACATCACTACTACATCACTACTACATCACTACTATTACATCACTACTACATCACCATCACTACTACATCACTACTACATCACTACTACATCACTATTACATCACTATTACATCAGTACTACATCACTACTACATCACCATCACTATTACATCACTACTACATCACCATCACTACTACATCACCATCACTACTACATCACCATCACTACTACATCACCATCACTACTACATCACTACTACATCACCATCACTATTACATCACCATCACTACTACATCACTACTACATCACTACTACATCACCATCACTACTACATCACTACTACATCACCATCACTACTACATCACTACTACATCACTACTACATCACTATTACATCACTATTACATCAGTACTACATCACTACTACATCACCATCACTATTACATCACTACTACATCACCATCACTACTACATCACCATCACTACTACATCACTACTACATCACTACTACATCACCACCACTACTACATCACCATCACTACTACATCACCATCACTACTACATCATCATCACTACTACATCACCATCACTACTACATCACCATCACTACTACACTACTACTACATCACTATTACATCACTACTACATCACTATTACATCACTACTACATCACTACTACATCACCATCACTACTACATCACCATCACTACTACATCACTACTACCATCACTACTACATCACCATCACTACTACATCACTACTACATCACTACTACATCACCATCACTACTACATCACTACTACATCACTACTACATCACCATCACTACTACATCACTATTACATCACTATTACGTCACTACTACATCACTACTACATCACCATCACTACTACATCACTATTACATCACCATCACTATTACATCACTACTACATCACTATTACATCACTACTACATCACCATCACTATTACATCACCACCACTACTACATCACCATCACTACTACATCACTACTACATCACCACCACTAATACATCACCATCACTACTACATCACTACTACATCACTACTACATCACTATTACATCACTACTACACTACTACATCACTATTACATCACTATTACAACACCATCACTACTACATCACTACTACATCTCCATCACTACTACATCAATACTACATTACTATTACATCACTATCACTACTACATCACTATTACATCACTACTACATCACTATTACATCACTACTACACTACTACATCACTATTACATCACTATTACATCACCATCACTACTACATCACTACTACATCACTATTACATCACCATCACTACTACATCACCATCACTACTACATCACCATCACTACTACATCACTATTACATCACTACTACATCACTACTACATCACTATTACATCACTATTACATCACCATCACTATTACATCACTACTACATCACTACTACATCACTACTACATCACCTACACTACTACATCACCATCACTACTACATCACTACTACATCACCATCACTACTACATCACCATCACTACTACATCACCATCACTATTACATCACTACTACATCACCATCACTATTACATCACTACTACATCACTATTACATCACTACTACATCACTACTACATCACTACTACATCGCCATCACTACTACATCACCATCACTACTACATCACTACTACATCACTACTACATCATTATTACACTACTACATCACCATCACTACTACATCACCATCACTACTACATCACTACTACATCACTACTACATCACCATCACTACTACATCACCATCACTACTACATCACTACTACATCACTACTACATCACCATCACTACTACATCACCATCACTACTACATCACCATCACTACTACATCACCATCACTACTACATCACTATTACATCACCATCACTACTACATCACTACTACATCACTATTACATCACTATTACATCACCATCACTATTACATCACTACTACATCACTACTACATCACTATTACATCACCATCACTACTACATCACTATTACATCACCATCACTACTACATCACTATTACATCACCATCACTACTACATCACTATTACATCACCATCACTACTACATCACTATTACATCACCATCACTACTACATCACCATCACTACTACATCACTACTACATCACTATTACATCACTTACATCACTACTACCATCACTACTACATCACTACTACATCACTATCACCACCACCATCATCACTGTCACCACCACCATCATCACTGTCACCACCACCATCATCACTGTCACCACCACCATCATCACTATCACCACCACCATCATCACTATCACCACCACCATCATCACTATCACCACCACCATCATCACTATCACCACCACCACCATCATCACTGTCACCACCATCATCACTGTCACCACCATCATCACTATCACCACCATCATCACTGTCACCACCACCATCATCACTGTCACCACCACCATCACTGTCACCACCATCATCACTATCACCACCACTATCGCTCCCATCATCGCTACCATTACTAGTCCTGTGTGTGTGTGTCCTTGTGTGTGTGTGTCCTTGTGTGTGTGTGTCTGTGTGTGTGTCTGTGTGTGTGTCTCTGTGTGTGTGTGTGTCTGTGTGTGTGTGTCTGTGTGTGTGTGTCTGTGTGTGTGTGAGCAGCAGCTGGAGATCATAACCCCATTCCAGCTGTACTACAACCCAGACCTCATATTCAGGCACTTTCAGGTGAGTCGATTCATAAACTCACCACACAGAGACCCATAGACTCACCACACAGAGACCCACAGACTCACCACACAGAGACCCATAGACTCACCACACAGAGACCCACAGACTCACCACACAGAGACCCACAGACTCACCACACAGAAACCCACAGACTCACCACACAGAGACCCATAGACTCACCACACAGAGACCCACAGACTCACCACACAGAGACCCACAGACTCACCACACAGAAACCCACAGACTCACCACACAGAGACCCACAGACTCACCACACAGAGACCCATAGACTCACCACACAGAGACCCATAGACTCACCACACAGAGACCCACAGACTCACCACACAGAAACCCACAGACTCACCACACAGAGACCCACAGACTCACCACACAGAGACCCACAGACTCACCACACAGAGACCCACAGACTCACCACACAAAGACCCACAGACTCACCATACAGAAACCCACAGACTCACCACACAGAGACCCACAGACTCACCACACAGAGACCCACAGACTCACCACACAGAGACCCACAGACTCACCACACAGATAGCCACAGACTCACCACACAGAGACCCACAGACTCACCACACAAAGACCCACAGACTCACCACACAGAAACCCACAGACTCACCACACAGAGACCCACAGACTCACCACAGAGACCCACAGACTCACCACACAGAGACCCACAGACTCACCACACAGATACCCATAGACTCACCACACAGAGACCCACAGACTCACCACACAGAGACCCATAGACTCACCACACAGAGACCCACAGACTCACCACACAGAGACCCACAGACTCACCACACAGAGACCCACAGACTCACCACAGAGACCCACAGACTCACCACACAGAGACCCACAGACTCACCACACAGAAACCCACAGACTCACCACACAGAGACCCACAGACTCACCACACAGAGACCCACAGACTCACCACACAGAGACCCACAGACTCACCACACAAAGACCCACAGACTCACCATACAGAAACCCACAGACTCACCACACAGAGACCCACAGACTCACCACACAGAGACCCACAGACTCACCACACAGAGACCCACAGACTCACCACACAGATAGCCACAGACTCACCACACAGAGACCCACAGACTCACCACACAAAGACCCACAGACTCACCACACAGAAACCCACAGACTCACCACACAGAGACCCACAGACTCACCACAGAGACCCACAGACTCACCACATAGAGACCCACAGACTCACCACACAGAGACCCACAGACTCACCACACAGATACCCATAGACTCACCACACAGAGACCCACAGACTCACCACACAGAGACCCATAGACTCACCACACAGTGACCCACATACTCACCACACAGAGACCCACAGACTCTCCACAGAGACCCACAGACTCACCATACAGAGACCCACAGACTCACCACACAGAGACCCACAGACTCACCACACAGAGACCCACAGACTCACCACACAGAGACCCACAGACTCACCACACAGAGACCCACAGACTCACCACACAGAGACCCACAGACTCACAACACAGAGACCCACAGACTCACCACACAGATACCCATAGACTCACCACACAGAGACCCACAGACTCACCACACAAAGACCCACAGACTCACCACACAGAAACCCACAGACTCACCACACAGAGACCCACAGACTCACCACACAGAGACCCATAGACCCACCACACAGAGACCCACAGACTCACCACACAGAGACCCACAGACTCATCACACAGAGACCCACAGACTCACCACACAGAGACCCACAGACTCACCACACAGATACCCATAGACTCACCACACAGAGACCCACAGACTCACTACACAGAGACCCATAGACTCACCACACAGAGACCCACAGACTCACCACACAGAGACCCACAGACTCACCACACAGAGACCCACAGACTCACCACACAGAGACCCACAGACTCACCACACAGAGACCCACAGACTCACCACACAGAGACCCACAGACTCACCACACAGAGACCCACAGACTCACCACACAGAGACCCACAGACTCACCACACAGAGACCCACAGACTCACCACACAGAGACCCACAGACTCACCACACAGAGACCCACAGACTCACCACACAGAGACCGACAGACTCACCACACAGAGACCCACAGACTCACCACACAGAGACCCACAGACTCACCACACAGAGACCCACAGACTCACTACACAGAGACCCACAGACTCACCACACAGAGACCCACAGACTCACCACACAGAGACCCACAGACTCACCACACAGACACCCATAGACTCACCACACAGAGACCCACAGACTCATCACACAGAGACTCACAGACTCACCACACAGAGACCCATAGACTCACCACACAGAGACCCATAGACTCATCACACAGAGACCCATAGACTCACCACACAGAGACCCATAGACTCACCACACAGAGACTCATAGACTCACCACACAGAGACCCATAGACTCACCACACATAGACCCACAGACTCACCACACAGAGACCCACAGACTCACCACACAGAGACTCAACACGCAGAGACCCATAGACTCACTACACAGAGACCCATAGACTCACCACACATAGACCCACAGACTCACCCACAGAGACCCACAGACTCACCACACAGAGACCCACAGACTCACCACACAGAGACCCACAGACTCACCACACAAAGACCCACAGACTCACCCACAGAGACCCACAGACTCACCACACAGAGACCCATAGACTCACCATGACTGGGTTCACGGTGTGTGTGTGTGTCTGTGTGTGTGTGTCTGTGTGTGTGTTTTACTGTGTCTGTCTGTGTGTCTGTCTGTGTGTGTGTTTCTGCGTGCGTGTCTGTGTGTGTGTGTGTGTGTCTGTGTGTGTCTGTGTGTGTGTGACATCATAACAACAGTCTGGACCACTGGACGGGTTCCACAGGATTGGAAGGATTCCCTGGTGGTCCCCCTTTTTAAGAAGGGGGACCGCACAGACTGTAACAACTACAGGGGCATCTCACTCCTCAGTGTGCCAGGAAAGGTCCTGGCAAGGATTATTCAACATCGCCTTGCCAGGCACGCTGAGGAGAGGCTTGCGGAGCCCCAATGCGGTTTCAGGAAAGGGCGGTCCTGCACAGATGCCATTTTTTCTGTCAGTCTGCTACAGCAGAGGTGTAGGGAATTCCAACAAGACCTACATCTCTGCTTTATTGACCTGGTCAAGGCCTATGATACCATCAGTAGGCCTGGGCTCTGGGTTGTTCTTCGTGCTTTTGGAGTACCTGACCCTCTGCTCACGATCATTAAGGACCTTCATGATGGTGAGCGGGCCCGGGTAAAACTACGTGGCCGGGAGTCAGAGCCATTCCCTGTACACCTTGGGGTGCGACAGGGATGTCCTCTGGCTCCCACATTATTTAACATCTATTTTGACCACGTAGTTCGTGAAGCCTTCAATAGCTGTACCGGGGGAATCTCCATATAGTACAGATATAATGGGAGGCTGATCGATGCCCGGGTGCGGTCAAGGGATGGCTCTCTATTGCTCAACCATGTTATGTATGCTGATGATTTGGTAATAGCTGCACATTCGGAGGAGGAGTTGGAGACGCTGCTGCTGAGACTGGAGCGTGCCACTAAGAGGTGGGGCCTTACCATCAGCCCCACCAAAACTAAGCACCTGCCTGGGTATTTTGTACCATCGGACACTCCACCCCCACAACTCCCAATTGGTGATGGGGCAGTTGTGGAGAGAGTGGAGAGTTTCCCATACCTGGGCAGTGTGCTTATGACTGGCTCCAGTTTAACAGCAGAGGTCTCACTCCGAATCAGTCGAGCGGCAATATCTTTTCATCGGTTGCGTAACGCTGTGTGGAAGCTACCTGGTCTGTCGCTCCGCACTAAGCTTCAGGTCTTCTCGGCCACGGTCATTCCCTCCCTTCTCTACACTTGCGAAACGTGGACCCCCCTAATGGAACATCTTCGCCGGTTAGAAACATTTAGGCTTGCCTGCCTACGATCCATCCTGGGTTTAACCAGACTGGATTGTGTGAGGAGCTCAAAAATCCTTGAAAGATCTGGGCAAGGTCCCATCGGTGAGCTCCTCCGGCGGGGAAGGCTGCGATGGCTGGGTCATGTAGCCCGCATGCCCAGCCACCGCATGCCGAAACAGCTTTTGTTCGGCCGGATTGAGGGGGCTAAGCGGGCGCGGCACGGGCTATAGAAGAGATGGAGTGATGTGGTACAGGAGGACGTGGAGTTGAGTGGACTTGCCAATGACTGGTACCAGCGGTGTCAAGATCGGCCTCTGTGGAGGAGGCTCGTGAAGGACGCTACTGGGCAGTTGGAGGCAGTCGCCCTCCAACAACAACGGAGGGCGGAGGAGCGACGCTCAGAACAACGAGCGGAGCGCCGGGTGGCTGAAGCACAGCAGGTTGGCACAGTAGGGGGCACAGGTGGTGCACCAGCCAGTCATCTCAGTCAGTCGACCCGTGGCACCTGGGTCTGCCCCGTGACCTCCTGCCAGCAGGCGTTCGACACTTCACCTGGCCTCAGGGTGCACATGGCCTGGCACAAGCGTCGTGGTGATGTCACCGCCACTTAGTGGCGAATGGCGTTTGTTGTTGTTGTCCTAGTGTGTGTGTCTGAGAGTGAGTCTGTGTGTGTGTGTCTGTGTGTGTGTGTATCTGTGTGTGACTGTGTGTGTGTGACTGTGTGTGTGTCTGTGTGTGTGTGTCTGTGTGTGTGTGTGTCTGTGTGTGTGTGTCTGTGTGTGTGTGTCTGTGTGTGACTGTGTGTGTGTGTGTGTCTGTGTGTGTGTGTGACTGTGTGTGTCTGTGTGTCTGTGTCTGTGTGTGTGTGTCTGTGTGTCTGTGTGTGTGTCTGTGTCTGTGTGTGTGTGTGTCTGAGAGTGAGTCTGTGTGTGTGTGTCTGTGTGTGACTGTGTGTGTGACTGTGTGTGTGTGTCTGTGTGTGACTGTGTGTGTGACTGTGTGTGTGTCTGTGTGTGTGTGTCTGTGTGTGTGTGTCTGTGTGTGTGTGTCTGTGTGTGTGTGTCTGTGTGTCTGTGTGTGACTGTGTGTGTGACTGTGTGTGTGACTGTGTGTGTGACTGTGTGTGTGTGACTGTGTGTGACTGTGTGTGTGACTGTGTGTGTGACTGTGTGTGACTGTGTGTGACTGTGTGTGTGACTGTGTGTGTGACTGTGTGTGTGACTGTGTGTGTGACTGTGTGTGTGACTGTGTGTGTGACTGTGTGTGTGACTGTGTGTGTGTCTGTGTGTGACTGTGTGTGTGACTGTGTGTGTGTCTGTGTGTGTGTGACTGTGTGTGTGTGACTGTGTGTGTGACTGTGTGACTGTGTGTGTGTGTGTGACTGTGTGTGTGACTGTGTGTGACTGTGTGTGTGACTGTGTGTGTGTGACTGTGTGTGTGTGACTGTGTGTGTGACTGTGTGTGTGTCTGTGTGTGTGTCTGTGTGTGTGACTGTGTGTGTGTCTGTGTGTGTGACTGTGTGTGACTGTGACTGTGTGACTGTGTGTGACTGTGTGTGACTGTGTGTGTGACTGTGTGTGTGTCTGTGTGTGACTGTGTGTGTGTGACTGTGTGTGTGTGTGACTGTGTGTGTGTCTGTGTGTGTGACTGTGTGTGACTGTGTGTGTGTGACTGTGTGTGTGTGACTGTGTGTGTGTCTGTGTGTGTGACTGTGTGTGTGTCTGTGTGTCTTTGTGTGCAGGTCTGGAGGTTGATCACCAATTTTCTTTTCTTTGGACCGGTGGGATTCAACTTCCTCTTCAACATGGTCTTCCTGTATCCTACATCAACATCATTAACAACATAATCATTAACAACATCATCATCAACATCATCATCATGGTCTTCCTGTATCCTACATCAACATCATCAGCATCATCATCATCATCAACATGGTCTTCCTGTATCCTACATCATCAGCATCATCATCATGGTCTTCCTGTATCCTTCATCAGCATCATCATCAACATCATGGTCTTCCTGTATCCTTCATCAGCATCATCATCAACATCATGGTCTTCCTGTATCCTACATCATCAACATCATCATCAACATGGTCTTCCTGTATCCTACATCATCAACATCATCAACATCATCATCATCAACATGGTCTTCCTGTATCCTACATCATCATCAGCATCAACATCATCAACATCATAATCATCAACATGGTCTTCCTGTATCCTACATCATCATCAGCATCATCATCATCAACATGGTCTTCCTGTATCCTACATCATCATCAACATGGTCTTCCTGTATCCTACATCAACATCATCATCAGCATCAACATCATCAACATCATCATCAACATGGTCTTCCTGTATCCTACATCATCATCAGCATCATCATCAACATGGTCTCCCTGTATCCTACATCATCATCAGCATCATCATCATCAACATGGTCTTCCTGTATCCTACATCAACATCATCATCATCAACATGGTCTTCCTGTATCCTACATCAACATCATCATCATCAACATGGTCTTCCTGTATCCTACATCAACATCATCATCATCAACATGGTCTTCCTGTATCCTACATCATCATCAACATGGTCTTCCTGTATCCTACATCATCATCAGCATCATCATCATCATCAGCAGCATCTTTAACATGGTCTTCCTGTATCCTACATCATCAACATCAGCATCATCATCAGGAGCAGCAGCATCATCATCATCAACATCATCAACATCATCATCATGGTCATCCTGTATCCTACATCATCATCAACATCATCAACAGCATCAACATCATCATCCTTAACAACATCATCATTAACATCATCATCAACATCATCATCATCATCAACATCATCAACATCATCATGGTCTTCCTGTATCCTACATCATCATCATCATTAACATCATCAACATCATCAACATCATCAACAACATCATCATCATCAACATCATCAACATCAGCAGCATCATCATCAGCAGCAGCATCAACATCAACATCATCAACATCATCATCAACATTATCATCAACATCATCAGCAGCATCATCAACATCATAAACAACATCATCATCAACATCATCAACATCATCATCAACATCATCATCAGCATCATCAGCAGCAGCATCATCAGCCTCAGCATCATCATCAGCAGCATCATCAGCAGCATCAGCAGCATCATCAGCAGCAGCATCATCAGCCACATCATCAACAGCATCATCAACAGCATCAGCAGCAGCAGCATCATCAACAGCATCATCAACAGAATCATCATCAACATCAACATCATTAACATCATCATCAGCAGCATCATCATCAACAACATCATCATCAGCAGCATCATCATCAACATCATCAACATCATCATCATCAACATCATCAACATCGTCATCAATGGCATCGTCATCAGCAGCATCATCAGCAGCATCGTCATCATCAACATCATCATCAACATCATCAATCATCATCATCAGCCTCATCGTGAGTGATCATGCATGAGTCGGTGGGGGTTGTTGTGGTGGTGGTTGTTGTGGTTGTTGTTGACTTAACGTTGCCATAGTTACCGCTACTGCCGCATGCTGGAGGAGGGGTCGTGGTGGTTGTTATTGTGATTGTTGTTGTTGTGGTTGTTGTTGTTGTGGTTGTTGTTGTTGTTGACTTTACGTTGCCATAGTTACCGCTACTGCCGCATGCTGGAGGAGGGGTTGTGGTGGTTGTTGTTGTGATTGTTGTTGTGGTTGTGGTTGTTGTGGTTGTTGTTGTTGTGGTTGTTGTTGTGGTTGTTGTTGTGGTTGTTGTTGACTTAACGTTGCCATAGTTACCGCTACTGCCGCATGTTGGAGGAGGGGTCGTGGTGGTGGTTGTTGTGGTTGTTGTTGTGGTGGTTGTTGTGGTTGTTGTTGTTGTGGCTGTTGTTGTTGTTGACTTGATGTTGCCATAGTTACCGCTACTGCCGGATGTTGGAGGAGGGGTTGTTGTGGTTGTGGTGGCTGTTGTTGTTGTGGTTGTTGTTGTGGTTGTTGTTGTTGTGGTTGTTGTTGTTGTTGTGGTTGTTGTTGACTTGACGTTGCCATAGTTACCGCTACTGCCGGATGCTGGAGGAGGGGTTGTGGTGGTTGTTGTTGTGGTTGTTGTTGTTGTGGCTATTGTTGTGGTTGTTGTTGTGGTTGTTGTTGTGGTTGTTGTTGTTGACTTAACGTTGCCATAGTTACCGCTACTGCCGCATGTTGGAGGAGGGGTCGTGGTGGTGGTTGTTGTGGTTGTTGTTGTGGTGGTTGTTGTTGTTGTTGTGGCTGTTGTTGTTGTTGACTTGACGTTGCCATAGTTACCGCTACTGCCGGATGTTGGAGGAGGTGTTGTTGTGGTTGTGGTGGCTGTTGTTGTTGTGGTTGTTGTTGTGGTTGTTGTGGTTGTTGTTGTGGTTGTTGTTGTTGTGGCTGTTGTTGTGGTTGTTGTTGACTTGACGTTGCCATAGTTACCGCTACTGCCGGATGTTGGAGGAGTGGTTGTTGTGGTTGTGGTGGCTGTTGTTGTTGTGGTTGTTGTTGTGGTTGTTGTTGTGGTTGTTGTTGTTGTGGCTGTTGTTGTGGTTGTTGTTGACTTAACGTTGCCATAGTTACCGCTACTGCCGGATGTTGGAGGAGGGGTTGTTGTGGTTGTTGTTGTTGTGGTTGTTGTTGTTGTTGTGGTTGTTGTTGTGGTTGTTGTTGTTGTGGCTGTTGTTGTGGTTGTTGTTGACTTAACGTTGCCATAGTTACCGCTACTGCCGGATGTTGGAGGAGGGGTCGTTCCGTGGACGGACGGCCGACTTTGTCTTCATGTTCCTGTTCGGCGGCCTGCTCATGAGCGTATCCTCTCTTACATATAATACACTACACTATATATACTACACTATACACTACACTATATACTACTATACACTACACTATATACACACTACTATATATACTATATACTACTATACACACTACTATATACACTACTAAACTACTGCTCATGAGCGTATCCTCTTTTACATATAATACACTACACTATATATACTACACTATACACTACACTATATACTATATACTACTATACACTACACTATATACACACTACTATATATACTATATACTACTATACACACTACTATATACACTACTATACTACTGCTCATGAGCATATCCTCTTTTACATATAATACACTACACTATATATACTACACTATACACTACACTATATACTACTATACACTACACTATATACACACTACTATATATACTATATACTACTATACACACTACTATATACACTACTAAACTACTGCTCATGAGCGTATCCTCTTTTACATATAATACACTACACTATATATACTACACTATATACTACTATACACTACACTATATACACACTACTATATATACTATATACTACTATACACACTACTATATACACTACTAAACTACTGCTCATGAGCGTATCCTCTTTTACATATAATACTATACTATATATACTACACTATACACTACACTATATATACTATATACTACTATACACTACACTATATACACTACTATACTACTGCTCATGAGCGTATCCTCTCTTACATATAATACTATTATATACACTACTATACTACTACACTATACACTATTACACTATACACTACTACACTATACACTACTACACTATACACTACTACACTATACACTACTACACTATACACTACTATACTATACACTACTACACTATACACTACTACACTATACACTACTACACTATACACTACTACACTATACACTACTACACTATACACTACTACACTATACACTACTACACTATACACTACTACACTATACACTACTACACTATACACTACTACACTATACACTACTACACTATACACTACTACACTATTACACTACTACACTATTACACTACTACACTATTACACTACTACACTATACACTACTACACTATACACTACTACACTATACACTACTACACTATACACTACTACACTATACACTACTACACTATACACTACTACACTATACACTACTACACTATACACTACTACACTATACACTACTACACTATACACTACTACACTATACACTACTACACTATACACTACTACACTATACACTACTACACTATACACTACTACACTATACACTACTACACTATACACTACTACACTATACACTACTACACTATACACTACTACACTATACACTACTACACTATACACTACTACACTATACACTACTACACTATACACTACTACACTATACACTACTACACTATACACTACTACACTATACACTACTACACTATACACTACTACACTATACACTACTACACTATACACTACTACACTATACACTACTACACTATACACTACTACACTATACACTACTACACTATACACTACTACACTATACACTACTACACTATACACTACTACACTATACACTACTACACTATACACTACTACACTATACACTACTACACTATTACACTACTACACTATTACACTACTACACTATACACTACTACACTATACACTACACACACCACACACACACACACACACTCACCACATTACACACAACACACACACACCACACACCACACACACCACACACACCACACCACACAATCACCACGTTGTCTAAACCTTGACAATCCATCCCCACGTTGGTCACACACCACACACACCACACACCACGACACAGCTGTGCGGCCTGTGTGTGAACCTCGTGTTCCTGGGCCAGGCGTTCACCATCATGCTGGTGTATGTGTGGAGCCGACGGAACCCTTACGTGCGGATGAACTTCTTCGGCCTTCTCAACTTCCAGGCGCCCTTCCTGCCGTGGGTGCTCATGGGATTCTCCCTCCTGCTGGGGAACTCCGTCATTGTGGACCTGCTCGGTACATGTGGGACACCAGCAGGGCATTGTGGGGGTGGAGGAGGTGGTGTTGTTGTGATGGTGGTGGTGTTGTGATGGTGGTGTTGTGAGGGTGGCGTTGTGATGGTGGTGTTGTGGTGGTGGTGTTGTGAGGGTGGTGTTGTGTTGGTGGTGTTGTGGTGGTGGTGTTGTGGGGGTGGTGTTGTGATGGTGGTGGTATTGTGATGGTGGTGTTGTGATGGTGGTGTTGTGATGGTGGTGTTGTGATGGTGGTGTTGTTGTGATGGTGGTGTTGTGATGGTGGTGTTGTGATGGTGGTGTTGTGATGGTGTTGTTGTGATGGTGGTGGTGTTGTGATGGTGGTGTTGTGAGGGTGGCGTTGTGGTGGTGGTGTTGTGGTGGTGGTGTTGTGAGGGTGGTGTTGTGATGGTGGTGTTGTGATGGTGGTGTTGTGATGGTGGTGTTGTTGTGATGGTGGTGTTGGTGTTGTTGTGATGGTGGTGTTGTGTTGGTGGTGTTGTGGTGGTGGTGTTGTGGGGGTGGTGTTGTGATGGTGGTGGTATTGTGATGGTGGTGTTGTGATGGTGGTGTTGTGATGGTGGTGTTGTGATGGTGGTGTTGCTGTGATGGTGGTGTTGTGATGGTGGTGTTGTGATGGTGGTGTTGTTGTGATGGTGGTGGTGTTGTGATGGTGGTGTTGTGAGGGTGGCGTTGTGATGGTGGTGTTGTGGTGGTGGTGTTGTGAGGGTGGTGTTGTGATGGTGGTGTTGTGATGGTGGTGTTGTGATGGTGGTGTTGTTGTGATGGTGGTGTTGGTGTTGTTGTGATGGTGGTTTTGTGTTGGTGGTGTTGTGGTGGTGGTGTTGTGGGAGTGGTGTTGTGATGGTGGTGGTATTGTGATGGTGGTGTTGTGATGGTGGTGTTGTGATGGTGGTGTTGTGATGGTGGTGTTGTGAGCGTGGTATTGTGAGGGTGGTGTTGTGATGGTGGTGTTGTGTTGGTGGTGTTGTGGGGGTGGTGTTGTGAGGGTGGTGTTGTGATGGTGGTGTTCTGGGGATGGTGTTGTGATGGTGGTGTTGTGATGGTGGTGTTGTGAGGGTGGTGTTGTGATGGTGGTGTTGTGAGCGTGGTATTGTGAGGGTGGTGTTGTGATGGTGGTATTGTGATGGTGGTGTTGTGATGGTGGTGTTGTGGTGGTGGTGTTGTGGTGGTGGTGTTGTGATGGTGGTGTTGTGATGGTGGTATTGTGATGGTGGTGTTGTGGTGGTGGTGTTGTGAGGGTGGTGTTGTGATGGTGGTGTTGTGATGGTGGTGTTGTGAGCGTGGTGTTGTGATGGTGGTGTTGTGATGGTGGTGTTGTGTTGGTGGTGTTGTGATGGTGGTGTTGTGATGGTGGTGTTGTGTTGGTGGTGTTGTGAGGGTGGTATTGTGAGGGAGGTGTTGTGACGGTGGTGTTGTGAGGGAGGTGTTGTGATGGTGGTATTGTGAGGGTGGTGTTGTGGGCGTGGTATTGTGATGGTGGTGTTGTGATGGTGGTGTTGTGATGGTGGTGTTGTGATGGTGGTGTTGTGATGGTGGTGTTGTGTTGGTGGTGTTGTGGGGGTGGTGTTGTGAGGGTGGTGTTGTGATGGTGGTGTTCTGGGGATGGTGTTGTGATGGTGGTATTGTGATGGTGGTGTTGTGAGGGTGGTGTTGTGATGGTGGTGTTGTGAGCGTGGTATTGTGAGGGTGGTGTTGTGATGGTGGTATTGTGATGGTGGTGTTGTGATGGTGGTGTTGTGGTGGTGGTGTTGTGAGGGTGGTGTTGTGATGGTGGTGTTGTGATGGTGGTGTTGTGAGCGTGGTGTTGTGAGCGTGGTGTTGTGATGGTGGTGTTGTGATGGTGGTGTTGTGTTGGTGGTGTTGTGATGGTGGTGTTGTGAGGGTGGTGTTGTGATGGTGGTGTTGTGATGGTGGTGTTGTGTTGGTGGTGTTGTGAGGGTGGTGTTGTGATGGTGGTGTTGTGATGGTGGTATTGTGATGGTGGTGTTGTGATGGTGGTGTTGTGATGGTGGTGTTGTGTTGGTGGTGTTGTGAGGGTGGTGTTGTGTTGGTGGTGTTGTGATGGTGGTGTTGTGAGGGTGGTATTGTGAGGGAGGTGTTGTGACGGTGGTGTTGTGAGGGAGGTGTTGTGATGGTGGTATTGTGAGGGTGGTGTTGTGGGCGTGGTATTGTGAGCGTGGTGTTGTGATGGTGGTGTTGTGATGGTGGTGTTGTGATGGTGGTATTGTGAGCGTGGTATTGTGATGGTGGTGTTGTGAGGATGGTATTGTGAGGGTGGTGTTGTGAGCGTGGTATTGTGATGGTAGTGTTGTGAGGGTGGTATTGTGAGCGTGCTATTGTGATGGTGGTATTGTGATGGTGGTGTTGTGAGGGAGGTGTTGTGATGGTGGTGTTGTGAGGGAGGTGTTGTGATGGTGGTGTTGTGATGGTGGTGTTGTGTTGGTGGTGTTGTGATGGTGGTGTTGTGATGGTGGTGTTGTGAGGGTGGTATTGTGAGGGAGGTGTTGTGACGGTGGTGTTGTGAGGGAGGTGTTGTGATGGTGGTATTGTGAGGGTGGTGTTGTGGGCGTGGTATTGTGATGGTGGTGTTGTGATGGTGGTGTTGTGATGGTGGTGTTGTGATGGTGGTGTTGTGATGGTGGTGTTGTGTTGGTGGTGTTGTGGGGGTGGTGTTGTGAGGGTGGTGTTGTGATGGTGGTGTTCTGGGGATGGTGTTGTGATGGTGGTATTGTGATGGTGGTGTTGTGAGGGTGGTGTTGTGATGGTGGTGTTGTGAGCGTGGTATTGTGAGGGTGGTGTTGTGATGGTGGTATTGTGATGGTGGTGTTGTGATGGTGGTGTTGTGGTGGTGGTGTTGTGAGGGTGGTGTTGTGATGGTGGTGTTGTGATGGTGGTGTTGTGAGCGTGGTGTTGTGAGCGTGGTGTTGTGATGGTGGTGTTGTGATGGTGGTGTTGTGTTGGTGGTGTTGTGATGGTGGTGTTGTGAGGGTGGTGTTGTGATGGTGGTGTTGTGATGGTGGTGTTGTGAGGGTGGTGTTGTGATGGTGGTGTTGTGATGGTGGTATTGTGATGGTGGTGTTGTGATGGTGGTGTTGTGATGGTGGTGTTGTGTTGGTGGTGTTGTGAGGGTGGTGTTGTGTTGGTGGTGTTGTGATGGTGGTGTTGTGAGGGTGGTATTGTGAGGGAGGTGTTGTGACGGTGGTGTTGTGAGGGAGGTGTTGTGATGGTGGTATTGTGAGGGTGGTGTTGTGGGCGTGGTATTGTGAGCGTGGTGTTGTGATGGTGGTGTTGTGATGGTGGTGTTGTGATGGTGGTATTGTGAGCGTGGTATTGTGATGGTGGTGTTGTGAGGGTGGTATTGTGAGGGTGGTGTTGTGAGCGTGGTATTGTGATGGTGGTGTTGTGAGGGTGGTATTGTGAGCGTGCTATTGTGATGGTGGTATTGTGATGGTGGTGTTGTGAGGGAGGTGTTGTGATGGTGGTGTTGTGAGGGAGGTGTTGTGATGGTGGTGTTGTGATGGTGGTATTGTGAGCGTGGTATTGTGATGGTGGTGTTGTGAGGGTGGTATTGTGAGCGTGCTATTGTGATGGTGGTATTGTGATGGTGGTGTTGTGAGAGTGGTGTTGTGATAGTGGTGTTGTGATGGTGGTATTGTGATGGTGGTATTGTGATGGTGGTGTTGTGATGGTGGTATTGTGATGGTGGTGTTGTGATGGTGGTGTTGTGATGGTGGTATTGTGATGGTGGTATTGTGAGGGTGGTGTTGTGATGGTGGTATTGTGAGGGTGGTGTTGTGGGCGTGGTATTGTGATGGTGGTGTTGTGATGGTGGTATTGTGATGGTGGTGTTGTGATGGTGGTGTTGTGATGGTGGTATTGTGGGTGTGGTATTGTGATGGTGGTGTTGTGATGGTGGTGTTGTGATGGTGGTGTTGTGATGGTGGTATTGTGAGGGTGGTGTTGTGGGCGTGGTATTGTGATGGTGGTGTTGTGATGGTGGTGTTGTGTTGGTGGTGTTGTGGTGGTGGTGTTGTGATGGTGGTGTTGTGATGGTGGTGTTGTTGTGATGGTGGTGTTGTGGGGGTGGTGTTGTGAGGGTGGTGTTGTGATGGTGGTATTGTGATGGTGGTGTTGTGATGGTGGTGTTGTGATGGTGGTGTTGTGATGGTGGTGTTGTGATGGTGGTGTTGTGATGGTGGTGTTGTGATGGTGGTGTTGTGAGGGTGGTATTGTGAGCGTGGTGTTGTGATGGTGGTGTTGTGATGGTGGTGTTGTGATGGTGGTATTGTGAGCGTGGTGTTGTGAGGGTGGTATTGTGAGGGTGGTGTTGTGAGCGTGGTATTGTGATGGTGGTGTTGTGAGGGTGGTATTGTGAGCGTGCTATTGTGATGGTGGTATTGTGATGGTGGTGTTGTGAGAGTGGTGTTGTGATAGTGGTGTTGTGATGGTGGTATTGTGATGGTGGTATTGTGATGGTGGTGTTGTGATGGTGGTATTGTGATGGTGGTGTTGTGATGGTGGTATTGTGATGGTGGAATTGTGGGTGTGGTATTGTGAGGGTGGTGTTGTGGGCGTGGTATTGTGATGGTGGTGTTGTGATGGTGGTATTGTGATGGTGGTGTTGTGATGGTGGTGTTGTGATGGTGGTATTGTGATGGTGGTATTGTGGGTGTGGTATTGTGATGGTGGTGTTGTGATGGTGGTGTTGTGATGGTGGTGTTGTGATGGTGGTATTGTGAGGGTGGTGTTGTGGGCGTGGTATTGTGATGGTGGTGTTGTGATGGTGGTGTTGTGTTGGTGGTGTTGTGGTGGTGGTGTTGTGATGGTGGTGTTGTGATGGTGGTGTTGTTGTGATGGTGGTGTTGTGGGGGTGGTGTTGTGAGGGTGGTGTTGTGATGGTGGTATTGTGATGGTGGTGTTGTGATGGTGGTGTTGTGATGGTGGTGTTGTGATGGTGGTGTTGTGATGGTGGTGTTGTGATGGTGGTATTGTGAGGGTGGTGTTGTGGGCGTGGTATTGTGAGCGTGGTGTTGTGATGGTGGTGTTGTGATGGTGGTATTGTGAGCGTGGTATTGTGATGGTGGTGTTGTGAGGGTGGTGTTGTGAGCGTGGTATTGTGATGGTGGTGTTGTGAGGGTGGTATTGTGAGCGTGCTATTGTGATGGTGGTATTGTGATGGTGGTGTTGTGAGAGTGGTGTTGTGATAGTGGTGTTGTGATGGTGGTATTGTGATGGTGGTATTGTGATGGTGGTGTTGTGATGGTGGTATTGTGATGGTGGTGTTGTGATGGTGGTATTGTGATGGTGGAATTGTGGGTGTGGTATTGTGATGGTGGTGTTGTGATGGTGGTGTTGTGATGGTGGTATTGTGATGGTGGTATTGTGAGGGTGGTGTTTTGATGGTGGTATTGTGAGGGTGGTGTTGTGGGCGTGGTATTGTGATGGTGGTGTTGTGATGGTGGTATTGTGATGGTGGTGTTGTGATGGTGGTGTTGTGATGGTGGTATTGTGATGGTGGTATTGTGGGTGTGGTATTGTGATGGTGGTGTTGTGATGGTGGTGTTGTGATGGTGGTATTGTGAGGGTGGTGTTGTGGGCGTGGTATTGTGATGGTGGTATTGTGATGGTGGTGTTGTGATGGTGGTGTTGTGTGATGGTGTGACACGCGTGTTACGTGTTACATGTGTGTAGGTGTAGCGGTGGGTCACGTGTTACGTGTGTGTGACACACGTGTTACATGTGTGTTACATGTGTGTAGGTATAGCGGTGGGTCACGTGTTACACGTGTTACATGTGTGTAGGTGTAGCGGTGGGTCACGTGTTACGTGTGTGTGACACGCGTGTTACATGTGTGTAGGTATAGCGGTGGGTCACGTGTACTACTTCTTGGAGGACGTCTTCCCCACGCAGCCCGGAGGGACTCGCCTCCTCAAGACACCGCACCTCCTGTGAGACGCGGCAGAGACACACACACACAGAGACACACACACAGAGACACACACACACAGACACACACACACACAGTCACACACACACAGTCACACACACAGACACACAGACAGAGACACACATACAGTCACACACACACACAGTCACACACACACACAGTCACACACACACAGACACACACACACAGGCACACACAGAAACACACAGAGACACACACACACATAGACACACACAGAGACACACACACACACAGACACACACACACAGACACACACACACAGACACACAGACACACACACACAGAGACACACACAGAGACACACACACACACAGACACACACACACAGACACACACACACAGACACACACACACAGAGACACACACACAGACACACACACACACACAGACACACACACACAGACACACAGACACACACACACAGAGACACACACACAGACACACACACACACAGACACGCACACACAGACACACAGACTGACACATACAGACACACACAGAGACACACACAGACACACACACACACAGACACACACAGACACAACAACAACAACCGCCATTCGCCACTAAGTGGCGGTGACGTCACCACGACGCTTGTGCCAGGCTATGTGCACCGTGAGGCCACGTGAAGTGTCGAACGCCCGCTGGCAGGAGGTCACTGGGCAGACCCAGGTGCCACGGGTCGACTGACTGAGATGACTGGCTGATGCACCACCTGTGCCCCCTACTGTGCCAACCTGCTGTGCTTTAGCCACCCGGCGCTCCGCTCGTTGTTCTGAGCGTCGCTCCTCCGCCCTCCGTTGTTGTTGGAGGGCGATTGCCTCCAATTGCCCAGTAGCGTCCTTCACGAGCCTCCTCCACAGAGGCCGATCTTGACACCGCTGGTACCAGTCATCGGCAAGTCCACTCAGCTCCACGTCCTCCTGTACCACATCACTCCATCTCTTCTCTAGCCCGTGCCGCGCCCATTTAGCCCCCTCAATCCGGCCGAACAAAAGCTGTTTCGGCATGCGGTGGCTGGGCATGCGGGCTACATGACCCATCCATCGCAGCCTTGCCCACAACTGCCCTATCACCGATTGGGAGTTGTGGGGGTGGAGTGTCCGATGGTACAAAATACCCAGGCAGGTGCTTAGTTTTGGTGGGGCTGATGGTAAGGCCCCACCTCTTAGTGGCACGCTCCAGTCTCAGCAACAGCATCTCCAACTCCTCCTCTGAATGAGCAGCTATTACCAAATCATCTGCATACATAACGTGGTTGAGCAATAGGGAGCTATCCCTTGACCGCACCCGGGCATCGATCAGCCTCCCATTATATCTGTACCATTTGGAGATTCCCCCGGTACAGCTATTGAAGGCTTCACGAACTACGTGGTCAAAATAGATGTTAAATAATGTGGGAGCCAGAGGACATCCCTGTCGCACCCCAAGGTGTACAGGGAATGGCTCTGACTCCCGGCCACGTAGTTTTACCCGGGCCCGCTCACCATCATGAAGGTCCTTAATGATCGTGAGCAGAGGGTCAGGTACTCCAAAAGCACGAAGAACAACCCAGTGCCCAGGCCTACTGATGGTATCATAGGCCTTGACCAGGTCAATAAAGCAGAGATGTAGGTCTTGTTGGAATTCCCTACACCTCTGCTGTAGCAGACGGACAGAAAATATGGCATCTGTGCAGGACCGCCCTTTCCTGAAACCGCATTGGGGCTCCACAAGCCTCTCCTCAGCGTGCCTGGCAAGGCGATGTTGAATAATCCTTGCCAGGACCTTTCCCGGCACACTGAGGAGTGAGATGCCCCTGTAGTTGTTACAGTCTGTGCGGTCCCCCTTCTTTAAGAGGGGGACCACCAGGGCATCCTTCCAATCCTGCGGAACCCGTCCAGTGGTCCAGACTGTTGTTATGATGTCATATAGGGCAGTCTGTGCACAAACGCCACCCTCCCTCAGCATTTCGCTTGGGAGATCATCTCTGCCCGCTGCCTTTCCTGGTCTCAGACTCCGGATCGCCTTTAGTACTTCCTCAACAGATGGCACCTCAGCCAGCCACTCACAGGGGGTGACTTCTTCCAATATTTGAGGCACCGCAGCCTCAGCAGGGTCATCCCCACTTTGTGCCACGATGTTTTCCTGGCTGAGGGATTTCCCCTCCCCCAGGACCTCACAGAAATGCTCAGCAAATCTGCAAACCTGTTCCTGGGGGTCGGAGATTGGATCACCGTTTTTTCGCCTAATGATGATAATAGGTGTGGCGCTGCAGGTTACTTTTTTTATGGAGTTAAAGAGAGATTTGTGATCACGGGCCACTGAGGCAGACTCCATCTCCTCAGCAACCTGCGACCACCACCCATCCTTGCAGCGCCTCACGGCTCTCCGAACCTCCGAGCGAAGGCTGCGGTAAGCCTCCTCATTCTTTGACGTGGGATTCTGTAGCCGATGACAGTGGGCCTGTCGCTTTTTCTCAACCATCCTGAACACCTCTGTCAGCCAGGGTCTCTGGGGAGGTCTGGACCGCGTACCCACAGCAGCCATTGCAGCTGCATGAGTCACAGTCCTAAACCTCGCCCGTTTACCCTCGACATCAGGAGGAGTCGGGGACGATGCCAATCCCAGCCGCAAGCGATGATGAAATTCTCGCTTGCAACTTTCATCAGATAACTGAGACCAGGCCACTTTAGGTTGGAATGGGGTCCTGGGTGTACACCCACCACCGGAGTGGAAGAATGGCAGATCAGCTCCACGGTAGGTCCTGGTGTCAAGGACATGGGCTCGCATCTGCTGGTCCGTCACTATGTAGTCCAGCAGATGTTCTTGCTTGGACCCGGCATGCATCCATGATGTTGTGTGGATGCGCCGATGCCGGAACAGCGTGTTGGTAATTACAAGCCCATGGGCTGCACAAAAATCTAGCAGCCTCCTACCGTTGTTATTGAGCTGATCTGGCCCATGCCCTCCAAGCACTCCGGACCAGGTGCCAGCATCAAGACCAACTCCGGCATTGAAGTCACCCAACATGATGACTCTATCCCGAGGGGCCACTTTAGCCAGCACCTGTGACAGGAGGTCATAGAAGGCATCTGACTCATCGGCTTTGCCTGCATCCCTCCACAGATGTTCATCTTCGGTGGGGGCATAAGTAACCACGACCACCATTCCTCGCCTCCGGTTGATGGGAAGGCGAGCTCAAAGTAGCCTGGGGCTTACAGCTTCCCACACCTCACCGCCACGCTCCCACGCCCCCTTCATTCTTTTGTTCAAAAGAAGAGCCACACCCTGTTGTTTGGCAGTCTGCTGCCCCGAGTAGAGGACTGTCCACACCTCTCGGTGGCAGGAGCCAGAACCGGTCCACCGGACCTCCTGAATGCCACATAGATCCAGGCGGTACTGGTCCAGCTCCCGACAGAGGAGTGGCAGCCTCTCCTCCGCAGTGAGCGTTCGAACATTCCACGTGGCCACCCGTAGTGGTTTTTCGTTGTTTCTGGAGGAGCCCCGAGGGTAGAGATTCAATCCCCTGGCTCCGCCAATTGGGGTTTGGCCAGGAGACGTCATAGACGCCTGGCCCCCCGGGGCCTCCGGCACAAGCTTATTAGTTACATATTTCAGTTTAACTCGCGGTTTAGTGGTAATTAATTGAAGGTGGAGGGGTTACCAGCCCCTCGCACCCGTCCAGAGCCCCCGTGTAGCCCCTGTGGTGGACACAGACGCCATGAGGGGAGGAGCCAATCAAAATTGGCACCTCCCCCCACAGCACTGTCCACGACAGAGTTGCCCGTCCGAGAGATGCATGGAAATGATGCATAGAGATTTACCCCCTCTCACCCCATCTCTCCCCCCTCTCACCCCCTCCCCTACCCCCCCCTCTCACCCCCCTCCCCTACCCCCCCCAGGCACCTGCTGTTTGACCCCCCTGAGGAGGAGCCGGACTACACCCCCCTACCGGAGGACGCGCCGGGGGGGTACCGCTGGGGCGGGGGGGGGGCGGCGGCACAGCGCCCCCCCCCCGCAGGGGCGCCCAATGGGGGAGGGCGGCCAGGCGACGGGGAGGAGAACGGCGGGGCCTAGGCCTCGCCTAGCGAGGCCTAGGCCCCGCTAGGCCTCGCCTAGCGGGGCTAAGGCCTCGCCTAGTGGGGCTAAAGGCCTCGCCTAGCTGGGCTAGGCCTCGCCTAGCGGGGCTAAGGCCTCACCTAGTGGAGCCTAGGCCTCGCCTAGCTGGGCCAAGGCCTCGCCTAGCGGGGCCTAGGCCTCGCCTAGCGGGGCCTAGGCCTCGCCTAGCGGGGCCTAGGCCTCGCCTAGCGGGGCCTAGGCCTCGCCTAGCGGGGCCAAGGCCTCGCCTAGCGGGGCCAAGGCCTCGCCTAGCGGGGCCAAGGCTTCGCCTAGCGGGGCCAAGGCCTCGCCTAGCGGGGTCAAGGCCTCGCCTAGCGGGGCCTAGGCCTCGCCTAGCGGGGTCAAGGCCTCGCCTAGCGGGGTCAAGGCCTCGCCTAGCGGGGTCAAGGCCTCGCCTAGCGGGGCTAGGCCTCGCCTAGCAGGGGCATAGGCCCCACTAGGCCTCGCCTAGCGGGGCTAAGACCTCGCCTAGTGGGCCTAGGCCTTGCCTAGCGGGGCCTAGGCCTCGCCTAGCGGGGCCAAGGGGCCTCTCGCAGACACGGCGACAGACAGCGACATCTTAACATCGTCAACAACAACAACATCACCGTCAACAACATCTACATTGTCAACAATATCAACATTAACAACATCGTCAACAACGACAACAACATGAACACCATCAGCATTGACAACAACATCAACACCGTCAACATCATCAACAACATAAATATTGTCAGCAATAACAACATCGTCAACAACATCATCGACAACATTAACAACAACAACAACATCGTCAACAACATCATCGACAACATTAACAACAACAACAACAACATCGTCAACAACATCATCGAGAACAACATTGTCAACAACAACAACATCGTCATCAACATCATCGACAACAACATTGTCAACAACAACATCGTCAACAACATCAACATCATCGACAACAACATTGTCAACAACAACAACAACATCGTCAACATCATCAACATCATCGACAACAACATTGTCAACAACAACAACAACATCGTCAACATCATCAACATCATCGACAACAACATTGTCAACAACAACAACATCGTCATCAACATCATCGACAACAACATTGTCAACAACAACATCGTCAACATCATCAACATCATCGACAACAACATTGTCAACAACAACATCGTCAACATCATCAACATCATCGACAACAACATTGTCAACAACAACAACATCGTCAACAACGACAAAATCAACGCCAGCAACATCACTGCCATCAACATCGTCAACAACAACGACATCGTCAACAACAACATCAATACTATCAACATCGTCAACAGCGATAACATCGTCAACAACAACATCAATACTATCAACATCGTCAACAGCGATAACATCGTCAACAACACCATCAATACTATCAACATCGTCAACAACAACAACAACATCGTCAACAACACCATCAATACTATCAACATCGTCAACAACAACATTGTCAACATCAACATCACCAACACCATCAATACTAACAACATCGTCAACAACGACAACATCGTCAACAACAACATTGTCAACAACAACATCACCAACAACATCAATACTGTCAACATCGTCAACAACAACAACAACATCGTCAACAACAGCATCGTCAACAAGAACATCGTCAACAACAACATTGTCAACAACAACATCACCAACAACATCAATACTATCAACATCATCAACAACAACAACATCGTCAACAACGACAACATCGTCAACAACGACAACATCGTCAACAACAACATTGTCAACAACAACATCACCAACACCATCAATACTGTCAACATCGTCAACATCACCACCACCACCACTGTGTGACCCTCATGGGCTGTGTGTGTGCGTGTACAAATAGACAACGGTTTGGGCAACGACCCTCTTCCATGACACGTTGGGTTGGGGGGGGGGGGGTTAGCACCAGCTGATTTGGTCGTCAGCTGGGTCAGCTGTGACCTGGTGAGCCCCTTACACCACCACCACCATCATCATAACAACCACACGCTGGAGTTGAACTCTCACCTCTGAACTCCACTGGGTCACCTGTGACCTGGTGAGCCCCTTACACCACCACCATCATCATAACAACCACACGCTGGAGTTGAACTCTCACCTCTGAACTCTGCTGGGTCACCTGTGACCTGGTGAGCCTCTTACACCACCACCATCATCATCATAACAACCACACGCTGGAGTTGAACTCTCACCTCTGAACTCCACTGGGTCACCTGTGACCTGGTGAGTCTCTTACACCACCACCACCACCATCATAACAACCACACGCTGGAGTTGAACTCTCACCTCTGAACTCCACTGGGTCACCTGTGACCTGGTGAGTCTCTTACACCACCACCACCACCATCATAACAACCACACGCTGGAGTTGAACTCTCACCTCTGAACTCCACTGGGTCACCTGTGACCTGGTGAGCCTCTTACACCACCATCATAACAACCACACGCTGGAGTTGAACTCTCACCTCTGAACTCCACTGGGTCACCTGTGACCTGGTGAGCCCCTTACACCACCATCATCATCATCATAACAACCACACGCTGGAGTTGAACTCTCACATCTGAACTCCGCTGGGTCAGCTGTGACCTGGTGAGCCCCTTACACCACCACCATCATCATCATAACAACCACACGCTGGAGTTGAACTCTCACCTCTGAACTCCGCTGAAGAGGGGGCGAGACTGAGTGGAAAGTGGCTCTGTTACCACAACCACCACAACAACAACAACCACCACAACAACCACCACAACAACAACTACCACAACAACGACAGCTGCCACAACCACTACTACCACAACAACAACCACCACCACGACCACGACCACCAGCACCGTGCCGTGATTGGTTTTGGTGATTCTCGGCGTGGCTGGGACTCCCCTCCACCCCAATGCCCTCGACCGTTAGGACTGAGCGGACCTAGGGGAAAGACGGGGCACTTTGAACGCTGAGGTGTGCGTGCGTGTTTGTGCGTGCGCGTGTGAGCGTGAGTGTGTGTATGCATGTACGTGTCTGTGTGTACGTGTGTGTACGCGTGTTGTACGCATGTTGTACGCGTGTTGTACGCATGTTGTACGCATGTTGTACGCGTGTTGTACGTGTGTGTGTGTACGCATGTGTGCGTGTACGTACGCGAGTTTGTGCGTGCGCACGTGGGTTGATAAATATTTGGAATTTCGCAACGTTTTTGATTCTTTTTTTGAAGATTCCATTGGTGATGGTGATGATGGTGCTGCTCGTGGTGATGGTGATGATGGTGATGATGGTGCTGCTGGTGGTGATGGTGATGATGGTGGTGATGGTGATGATGGTGCTGCTGGTGGTGATGGTGATGATGGTGCTGCTGGTGGTGGTGGTGATGATGGTGGTGATGATGGTGCTGCTGGTGGTGATGGTGATGATGGTGCTGCTGGTGGTGGTGGTGATGATGGTGATGGTGGTGGTAGTGATATAACCTCTTGTCACAGGTGCTAGCTAAAGTGGCACCTCGGGATAGAGTCATCCTGATGGGCGACTTTAATGCCCGAGTTGGTCATGATGCTGGCACCTGGTCTGGAGTGATTGGAAGGCATGGGCCAGATCAGCTCAATAACAACGGTAGGAGGCTGCTAGATTTTTGTGCAGCCCATGGGCTTGTAATTACCAACATGCTGTTCCGGCATCGGCGCATCCACACAACATCATGGATGCATGCCGGGTCCAAGCAAGAACATCTGCTGGACTACATAGTGACATACCAGCGGATGCGAGCCCATGTCCTTGACACCAGGACCTATTGTGGAGCTGATCTGCCCACTGACCATCGACTTGTCATTTGTAAGATGCGCTTGCCATTCTTCCACTCCGGTGGTGGGTGTACACCCAGGACCCCATTCCAACCTAAAGTGGCCTGGTCTCAGTTATCTGATGAAAGTTGCGAGCGAGAATTTCATCATCGCTTGCGGCTGGGATTGGCATCGTCCCCCACTCCTGATGTCGAGGGTAAATGGGCGAGTTTCGATTTAAAGCTTTCGTGACTGCAGGGATTCATCTTCTTGGTTCTTTAGGTAAAGTTACGTAGAATGGGGATAAAATAATAAAAATTCTCACGACGTTTCGGAGGCAACACAAGCTTCCGTCTTCAGGTGGGACAGTCACAGCAAGATCGCTGATTAGCGATCTTGCTGGTTTAGGACTGTGATGCAGCGGCAATGGCTGCTTTGGGTACGCGGTCCAGACCTCCCCAGAGACCCTGGCTGACAGAGGTGTTCAAGATAGTTGAGAAAAAGCGACAGGCCCACTGTCATCGGCTACAGCATCCCACGTCAGAGAATGAGGAGGCTTACCGCAGCCTTCGCTCGGAGGTTTGGAGAGCCGTGAGGCCAGGCGAGGATGGGTGGTGGTCACGGGTTGCTTGAGGAGAATGGAGTCTGCCTCAGTGGCCCGCGATCACAAATCTCTATTTAACTCCATCAAAAAAGTAATCTGCAGCGCCACACCTATTACCATCATTAGGGAAAAAAACGGTGATCCAATCTCCGACCCCCAGGAACAGGTTTGCACATTTGCTGAGCATTTCTGTGAGGTCCTGGGGGAGGGGAAATCCCTCAGCCTGGAAACATCGTGGCACAAAGTGGGGATGACCCTGCTGAGGCTGCGGTGCCTCAAATATTGGAGAATCACCCCCTGTGAGTGCTGGCTGAGGTGCCATCTGTTGAGGAAGTACTAAAGGCGATCCGGAATCTGAGACCAGGAAAGGCAGCAGGCAGAGATGATCTCCCAAGCGAAATATTGACGGAGGGTGGCATTTGTGCACAGACTGCCCTACATGACATCATAAGAACAGTCTTGACCACTGGATGGGTTCCGCAGGATTGGAAGGATGCCCTGGTGGTCCCCCTCTTTAAGAAGGGGACCGCACAGACTGTAACAACTACAGGGGCATCTCACTCAGTGTGCGGGGATAGGTCCTGGCAAGGATTATTCAACATCGCCTTGCCAGGCACGCTGAGGAGAGGCTTGCAGAGGCCCAGTGCTGTTTCTAGAAAGGGCGGTCCTGCACAGATGCCATATTTTCTGTCCATCTGCTACAGCGGAGGTGTAGGGAATTCCAACAAGACCTACATCTCTGCTTTATTGACCTGGTCAAGGCCTATGATACCATCAGTAGGCCTGGGCTCTGGGTCGTTCTTCGTGCTTTTGGAGTACCTGACCCTCTGCTCACGATCATTAAGGACCTTCATGATGGTGAGTGGGCCCGGGTAAAACTACGTGGCCGGGAGTCAGAGCCATTCCCTGTACACCTTGGGGTGCGACAGGGATGTCCTCTGGCTCCCACATTATTGAACACCTATTTCGACCACGTAGTTCATGAAGCCTTCAATAGCTGTACCGGGGGAATTTCAATCTGGTACAGATAAAATGGGAGGCTGATCGATGCCCAGGTGCGGTTAAGGGATGGCTCCCTATTGCTCAACCACGTTATGTATGCCAATGATCTGGTGATTGCTGCTCAGTCAGAGGAGGAGTTGGAGACGCTGCTGCTGAGACTGGAGCGTGCCACTAAGAGGTGGGGCCTTACCATCAGCCCCACCAAAACTAAGCACCGCATGCCCAGCCACCGCATGCCGAAACAGCTTTTGTTTGGCCGGATTGAGGGGGCTAAGCGGGCGCGGCACGGGCTAGAGAAGAGATGGAGTGATGTGGTACAGGAGGACGTGGAGCTGAGTGGACTTGCCGATGACTGGTACCAGCGGTGTCAAGATCGGCCTCTGTGGAGGAGGCTCGTGAAGGATGCTACTGGGCAGTTGGAGGCAGTCGCCCTCCAACAACAACGGAGGGCGGAGGAGCGACGCTCAGAACGAGCGGAGCGCCGGGTGGCTAAAGCACAGCAGGTTGGCACAGTAGGGGGCACAGGTGGTGCATCAGCCAGTCATCTCAGTCTACCCGTGGCACCTGCTGGGTCTGCCCCGTGACCTCCTCCTGGTGCACCTAGCCTGGCACAGCAGCACAACCTGTGGCACCTGCAGGGTCTGTCCCGTGACCTCCTGCACCTAGCCTGGCACAGTTGATGGGTGAATAATGACCTCATGTCTGCACAATTATTGCGTGACGTCACGAAGCACGCTTGAGTATGCGTGACGTCATCTCGCACCTTCGGGCGGCGTCGGCACGGTACCCGCACGTGAAGTCATGCCGTTTCTTTTACGTGACGTCATCACACATCAATGCAACGGGTGACGTCTCGAAATATAATTTCTCGACGTCATCACACACGTCTTGAGGGGTGACGTCACGTAGTACAGTCGCATTTAGTGACGCGATCCAGCAGCGATGTAACTTTACCGATGATGTCATTGTGTCGTTACGTGACCCGGATCACGCGCGCCAACTCCCTTAAAGCTGGGCACATCATGACGTACAGCTCGGTGACGTCACCGCGCATGAAGCGTAGTACTACGGGATGACGTCACGACGCATTTACGTGCCCGCGGGAACCTTACGTGGTGACGTCATCGGGCACTGGAGACGTCACGACGTATCATTACGTGACCCGGATGAGGCACTCAAACCCTGAATCCGGTGACGTCACCGCGGAGTGTGGCGTGGTGACGTCACCGCGCACTCCACTTAGCCCCTAACCGGGGAGGGAGCGGGCAACGTCATCACGCAGAGGTTGCGTGGTGACGTCAACCCAGCAGCGAACGCAAGCCCCCAGACATGGAACGACGTCACCGCGCGCGGCGGACCACATCCGGTGACGTCAGCGCGCACGGCGACCACTTCCGGGTGACGTCACCGCGCGCGGCGGATCACCTTTGGTCGACGTCACCGCGCACGGCGACCACCTCCTGTTGACGTCACCGCGCGCGGCGGACCACCTCCGGGTGACGTCACCGCGCACGGCGGACCACCTCCGGTCAACGTCACCGCGCACGGCGGACCACCTCCGCGTGACGTCACCGCGCACGGCGGACCACCTCCGGGTGACGTCACCGCGCCGTGTGGCGTGACGTCAGCGCGCAGGCGTGAGGAAGATGGCGGCGTGGGGCTGAGAGTTTTCTGCAGCGTGAGGCGCCATCGCGGGGTAGAGACGAGACGAGGTGGACGAGACGAGGTGGACACGAGGCGGAGGAGGTGGACACGAGGAGGAGGAGGTGGTAGAGACGAGGTGGACACGAGGAGGAGGTGGAGCGAGCGTCGCTCGAGAGACGCGATCATGGAGGCCGCCGACACCACCACAACCACCACCACCACCACCACGCGCTCTGGGCGCCGACTGGTGAGGAGAACTCCTCTACCACAACCACAACAACCACAACAACCACAACCACAACAACCACAACTACAACCACAACTACAACCACTACCACAACAACCACAACAACCACCACTACCACAACAACCACAACTACCACAACTACAACCACTACCACAACAACCACAACAACCACTACTACAACTACAACCACTACCACAACTACCACAACAACCACAACCACTACTACAACACACAACCACAACAACCACAACTACCACTACTACAACTACCACAACCACAACAACCACTACCACAACTACCACAACCACTACTACAACCACCACAACAACCACAACTACCACAACTACCACAACCACAACTACCACTACTACAACTACCACTACCACAACTACCACAACCACTACTACAACCACCACAACAACCACAACTACCACAACTACCACAACCACAACAACCCACAACTACCACTACTACAACTACCACAACCACAACAACCACTACCACAACTACCACAACCACTACTACAACCACCACAACAACCACAACTACCACAACTACCACAACCACTACTACAACCACCACAACTACCACAACAACCACAACCACTACTACAACCACAACTACCACAACCACTACCACAACTACAACCACCACAACCACAACAACCACAACTACCACAACCACTACCACAACTACAACCACCACAACTACCACAACCACTACTACAACCACCACCACAACTACCACAACCACTACCACCACCACTGCCACAACTACCACAACCACCACTACCACTACCACAACAACCACAACTACCACTACTACAACCACAACTACCACAACCACCACAACTACCACAACCACTACTACCACAACTACCACAACCACAACTACCACTACTACCACAACCACTACCACAACTACCACAACAACCACCACCACAACTACCACAACCACTACTACCACAACTACCACAACCACTACCACAACAACCACTACCACAACTACAACCACTGCCACAACCACCACCACAACCACCATTACCTCAAATACCACAACTACCACAACCACCACTACCTCAACCACCATTACCTCAACCACCACAACTACCACTATCACCACAACCACCACTACCACAACCACCATTACCTCAAATACCACAACCACCACTACCACCACAACCACCACTACCACCATTGCCTCAAATACCACAACCACCACTACCACCACAACCACCACTACCACCATTACCTCAAATACCACAACCACCACTACCACCACAACCACCACTACCACCATTGCCTCAAATACCACAACCACCACTACCACCACAACCACCACTACCTCCACAACCACCACCACAACCACCACTACCTCCACAACCACTACCTCCAATACCACAACAACCACTACCACAACCTCCACGACCTCCAATACCACCAACCACAACCAACACAACCACCACTTCCACCACAACCACCACCTCCACAACCACTACCTACACAACCACCACTACCACAACCACCACCACTACCACAATCATCACCACAACCACCACAACCACCATTACCACCACAACCACTACCTCCACTACCACCACAACCACTACCACCACCACTACCACAATCATCACCCCACAACCACCATTACCTCAAATACCACAACCACCACTACCACAACCACCACCACCACAACCACCATTACCTCAAATACCACAACCACCACTACCACAACCATCATTACCTCAAATACCACTACCACCACAACTACCACAACCACCACAACCACCACTACCTCAACCACCATTACCTCAACCACCACAACCACTATCTCCCCCACCACAACCACCACAACCACCACTACCACAACCACCACTCTACCACAACCACCATTACCTCAAATACCACAACCACCACCACCACTATCACCACAACAACCACCACTACCACCACAACCACCACTCTACCACAACCACCATTACCTCAAATACCACAACCACCACCACCACTATCACCACAACCACAACAACCACCACTACCACCACTTCCACCACTAACACAACCACCATTACCTCAAATACCACTACCACCACAACCACCACCACAACCACTACCTCCACTGTCCCCCCCCTCCCAGGTCACATGGTACTGCCCCCCCCTCCCAGGTCACGTGGGACTGCTCCCCCCCCCTCCCAGGTCACGTGGTACTGCCCCCCCCCCCACCGGGTCACGTGGGGGGGCTGCCCCGAGATTTACACAAATGGCGGGAAACCTCCCAAGTGTGGGGTGCACATCACTCGTCGTCGCCATGACGACCACGCGTGTCTCCGTGGCGATAGGTGATGCCGTGTCGCCATGACGACCACGCGTGTCCCCCTGCGCGTGTCTCCCTAGCGATCGGTCATGCCGCGTTGCCATGACGACCAGTGTCTTCGTGGCGATAGGTGATGCCACGTTGCCATGACGACCACGCGTGTCCCCCCGCGCGTGTCTCCGTGACGATCGGTGATGCCGCGTTGCCATGACGACCACGCGTGTCCCCGTGCGTGTCGCCCTAGCGATCGGTGATGCCTTGTTGCCATGACGACCACGCGTGTCTCCGTGGCGATAGGTGATGCCGCGTTGCCATGACGACCACGCGTGTCCCCGTGCGCGTGTCTCCGTAGCGATCGGTGATGCCCCGTCGCTACGACGACGGGGACGTCTCGGACGACGAGATCGAGGGCAAGCGGAGCTTCGACCTGGAGGAGAAGCTGCGGAGTGGCCGCTACGACGCTCACTTTGTCAGCAGCATGCACGGAGCAGGTGGGGGAGACACGGGGGAGACACGGGGGGGGAGACACGGGGGGAGACACGGGGGGGGGAGACACGGGGGGGGAGACACGGGGGGAGACACGGGGGGAGACACGGGGGAGAGGGAGACACGGGGGGAGACACGGGGGGAGACAGGGTGGGGGAGACACGGGGGGTGACACGGGGGGAGACATGGTGGGAGAGGGAGACACGGGGGGAGACACGGGGGAGAGGGAGACACGGGGGGAGACACGGGGGAGAGACACGGGGGGAGACACGGGGGGGGGAGACACGGGGGGGGAGACACGGGGGGAGACACGGGGGGAGACACGGGGGAGAGGGAGACACGGGGGGAGACACGGGGGGAGACAGGGTGGGGGAGACACGGGGGGTGACACGGGGGGAGACATGGTGGGAGAGGGAGACACGGGGGGAGACACGGGGGAGAGACACGGGGGGAGACACGGGGGGGGGGAGACACGGGGGGGGAGACACGGGGGGAGACACGGGGGGAGACACGGGGGAGAGGGAGACACGGGGGGAGACACGGGGGGAGACAGGGTGGGGGAGACACGGGGGGTGACACGGGGGGAGACATGGTGGGAGAGGGAGACACGGGGGGAGACACGGGGGAGAGACACGGGGGGAGACACGGGGGGGGGGAGACACGGGGGGGGAGACACGGGGGGAGACACGGGGGGAGACACGGGGGAGAGGGAGACACGGGGGGAGACACGGGGGGAGACAGGGTGGGGGAGACACGGGGGTGACACGGGGGGAGACATGGTGGGAGAGGGAGACACGGGGGGAGACACGGGGGAGAGGGAGACACGGGGGGAGACACGGGGGAGAGACACGGGGGGAGACACGGGGGGGGGAGACACGGGGGGGGAGACACGGGGGGAGACACGGGGGAAGACACGGGGGGAGACACGGGGGGGGAGACACGGGGGAGAGGGAGACACGGGGGAGAGGGAGACACGGTGGGGGAAAGGGAGACACGGGGGAGAGGGAGACACGGGGGAGAGGGAGACACGGGGGAGAGGGAGACACGGTGAGGGAGGGAGACACGGGGGGGGAGACACGGGGGAGACACGGGGGGAGACACGGGGGGAGACACGGGGGGGGAGGCACGGGGGGGGAGGGAGACACGGGGGAAAGGGAGACACGGGGGGGGAGGGAGACACGGTGGGAGAGGGAGACACGGGGGAGACACGGGGGAGACACGGGGGAGAGGGAGACACGGGGGAGAGGGAGACACGGGGGGGGAGACACGGGGGGGGAGGGAGACACGGGGGGGGAGGGAGACACGGTGGGAGAGGGAGACACGGGGGGGGAGGGAGACACGGGGGGGGAGGCACGGGGGGGGAGGGAGACACGGGGGGGGAGGCACGGGGGGGGAGGGAGACACGGGGGGGGAGGGGAGACACGGTGGGAGAGACACGGGGGAGAGACACGGGGGAGAGACACGGGGGAGAGGGAGACACGGTGGGAGAGGGAGACACGGGGGAGACACGGGGGAGAGGGAGACACGGGGGGAGACACGGGGGGAGACACGGTGGGAGAGACACGGTGGGGGAGACACGGGGGGAGACACGGGGAGAGACACGGGGAGAGAGACACGGGGGGAGAGAGACACGGGTGGGAGACACGGGGGGAGAGACACGGGGGGAGACACGGGGGAGAGAGACACGGGGAGAGAGACACGGGGGAGAGAGACACGGGGAGAGAGACACGGGGGGGGGAGAGACACGGTGGGAGAGACACGGTGGGGGAGACACGGGGGGAGACACGGAGGAGAGACACGGGGAGACACGGGGGAGAGGGAGACATGGTGGGAGAGACACGGGGGGGGACACGGTGGGAGAGACACGGGGGAGACACGGGAGAGACACGGGGGGAGAGGGAGACACGGGGGGAGAGGGAGACACCGGGGAGACACGGTGGGAGACACGGTGGGAGACACGGTGGATGCTACCCGGGGTACGTTTGTGTGTGTCTGTGTGTCTGTGTGTACGTGTCTCTGTGTACGTGTCTGTGTGTACGTGTGTGTACGTGTCTGTGTGTACGTGTCTGTGTGTACGTGTGTGTACGTGTCTCTGTGTACGTGTCTGTGTGTACATGTGTGTACGTGTCTGTGTGTACGTGTCTGTGTGTAGGTGCTGCTACTCGCTACTCACAGCACTTGCCCCTGCAGCTTGCTAGAGGCTACCTGGGGGACCTTTGTCTGTGTGTGTGGTGCAGACTTCACCTACCGCTAGTCACAGCACTTGCCCCTACAGCTTGCTAGAGGCTACCTGGGGGACCTTTGTCTGTGTGTGTGGTGCAGACTTCACCTACCGCTAGTCACAGCACTTGCCCCTACAGCTTGCTAGAGGCTACCTGGGGGACCTTTGTCTGTGTGTGTGGTGCAGACTTCACCTACCGCTAGTCACAGCACTTGCCCCTACAGCTTGCTAGAGGCTACCTGGGGGACCTTTGTCTGTGTGTGTGGTGCAGACTTCACCTACCGCTAGTCACAGCACTTGCCCCTACAGCTTGCTAGAGGCTACCTGGGGGACCTGTGTCTGTGTGTGTGGTGCAGACTTCACCTACCGCTAGTCACAGCACTTGCCCCTACAGCTTGCTAGAGGCTACCTGGGGGACCTTTGTCTGTGTGTGTGGTGCAGACTTCACCTACCGCTAGTCACAGCACTTGCCCCTACAGCTTGCTAGAGGCTACCTGGGGGACCTGTGTCTGTGTGTGTGGTGCAGACTTCACCTACCGCTAGTCACAGCACTTGCCCCTACAGCTTGCTAGAGGCTACCTGGGGGACCTTTGTCTGTGTGTGTGGTGCAGACTTCACCTACCGCTAGTCACAGCACTTGCCCCTACAGCTTGCTAGAGGCTACCTGGGGGACCTGTGTCTGTGTGTGTGGTGCAGACTTCACCTACCGCTAGTCACAGCACTTGCCCCTACAGCTTGCTAGAGGCTACCTGGGGGACCTGTGTCTGTGTGTGTGGTGCAGACTTCACCTACCGCTAGTCACAGCACTTGCCCCTACAGCTTGCTAGAGGCTACCTGGGGGACCTGTGTCTGTGTGTGTGGTGCAGACTTCACCTACCGCTAGTCACAGCACTTGCCCCTACAGCTTGCTAGAGGCTACCTGGGGGACCTTTGTCTGTGTGTGGTGCAGACTTCACCTACCGCTAGTCACAGCACTTGCCCCTACATCTTGCTAGAGGCTACCTGGGGGACCTTTGTCTGTGTGTGGTGCAGACTTCACCTACCGCTAGTCACAGCACTTGCCCCTACAGCTTGCTAGAGGCTACCTGGGGGACCTGTGTCTGTGTGTGTGGTGCAGACTTCACCTACCGCTAGTCACAGCACTTGCCCCTACAGCTTGCTAGAGGCTACCTGGGGGACCTTTGTCTGTGTGTGGTGCAGACTTCACCTACCGCTAGTCACAGCACTTGCCCCTACATCTTGCTAGAGGCTACCTGGGGGACCTTTGTCTGTGTGTGGTGCAGACTTCACCTACCGCTAGTCACAGCACTTGCCCCTACAGCTTGCTAGAGGCTACCTGGGGGACCTGTGTCTGTGTGTGTGGTGCAGACTTCACCTACCGCTAGTCACAGCACTTGCCCCTACAGCTTGCTAGAGGCTACCTGGGGGACCTGTGTCTGTGTGTGTGGTGCAGACTTCACCTACCGCTAGTCACAGCACTTGCCCCTACAGCTTGCTAGAGGCTACCTGGGGGACCTTTGTCTGTGTGTGGTGCAGACTTCACCTACCGCTACATACAGGAGGAGGGGCTCCGCACGCCGCTCGTCTTCACCAAGCCGGACGGACTCAACATGAAGTGAGGAGGTGGTGGTGGGGGGAGGGTGGGGGTGGTGGGGGGGGTGGTGGTGGGGGGGTGGTGGTGAGGGTGGTGGTGGTGAAGGTGGTGGTGGTGAAGGTGGTGGTGGTGAAGGTGGTGGTGGTGAAGGTGGTGGTGGTGAAGGTGGTGGTGGTTGAGGTGGTTAAGGTGGTGGTGGTTGTTAAGGTGGTGGTGGTGGTGGTTGTTAAGGTGGTGGTGGTGGTGGTTAAGGTGGTGGTGGTGGTTAAGGTGGTGGTGGTGGTTAAGGTGGTGGTGGTGGTGAAGGTGGTGGTGGTTAAGGTGGTGGTGGTTGTTAAGGTGGTGGTGGTTGAGGTGGTGAAGGTGGTGGTGGTGGTTAAGGTGGTGGTGGTGAAGGTGGTGGTGGTTAAGGTGGTGGTGGTTAAGGTGGTGGTGGTGAAGGTGGTGGTGGTTGAGGTGGTGGTGGTGAAGGTGGTGGTGGTGAAGGTGGTGGTGGTGAAGGTGGTGGTGGTTGAGGTGGTTAAGGTGGTGGTGGTTGTTAAGGTGGTGGTGGTGGTGGTTGTTAAGGTGGTGGTGGTGGTGGTTAAGGTGGTGGTGGTGGTTAAGGTGGTGGTGGTGGTTAAGGTGGTGGTGGTGGTGAAGGTGGTGGTGGTTAAGGTGGTGGTGGTTGTTAAGGTGGTGGTGGTTGAGGTGGTGAAGGTGGTGGTGGTGGTTAAGGTGGTGGTGGTGAAGGTGGTGGTGGTTAAGGTGGTGGTGGTTAAGGTGGTGGTGGTGAAGGTGGTGGTGGTTGAGGTGGTGGTGGTGAAGGTGGTGGTGGTTAAGGTGGTGGTGGTTAAGGTGGTGGTGGTGAAGGTGGTGGTGGTTGAGGTGGTGGTGGTTGAGGTGGTTAAGGTGGTGGTGGTTGTTAAGGTGGTGGTGGTGGTGGTTAAGGTGGTGGTGGTTAAGGTGGTGGTGGTTAAGGTGGTGGTGGTGAAGGTGGTGGTGGTTAAGGTGGTGGTGGTTAAGGTGGTGGTGGTTAAGGTGGTGGTGATTAAGGTGGTGGTGGTGAAGGTGGTGGTGGTGAAGGTGGTGGTGGTTAAGGTGGTGGTGGTTGTTAAGGTGGTGGTGGTGGTGGTGAAGGTGGTGGTTGAGGTGGTGGTGGTTGTGGAGGAGTGGGGAGGGAAGTCTGTGATGGAGTACTGGAGAGAGCACGAGGGGAGTGAAGCGTGTGGGGTAGCAGGGAGCGAGATGGAACAGATGGAGATTAGTGCACACATGGAGAGAGGGGAGTGAGCTTCAAAGGCAATCTCTGTGTGATCCATCAACCCTTGCTGCTGCTGCCGGCTGTCTATGACATTATGACCGTGTCTCTCTCCCCGTGTCTCTCCCCCCGTGTCTCTCCCCCCGTGTCTCTCCCCCCGTGTCTCTCCCCCGTGTCTCTCCCCCCGTGTCTCCCCTCCATGTCTCTCCCCCGTGTCTCTCCCCCGTGTCTCTCCCCCCGTGTCTCTCCCCTGTGTCTCTCTCCCCGTGTCTCTCCCCCCGTGTCTTTCCCCCGTGTCTCTCCCCCCGTGTCTCTCCCCCCGTGTCTCTCTCCCCGTGTCTCTCCCCCCGTGTCTCTCCCTCCCGTGTCTCTCCCCCCGTGTCTCTCCCCCCATGTCTCTCCCCCCGTGTCTCTCCCCCGTGTCTCTCCCCCCGTGTCTCCCCTCCGTGTCTCTCCCCCGTGTCTCTCTCCCCGTGTCTCTCCCCCCGTGTCTCTCCCCCCGTGTCTCTCCCCCCGTGTCTCTCCCCCCTGTCTCTCCCCCGTGTCTCTCCCCCCGTGTCTCCCCTCCGTGTCTCTCCCCCGTGTCTCTCTCCCCGTGTCTCTCCCCCCATGTCTCTCCCCCCGTGTCTCTCCCCCCGTGTCTCTCCCCCGTGTCTCTCCCCCCGTGTCTCCCCTCCATGTCTCTCCCCCGTGTCTCTCCCCGTGTCTCTCCCCCCGTGTCTCTCCCCCGTGTCTCTCTCCCCGTGTCTCTCCCCCCGTGTCTTTCCCCCGTGTCTCTCCCCCCGTGTCTCTCCCCCCGTGTCTCTCTCCCCGTGTCTCTCTCCCCGTGTCTCTCCCCCCGTGTCTCTCCCCCCCGTGTCTCTCCCCCCGTGTCTCTCCCCCCGTGTCTCTCCCCCCGTGTCTCTCCCCCGTGTCTCTCCCCCTGTGTCTCCCCTCCGTGTCTCTCCCCCGTGTCTCTCCCCCGTGTCTCTCCCCCCGTGTCTCCCCTCCGTGTCTCTCCCCCCGTGTCTCTCCCCCCGTGTCTCTCCCCCCGTGTCTCTCCCCCCGTGTCTCTCCCCCCTGTCTCTCCCCGTGTCTCTCCCCCCGTGTCTCTCCCCCGTGTCTCTCCCCCCGTGTCTCTCCCCCGTGTCTCTCTCCCCGTGTCTCTCCCCCCGTGTCTTTCCCCCGTGTCTCTCCCCCCGTGTCTCTCCCCCCGTGTCTCTCTCCCCGTGTCTCTCCCCCCGTGTCTCTCCCCCCCGTGTCTCTCCCCCCGTGTCTCTCCCCCGTGTCTCTCCCCCCGTGTCTCCCCTCCATGTCTCTCCCCCGTGTCTCTCTCCCCTTGTCTCTCCCCCCGTGTCTCTCCCCCCCGTGTCTCTCCCCCCGTGTCTCTCCCCCCGTGTCTCTCCCCCGTGTCTCTCCCCCCGTGTCTCCCCTCCATGTCTCTCCCCCGTGTCTCTCTCCCCGTGTCTCTCCCCCCGTGTCTCTCCCCCCGTGTCTCTCCCCCCGTGTCTCTCCCCCCGTGTCTCTCCCCCCGTGTCTCACCCCCCGTGTCTCACCCCCCGTGTCTCTCCCCCCTGTCTCTCCCCCGTGTCTCTCCCCCCGTGTCTCTCCCCCCGTGTCTCTCCCCCCGTGTCTCTCCCCGCGTCTCTCCCCCCGTGTCTCCGTGTCTCCCCCCGTCTCTCCCCGTGTCTCTCCCCCATGTTTCTCCGTGTGTCTCCGTGTCTCCCCGTGTGTCTCCGTGTGTCTCCCCGTGTGTCTCTCCCCGTGTCTCTCCCTGTGTCTCTCCCCGTGTCTCTCCCCGTGTGTCTCCGTGTGTCTCCCCGTGTCTCTCCCCGTGTCTCTCCCCGTGTGTCTCCGTGTGTCTCCCCGTGTGTCTCTCCCCCCGTGTGTCTCCGTGTGTCTCCGTGTCTCCCCGTGTGTCTCCGTGTGTCTCCGTGTCTCCCCGTGTGTCTCCGTGTCTCCCCGTGTATCTCCGTGTGTCTCCGTGTCTCCCCGTGTGTCTCCGTGTGTCTCCGTGTCTCCCCGTGTGTCTCCGTGTGTCTCCGTTGTTGCAGAATGCCTGGGAAGGACTTCAGTGTCAACGATGTCAAGATGTACGTGGGTAAGTCAGGTGTACACACGTCTGTGTGGTTGTGTACACGTGTGACTCTCTGTGTGTGTACACGTCTGTGTGTGTGTGTCACTGTGTACACGTGTGACTCTCTGTGTGTGTACACGTCTGTGTGTGTGTGTCACTGTGTACACGTGTGTGTCTGTGTGTGTGTACACGTCTGTGTCACTGCGTGTGTCACTGTGTACACGTGTGTCTCACTGTGTGTGTCATTGTGTACACGTGTGTCTCTCTGTGTGTGTACACGTCTGTGTGCGTGTCTCACTGTGTGTCTCACTGTGTGTCTCACTGTGTGTGTCACTGTGTGTGTCACTGTGTACACGTGTGTCTGTCTGTGTGCGTGTGTCTCACTGTGTGTGTCACTGTGTACACGTGTGTCTCTCTGTGTGTGTACGCGTCTGTGTGTGTGTCTCACTGTGTGTGTCACAGTGTGTGTGTCACTGTGTACACGTGTGTCTGTCTGTGTGTGTGTGTGTCACTGTGTACACGTGTGTCTCTCTGTGTGTACACGTCTGTGTGTGTGTGTCACTGTGTGTGTGTGTCTCACTGTGTGTGTGACACTGTGTGTGTGTGTGTCACTGTGTGTGTGTGTGTCACTGTGTGTGTCACTGTGTACACGTGTGTGTCTCTGTGTGTGTACACGTCTGTGTGTGTGTGTGTCTCACTGTGTGTGTCACTGTGTGTGTCACTGTGTGTGTCACTGTGTGTGTCACTGTGTACACGTGTGTCTATCTGTGTGTGTACACGTCTGTGTGTGTGTGCCACTGTGTGTGTGTGTCACTGTGTGTGTGTGTGTCTCACTGTGTGTGTGTGTCTCACTGTGTGTGTCACTGTGTACACGTGTGTCACTGTGTGTGTGTCACTGTGTGTGTGTCACTGTGTGTGTCACTGTGTGTGTGTGTGTGTCACTGTGTGTGTGTGTCTCACTGTGTGTGTCACTGTGTACACGTGTGTCTATCTGTGTGTGTACACGTCTGTGTGTGTCTCACTGTGTGTGTCACTGTGTACACGTGTGTCTCTCTGTGTGTGTACACGTCTGTGTGTGTCTCACTGTGTGTGTCACTGTGTCACTGTGTGTCTGTCTGTGTGTGTGTGTGTCACTGTGTGTGTGTCACTGTGTACACGTGTGTCTCTCTGTGTGTGTACACGTCTGTGTGTGTCACTGTGTGTGTCACTGTGTACACGTGTGTGTCTGTGTGTGTGTGTCACTGTGTGTGTCACTGTGTACACGTGTGTCTCTCTGTGTGTTTACACGTCTGTGTGTGTCTCACTGTGTGTGTCTCACTGTGTGTGTCACTGTGTGTGGGTGTCACTGTGTGTGTCACTGTGTACACGTGTGTGTTTGTGTGTGTGTACACGTCTGTGTGTGTGTCACTGTGTGTGTCACTGTGTACACGTGTGTGTCTGTGTGTGTGTGTGTCACTGTGCGTGTCACTGTGTACACGTGTGACTCTCTGTGTGTACACGTCTGTGTGTGTCACTGTGTGTGTCACTGTGTACACGTGTGTCTCTCTGTGTGTGTACACGTCTGTGTGCGTGTGTCACTGTGTGTGTCACTGTGTGTGTCTCACTGTGTGTGTCACTGTGTACACGTGTGACTCTGTGTGCGTACACGTCTGTGTGTGTGTGTGTCTCACTGTGTGTGTCACTGTGTACACGTGTGTGTCTGTGTGTGTGTCACTGTGTGTGTCACTGTGTACACGTGTGTCTCTGTGTGCGTACACGTCTGTGTGTGTGTGTCACTGTGTGTGTCACTGTGTGTGTGTGTGTGTCACTGTGTGTGTCACTGTGTGTGTGTGTCACTGTGTGTTTCACTGTGTGTGTGTCGCTGTGTGTTTCACTGTGTGTGTGTGTCACTGTGTGTGTGTCATTGTGTGTGTGTCACTGTGTCACTGTGTGTGTGTCACTGTGTCACTGTGTGTGTGTGTCACTGTGTGTGTGTCACTGTGTGTGTGTGTCACTGTGTGTGTGTCACTGTGTCTGTGTGACACTGTGTGTGTCACTGTGTGTGTGACACTGTGTGTGTGTCACTGTGTGTGTGTCACTGTGTGTGTCACTGTGTGTGTGTGTGTGTCACTGTGTGTGTCACTGTGTGTGTGTGTCACTGTGTGTTTCACTGTGTGTGTGTGTCACTGTGTGTGTGTGTGTCACTGTGTGTGTGTGTGTCACTGTGTGTGTCACTGTGTGTGTGTGTCACTGTGTGTTTCACTGTGTGTGTGTGTCACTGTGTGTGTGTCACTGTGTGTGTGTCACTGTGTGTGTGTGTGTCACTGTGTGTGTCACTGTGTGTGTGTGTCACTGTGTGTTTCACTGTGTGTGTGTGTCACTGTGTGTGTGTCACTGTGTGTGTGTCACTGTGTGTGTGTGTCACTGTGTGTGTCACTGTGTGCGTGTCACTGTGTGTGTGTGTCACTGTGTGTGTGTGTGTGACACTGTGTGTCACTGTGTGTGTGTGTCACTGTGTGTGTCACTGTGTGTGTGTCACTGTGTGTGTGTATGTGTGTGTGTGTGTCACTGTGTGTGTGTCACTGTGTATGTGTGTCACTGTGTGTGTGTCATTGTGTGTGTGTCACTGTGTCACTGTGTGTGTGTCACTGTGTCACTGTGTGTGTGTGTCACTGTGTGTGTGTCACTGTGTGTGTGTGTCACTGTGTGTGTGTCACTGTGTCTGTGTGACACTGTGTGTGTCACTGTGTGTGTGACACTGTGTGTGTGTCACTGTGTGTGTGTCACTGTGTGTGTGTCACTGTGTGTGTCACTGTGTGTGTGTGTGTGTGTGTCACTGTGTGTGTCGCTGTGTGTGTGTGTCACTGTGTGTTTCACTGTGTGTGTGTGTCACTGTGTGTGTGTGTGTGTCACTGTGTGTGTGTGTGTCACTGTGTGTGTCACTGTGTGTGTGTGTCACTGTGTGTTTCACTGTGTGTGTGTGTCACTGTGTGTGTGTCACTGTGTGTGTGTCACTGTGTGTGTGTGTGTCACTGTGTGTGTCACTGTGTGTGTGTGTCACTGTGTGTTTCACTGTGTGTGTGTGTCACTGTGTGTGTGTCACTGTGTGTGTGTCACTGTGTGTGTGTGTCACTGTGTGTGTCACTGTGTGCGTGTCACTGTGTGTGTGTGTCACTGTGTGTGTGTGTGTGTGACACTGTGTGTCACTGTGTGTGTGTGTCACTGTGTGTGTCACTGTGTGTGTGTCACTGTGTGTGTGTATGTGTGTGTGTGTGTCACTGTGTGTGTGTCACTGTGTGTGTGTGTCACTGTGTGTGTGTGTCACTGTGTGTGTCACTGTGTGTGTGTCACTGTGTGTGTCACTATGTGTGTCACTATGTGTGTCACTGTATGTGTCACTGTGTGTGTCACTGTGTGTGTGTCACTGTGTGTGTCACTGTGTGTGTCACTGTGTGTGTGTGTCACTGTGTGTGTGTGTCACTGTGTGTGTCACTGTGTGTGTGTCACTGTGTGTGTCACTGTGTGTGTGTGTCACTGTGTGTGTGTCACTGTGTGTGTCACTGTGTGTGTGTCACTGTGTGTGTCACGGTGTGTGTGTGTGTCACTGTGTGTGTCACTGTGTGTGTGTGTCACTGTGTGTGTGTGTCACTGTGTGTGTGTCACTGTGTGTGTCACTGTGTGTGTGTCACTGTGTGTGTGTGTGTGTCACTGTGTGTGTGTGTCACTGTGTGTGTCACTGTGTGTGTGTGTGTCACTGTGTGTGTGTCACTGTGTGTGTCACTGTGTGTGTGTGTGTCACTGTGTGTGTGTGCAGGCAGTCGTCGCATGGTGGACGTGATGGACGTGACCACCCAGAAGGGCATTGAGATGACGATGAGTCAGTGGGCGCGTTACTACAACACGCCATCCGCTCAGCGGGGCAAACTTTACAACGTCATCTCCCTCGAGTTCAGCCACACACGCCTGGAGTCGCTGGTTCAACGCCCTGCCGTGGTGAGTGGGTGGTGAGTGGGTGGTGAGTGAGTGGGTGGTGAGTGAGTGGTGAGTGGGTGGTGAGTGGATGGGTGGTGAGTGGTGAGGAGTGAGTTGTGAGTGAGTGGTGAGTTCAGCCACACACGCCTGGAGTCGCTGGTTCAACGCCCTGCCGTGGTGAGTGGGTGGTGAGTGAGTGGTGAGTGGGTGGTGAGTGAGTGGTGAGTGGGTGGTGAGTGGGTGAGTGGGTGGGTGAGTGGGTGGGTGGTGAGTGGGTGGTGAGTGGGTGGTGAGTGAGTGGTGAGTGGGTGGTGAGTGAGTGGTGAGTGGTGAGTGGGTGAGTGGGTGGGTGAGTGGGTGGGTGGTGAGTGGGTGGTGAGTGAGTGGTGAGTGAGTGGTGAGGAGTGAGTGGTGAGTGGGTGAGTGGTGAGTGAGTGAGTGGGTGAGTGAGTGAGTGAGTGAGTGGGTGGTGAGTGGGTGGTGAGTGGGTGGTGAGTGAGTGGTGAGTGAGTGGTGAGGAGTGAGTGGTGAGTGAGTGGTGAGTGGGTGAGTGGTGAGTGAGTGGGTGAGTGAGTGAGTGGGTGGTGAGTGGGTGGTGAGTGAGTGGTGAGTGGGTGGGTGGTGAGTGGGTGGTGAGTGAGTGGGTGAGTGAGTGGGTGGGTGGTGAGTGGGTGGTGAGTGAGTGGTGAGTGAGTGGTGAGGAGTGAGTTGTGAGTGAGTGGTGAGTTCAGCCACACACGCCTGGAGTCGCTGGTTCAACGCCCTGCCGTGGTGAGTGGGTGGTGAGTGGGTGGTGAGTGAGTGGGTGGTGAGTGAGTGGTGAGTGGGTGGTGAGTGGATGGGTGGTGAGTGAGTGGTGAGTGAGTGGGTGAGTGTGTGGGTGGTGAGTGAGTGGTGAGTGAGTGGTGAGTGGGTGGGTGGTGAGTGGGTGATGAGTGAGTGAGTGGTGAGTGAGTGGGTGAGTGGGTGGGTGGTGAGTGGGTGGGTGGTGAGTGGGTGGTGAGTGAGTGGTGAGTGAGTGGTGAGTGAGTGATGAGTCAGTGGGTGAGGAGTGAGTGGTGAGTGAGTGGGTGAGTGGTGAGTGGGTGAGTGGGTGGGTGAGTGGGTGGGTGGTGAGTGGGTGGTGAGTGAGTGGTGAGTGAGTGGTGAGGAGTGAGTGGTGAGTGGGTGAGTGGTGAGTGAGTGAGTGGGTGAGTGAGTGAGTGAGTGGGTGGTGAGTGGGTGGTGAGTGGGTGGTGAGTGAGTGGTGAGTGAGTGGTGAGGAGTGAGTGGTGAGTGGTGAGTGGGTGAGTGGTGAGTGAGTGAGTGGGTGAGTGAGTGAGTGAGTGGGTGGTGAGTGGGTGGTGAGTGAGTGGTGAGTGGGTGGGTGGTGAGTGGGTGGTGAGTGAGTGGGTGAGTGAGTGGGTGGGTGGTGAGTGGGTGGTGAGTGAGTGGTGAGTGAGTGGTGAGGAGTGAGTTGTGAGTGAGTGGTGAGTTCAGCCACACACGCCTGGAGTCGCTGGTTCAATGCCCTGCCGTGGTGAGTGGGTGGTGAGTGAGTGGTGAGTGAGTGGGTGGTGAGTGAGTGGTGAGTGGGTGGTGAGTGGATGGGTGGTGAGTGAGTGGTGAGTGAGTGGGTGAGTGTGTGGGTGGTGAGTGAGTGGTGAGTGAGTGGTGAGTGGGTGGGTGGTGAGTGGGTGATGAGTGAGTGAGTGGTGAGTGAGTGGGTGAGTGTGTGGGTGGTGAGTGGGTGGGTGGTGAGTGGGTGGTGAGTGAGTGGTGAGTGAGTGGTGAGTGAGTGGTGAGTCAGTGGGTGAGGAGTGAGTGGTGAGTGAGTGGGTGAGTGGTGAGTGGGTGAGTGAGTGGTGAGTGAGTGGTGAGTGAGTGGGTGAGTGAGTGAGTGGGTGGGTGGTGAGTGAGTGGTGAGTGGGTGGTGAGTGGGTGGGTGGTGAGTGGGTGGTGAGTGAGTGAGTGGTGAGTGAGTGGGTGAGTGAGTGGGTGGGTGGTGAGTGGGTGGTGAGTGAGTGGTGAGTGGGTGGTGAGTGAGTGGTGAGTGAGTGGTGAGTGAGTGGTGAGTGAGTGGTGAGTGAGTGGGTGAGGAGTGAGTGGTGAGTGAGTGGTGAGTGAGTGGTGAGTGGGTGAGTGAGTGAGTGGTGAGTGAGTGAGTGGGTGAGTGAGTGGGTGAGTGGTGTGTGAGTGGGTGAGTGAGTGATTGGGTGAGGAGTGAGTGGTGAGTGAGTGAGTGGTGAGTGAGTGGTGAGTTCAGCCACACACTCCTGGAGTCGCTGGTTCAACGTCTCTCCCCCCACCCCTCATGCCCCGCCCCTCACGCCCCGCCCCTCACGCCCCACCCCTCACTCCCCGCCCCTCACGCCCCGCCCCTCATGCCCCGCCCCTCATGCCCCGCCCCTCACGCCCCTCCCCTCATGCCCCGCCCCCCAGGTGGAGCAGGTGGACTGGGTTGACACGATGTGGCCACGGCACCTGAAGGAGAACCAGAAGGAGTCCACCAACGTCATAGCACAGATGAAGTACCCCAAAGTGCAGAAGTCAGTCTCTCACAGTCATACACACAGTCACACAGTCATACACACAGTCACACAGTCACACACACACAGTCACACACACATACAGTCATACACACAGTCACACACACAGTCACACAGTCACACACACACAGTCACAGATGAAGTACCCCAAAGTGCAGAAGTCAGTCTCTCACAGTCACACACATACATACACACACACAGTCACACAGTCACACACAGTCACAGATGAAGTACCCCAAAGTGCAGAAGTCAGTCTCTCACAGTCATACACACAGTCACACAGTCATACACACAGTCACACAGTCACACACACACAGTCACACACACATACAGTCATACACACAGTCACACACACAGTCACACAGTCACACACACACAGTCACAGATGAAGTACCCCAAAGTGCAGAAGTCAGTCTCTCACAGTCACACACATACATACACACACACAGTCACACAGTCACACACAGTCACAGATGAAGTACCCCAAAGTGCAGAAGTCAGTCTCTCACAGTCATACACACAGTCACACAGTCATACACACAGTCACACAGTCACACACACACAGTCACACACACATACAGTCATACACACAGTCACACACACAGTCACACAGTCACACATACACAGTCACAGATGAAGTACCCCAAAGTGCAGAAGTCAGTCTCTCACAGTCACACACATACATACACACACACAGTCACACAGTCACACACAGTCACAGATGAAGTACCCCAAAGTGCAGAAGTCAGTCTCTCACACACACATACATACAGTCATACACACAGTCATACACAGTCACACAGTCACACATACACAGTCACAGATGAAGTACCCCAAAGTGCAGAAGTCAGTCTCTCACAGTCATACACACAGTCACACAGTCATACACACAGTCACACAGTCACACACATACAGTCACACACACAGTCACACACACAGTCACACACACAGTCACACACACAGTCACAGATGAAGTACCCCAAAGTGCAGAAGTCAGTCTCTCACAGTCACACTCAGTCACACACACAGTCATACACACAGTCACACACACACATACACACAGTCACACACACAGTCACACAGTCACAGATGAAGTACCCCAAAGTGCAGAAGTCCGTCTCTCACACACACATACACACACAGTCATACACACAGTCATACACACAGTCATACACATACACACACACATACACACAGTCACACACACACAGTCACAGATGAAGTACCCCAAAGTGCAGAAGTCAGTCTCTCACACACACATACATACACATACAGTCATATACACACAGTCACACACACTCATACAGTCATACAGTCATACACACAGTCATACACACATACACACACATACAGTCACACAGTCACACACACACAGTCACAGATGAAGTACCCCAAAGTGCAGAAGTCAGTCTCTCACACTCACTCAGTCACACACACAGTCATACACACAGTCATACAACAACAACAACCGCCATTCGCCACTAAGTGGCGGTGACGTCACCACGACGCTTGTGCCAGGCTATGTGCACCCTGAGGCCACGTGAAGTGTCGAACGCCCGCTGGCAGGTGGTCACGGGGCAGACCCAGGTGCCACGGGTCGACTGACTGAGATGACTGGCTGATGCACCACCTGTGCCCCCTACTGTGCCAACCTGCTGTGCTTTAGCCACCCGGCGCTCCGCTCGCTGTTGTGAGCGTCGCTCCTCCGCCCTCCGTTGTTGTTGGAGGGCGACTGCCTCCAACTGCCCAGTAGCATCCTTCACGAGCCTCCTCCACAGAGGCCGATCTTGACACCGCTGGTACCAGTCATCGGCAAGTCCACTCAGCTCCACATCCTCCTGTACCACATCACTCCATCTCTTCTCTAGCCCGTGCCGCGCCCGCTTAGCCCCCTCAATCCGGCCAAACAAAAGCTGTTTCGGCATGCGGTGGCTGGGCATGCGGGCTACATGACCCAGCCATCGCAGCCTTGCCTCCCGGAGGAGCTCACCGATGGGACCCTGCCCAGATCTTTCAAGGATTTGTGAGCTCCTCACACAATCCAGTCTGGTTAAACCCAGGATGGATCGTAGGCAGGCCAGCCTAAATGTTTCTAACCGGCGAAGATGATCCATTAGGGGGGTCCACGTTTCGCAAGCGTAGAGAAGGGAGGGAATGACCGTGGCCGAGAAGACCTGAAGCTTAGTGCGGAGCGACAGACCAGGTAGCTTCCACACAGCGTTACGCAACCGATGAAAAGATATTGCCGCTCGACTGATTCGGAGTGAGACCTCTGCTGTTAAACTGGAGCCAGTCATAAGCACACTGCCCAGGTATGGGAAACTCTCCACTCTCTCCACAACTGCCCCATCACCGATTGGGAGTTGTGGGGGTGGAGTGTCCGATGGTACAAAATACCCAGGCAGGTGCTTAGTTTTGTTGGGGCTGATGGTAAGGCCCCACCTCTTAGTGGCACGCTCCAGTCTCAGCAGCAGCATCTCCAACTCCTCCTCTGACTGAGCAGCTATTACCAAATCATCAGCATACATAACGTGGTTGAGCAATAGGGAGCCATCCCTTGACCGCACCCGGGCATCGATTAGCCTCCCATTATATCTGTACCATATGGAGATTCCCCCGGTACAGCTATTGAAGGCTTCACGAACTACGTGGTCAAAATAGATGTTAAATAATGTGGGAGCCAGAGGACATCCCTGTCGCACCCCAAGGTGTATAGGGAATGGCTCTGACTCCCGGCCACGTAGTTTTACCCGGGCCCGCTCACCATCATGAAGGTCCTTAATGATCGTGAGCAGAGGGTCAGGTACTCCAAAAGCACGAAGAACGACCCAGAGCCCAGGCCTACTGATGGTATCATAGGCCTTGACCAGGTCAATAAAGCAGAGATGTAGGTCTTGTTGGAATTCCCTACACCTCTGCTGTAGCAGACGGACAGAAAATATGGCATCTGTGCAGGACCGCCCTTTCCTGAAACCGCATTGGGGCTCCGCAAGCCTCTCCTCAGCGTGCCTGGCAAGGCGATGCTGAATAATCCTTGCCAGGACCTTTCCCGGCACACTGAGGAGTGAGATGCCCCTGTAGTTGTTACAGTCTGTGCGGTCCCCCTTCTTAAAAAGGGGGACCACCAGGGCATCCTTCCAATCCTGCGGAACCCGTCCAGTGGTCCAGACTGTTGTTATGATGTCATATAGGGCAGTCTGTGCACAAACGCCACCCTCCCTCAGCATTTCGCTTGGGAGATCATCTCTGCCCGCTGCCTTTCCTGGTCTCAGACTCCGGATCGCCTTCAATACTTCCTCAGCAGATGGCACCTCAGCCAGCCACTCACAGGGGGTGACTTCATCCAATATTTGAGGCACCGCAGCCTCAGCAGGGTCATCCTCACTTTGTGCCACGGTGTTTTCCTGGCTGAGGGATTTTCCCTCCCCCAGGACCTCACAGAAATGCTCAGCAAATCTGCGAACCTGTTCCTGGGGGTCGGAAATTGGATCACCGTTTTTTCCCCTAATGATGGTAATAGGTGTGGCGCTGCAGGTTACTTTTTTGATGGAGTTAAATAGAGATTTGTGATCACGGGCCACTGAGGCAGACTCCATCTCCTCAGCAACCCGCGACCACCACCCATCCTTGCAGCGCCTCACGGCTCTCCGAACCTCCGAGCGAAGGCTGCGGTAAGCCTCCTCATTCTCTGACGTGGGATTCTGTAGCCGATGAAAGTGGGCCTGTCGCTTTTTCTCAACCATCCTGAACAACTCCTCTGTCATCCAGGGTGTCTGGGGAGGTCTGGACCGCGTACCCAAAGCAGCCATTGCAGCTGCATGAGTCACAGTCCTAAACCTCGCCCATTTACCCTCGACATCCGGAGGAGTCGGGGACGATGCCAATCCCAGCCGCAAGCGATGATGAAATTCTCGCTTGCAACTTTCATCAGATAACTGAGACCAGGCCACTTTAGGTTGGAATGGGGTCCTGGGTGTACACCCACCACCGGAGTGGAAGAATGGCAGGCGCATCTTACAGATGACTAGTCGATGGTCAGAGGGCAGATCAGCTCCACGGTAGGTCCTGGTGTCAAGGACATGGGCTCGCATTCGCTGGTCCGTCACTATGTAGTCCAGCAGATGTTCTTGCTTGGACCCGGCATGCATCCATGATGTTGTGTGGATGCGCCGATGCCGGAACAGCGTGTTGGTAATTACAAGCCCATGGGCTGCACAACAATCTAGCAGCCTCCTACCGTTGTTATTGAGCTGATCTGGCCCATGCCCTCCAATCACTCCAGACCAGGTGCCAGTATCATGACCAACTCGGGCATTGAAGTCACCCAACATGATGACTCTATCCCGAGGGGCCACTTTAGCCAGCACCTGTGACAGGAGGTCATAGAAGGCATCTGACTCATCGGCTTTGCCTGCATCCCTCCACGGATGTTCATCTTCGGTGGGGGCATAAGTAACCACGACCACCATTCCTCGCCTCCGGTTGATGGGAAGGCGAGCCCAAAGTAGCCTGGGGCTTACAGCTTCCCACACCTCACCGCCACGCTCCCACGCCCCCTTCATTCTTTTGTTCAAAAGAAGACCCACACCCTGTTGTTTGGCAGTCTGCTGCCCCGAGTAAAGGACTGTCCACCCCTCATGGTGGCAGGAGCCAGAGCCGGTCCACCGGACCTCCTGAATGCCGCATAGATCCAGGCGGTACCGGTCCAGCTCCCGACAGAGGAGTGGCAGCCTCTCCTCTGCAGTGAGCGTTCGAACATTCCACGTGGCCACCCGTAGTGGCTTTTCGTTGTTTCTGGAGTAGCCCCGAGGGTAGGTATTCAATCTCCTGGCTCCGCCAATTGGGGTTTGGCCAGGAGACGTCATAGACGCCTGGCCCCCCGGGGCCTCCGGCACAAGCTTAGTTGTTACATATTTCAGTTTAATTCGTGGTTTCGTGGTAATTAATTGAAGGTGGAGGGGTTACCAGCCCCTCGCACCCGTCCAGAGCCCCCGTTTAGCCCCTGTGGTGGACACATATGCCATGAGGGGAGGAGCCAATCAAAATTGGATCTCCCCCCACAGCGCTGTCCACGACAGAGTTGCCCGTCCGGCACCGCGAGTCACACTCACAGTCACAGATGAAGTACCCCAAAGTGCAGAAGTCAGTCTCTCACAGTCACACTCATACAGTCATACACATACAGTCACATACACAGTAACACACACATACACACACACAGTCATACACATACAGTCACACACAGTCACACACACACATACACACAGTCACACAGTCACAGATGAAGTACCCCAAAGTGCAGAAGTCAGTCTCTCACACTCACACATACACACACATACATACACACACACAGTCACACACACAGACACACACACACACAGATACACACAGTCACACACACAGACACACACAGAGACACACACATACACACATAGACACACACGCACAAACACACACACATACACACACATACACACACACAGTGACACACACACAGTCACATTAACACTGACACACACACAGTGACACACACTCACACAGACACACACATACAGACACACAGACAGACACACACACAGACACACACACAGACACACCTACACACACACCACCTAGGCTACTGCCTGGTGACTGTCTGTGTGTGACTGTGTGTGTGTGACTGTGTGTGTGTGTGACTGTGTGTGTGTGTGTGTGTCACTGTGTGTGTGTGTGTGACTGCGTGTGTGTGTGTGACTGTGTGTGTGTGACTGCTGCCCCCAGGTACTGCCTGATGAGTGTCCGTGGCTGTTTCACCGACTTCCACATCGACTTTGGGGGCACCTCTGTCTGGTACCACATCCTGCGTGGTGGCAAGGTAACCGTGGCGACCGTCGTGGCGAGGGTGGTGAGGGTGGTGGTGAGGAGGGTGGTGAGGAGGGTGGTGAGGGTGGTGGTGAGGGTGGTGGTGATGAGGGTGGTGGTGGTGATGATGATGGTGGTGGTGGTGAAGGTGGTGGTGGTGGTGAGGGTGGTGGTGGTGAGGGTGGTGGTGCTGGTGGTGGTGGTGAGGGTGGTGGTGGTGGTGAGGAGGGTTGTGAGGGTGGTGGTGAGGGTGGTGGCAGTGAGGGTGATGGTGGTGAGGGTGGTGGTGGTGAGGGTGGTGGTGGTGAGGGTGATGGTGGTGGTGGTGGTGAGGGTGGTGGTGGTGGTGGTGAGGGTGATGGTGGTGAGGGTGATGGTGGTGAGGGTGGTGATGGTGAGGGTGATGGTGAGGGTATTGTAACACTACTGATATGATGATGATGCTACTGCACATATGATGACGACGCTACCGATGTGATGATGATGATACTTGTACGTGTGACGACACTACCGGTGTGATGATGATGCTACCTGCACGTATGACGACGCTAGTGATGTGATGATGATGATGATGCTACCTGCACGTGTGACGACGCTACCGGTGTGATGATGATGATGATGATGCTACCTGCACGTATGACGACACTACCGATGATGATGATGATGCTACCTGCACGTATGACGACACTACCGGTGTGATGTGATGATGCTACTTGCACGTATGACGACACTACCGATGATGATGATGATGATGCTACCTGCACGTATGACGACACTACCGATGATGATGATGATACTACCTGCACGTGTGACGACGCTAGTGATGTGATGATGATGATGATGCTACCTGTACGTATGACGACACTAGTGATGTGATGATGATGATACCTGCACGTATGACGACACTACCATTGTGATGATGATGATGATGCTACTTGTACGTATGACGACGATGCTAGTGATGTGATGATGATGATGATGCTACCTGCACGTGTGATGACGACGCTAGCGATGTGATGATGCTACTTGTACGTGTGACGACGCTAGCGATGTGATGATGATGATGATGCTACCTGCACGTTTGACGACACTAGCGATGTGATGATGATGATGATGCTACTTGTACGTGATGACGCTAGCGATGTGATGATGATGCTGATGATAATGCTACCTGCACGTATGAGGACGACGCTAGTGATGTGATGATGATGATGCTACCTGCACGTATGAGGACACTACCGGTGTGATGATGATGATGATGCTACCTGCACGTGTGACGATGCTGGTGATGTGATGATGATGATGCTACTTGTACGTATGATGACGCTAGTGATGTGATGATGATGCTACCTGCACGTATGATGACGACGCTAGTGATGTGATGATGATGATGCTACCTGCACGTATGATGACGACGCTACCGATGTGATGATGATGATGCCACTTGCACGTATGACGACACTAGCGATGTGATGATGATGATGATACTTGTACGTATGACGACGCTAGTGATGTGATGATGATGATGATGCTACTTGTACGTATGACGACACTACCGGTGTGATGATGATGATGATGCTACCTGCACGTGTGATGACGACGCTAGTGATGTGATGATGATGATGGTACTTGTACGTGTGATGACGCTACATGTGATGATGATGATGCTACTTGTATGTGTGATGACGCTAGTGATGTGATGATACCTGCACGTGATGACGCTAGTGATGTGATGATGATGATGCTACCTGCACGTGTGATGACGACGCTAGCGATGTGATGATGATGCTGATGATGCTACCTGCACGTGTGATGACGAGGCTAACGATGTGATGATGATGATGCTGATGATGATGCTACCTGCACGTGTGATGACGACACTACCGGTGTGATGATGGGCCGATGTTGTCCGACCTCCGTGCCCCCCACCTCCCCAGGTGTTCTGGATGATCCCCCCCACGCAGCGGAACCTGGAGCTGTATGAGAGTTGGGTCCTGTCGGGGAAACAGGGCGACGTCTTCCTGGCGGACCGCGTGGAGGCCTGCCAGCGCATAGCCCTGCACACCGGTTACACATTCGTCATTCCCTCAGGTGGGTGGGTGGGCGAGTGGGTGGGTGGGCGGGCGAGTGGGTGGGTGGGCGGGCGAGTGGGTGGGTGGGCGGGCGAGTGGGTGGGTGGGCGGGCGAGTGGGTGGGTGGGCGGGCGAGTGGGTGGGTGAGTGGGTGGGTGAGTGGGTGGGTGAGTGGGTGGGTGGGTGGGTGAATGGGTGAGTGGGTGGGTGAGTGGGTGGGTGGGTGAGTGGGTGAGTGGGTGGGTGGGTGGGTGAGTGGGTGGGTGGGTGAGTGGGTGGGTGGGTGAGTGGGTGGGTGGGTGAGTGGGTGGGTGGGTGGGTGAGTGGGTGGGTGGGTGAGTGGGTGGGCGGGTGAGTGGGTGGGCGGGTGAGTGGGTGAGTGGGTGGGTGAGTGGGTGGGTGGGTGAGTGGGTGGGTGGGTGAGTGGGTGGGTGAGTGGGTGGGTGAGTGGGTGAGTGAGTGGGTGGGTGAGTGGGTGGGTGAGTGGGTGGGTGAGTGGGTGGGTGGGTGAGTGGGTGGGTGGGTGAGTGGGTGGGCGGGTGAGTGGGTGGGCGGGTGAGTGGGTGAGTGGGTGGGTGAGTGGGTGGGTGGGTGAGTGGGTGGGTGGGTGAGTGGGTGAGTGGGTGGGTGAGTGGGTGAGTGAGTGGGTGGGTGAGTGGGTGGGTGAGTGGGTGGGTGGGTGAGTGGGTGGGTGGGTGAGTGGGTGAGTGAGTGAGTGAGTGGGTGGGTGGGTGAGTGGGTGAGTGGGTGGGTGGGTGAGTGGGTGGGTGGGCGAGTGTGTGTGTGTGCGGGTGTGTGTGTGTGTATGTGTGTGGGTGTGGTTTTTATGGGGAGTGATAGTGTAGCGGTTAGCGCTACGCTGCGCTATGAACCTGGCGACCCGGGTTCGATTCCCGCTCACGGCCAACACCAGTGACGATTATCTGAACCGGTCCCGGGCCTCCCCTATGTCGACTCAGCCTCAAATGAGTACCTGGTGCGGTGTGTAAACATCGTCACTGGGGAGACAAAGGCGGTCGGGCGTGGTGCTGGCCACCCACCCCCTCGTGTACCGTTCCGGCCTTCATAGGTGCTCGCTAACAGCACTTGCCCCTACAGTCTGTTAAGGCTATACGGGGGATCTTTGTTTTGTGGGGGTGTGTGTGTATGTGTGTGTTTGTGGGTGTGTGTGGATGTGTGTGTGTGTGTAGGTGTGTGTATGGGTGTGTGTGTGGATGTGTGTGTGTGGATGTGTGTGTGTAGGTGTGTGTGTGTGGATGTGTGTGTGTGTGGATGTGTGTGTGGTGTGTGTGTGAGTGAGTTGGTGTGTGTGTGTGGGTGTGTGTGTATGTGTGTGTGAGTCGGTGTGTGTAGGTGTGTGTGTGATGTGTGTGTGTGTGGTGTGTGTGATGTGTGTGTGAGTGGGTGTGTGTGTGGATGTGTGTGTGTGTAGGTGTCTGTGTGGGGGTGTGTATGTGTGTGTGTATGTGTGTGTGTGTAGGTGTGTGTGTGATGTGTGTGTGTGTGGTGTGTGTGATGTGTGTGTGGTGTGTGTGTGGTGTGTGTGTGAGTGAGTTGATGGGTGTGCGGCCGGGTAGATTTGTGCCAACCTCTCGGCTTGGACACCGGCTAGGCACTTTCGGCGTGCTGATGATGGTGGTGGTGATGGTGACGATGGTGATGGTGGTGGTGGTGACGGTGGTGATGATGGTGGTGATGGTGGTGATGATGATGGTGGTGATAGTGATAATGATGATGACGCTTGTGATGATGGTGGTGATGATGGTGGTGATGACGACGCTTGTGATGATGGTGGTGATGTGTTGACGCTTGTGATGATGGTGGTGGTAATGATGATGATGATGATAGTGATAATGACGCTTGTGATAATGGTGGTGATGATGATGACGCTTGTGATGATGATGATGGTGATGTTGGTGATGATGATGACGCTTGTGATGATGGTGGTGGTGGTGATAGTGATGATGGTGGTGGTGGTGGTGACAGTGATGATGGTGGTGGTGGTCCCAGCCCCACACGGCCTTTCCCCCTGCCACAGTTCCGGGCTGCACAGGCGCTGCCGTTCCCCCTTGCCCCCGCTTCGCAGGGTGCCGAGAGGCTACACGGGGGACCTTTGTCTGTGTGAGGGTGCAGGCTGGATCCACGCCGTGTACACGCCTGAGGATGCGTTGGTGTTCGGGGGAAACTTTCTGCACAGCTTCAATATCCCCATGCAGCTGCGCATCTACGCCATCGAGGATAAGACGCGGGTGCTTGGTCACTCGCTCAACACTCACCGCTCGCTCACTCACACGCTCATCACTCACACGCTCATCACTCACACGCTCACTCGCTCACCACTCATCACTCACCACTCACACGCTCGCTCACCACTCGCTCACCACTCACTCATCACTCACCACTCACTCATCACTCATCACTCGCTCATCACTCGCTCATCACTCACTCACCACTCGCTTACCACTCACACGCTCGCTCACACGCTCACCACTCACCACTCACTACTCACTCACCACTCACTCACCACTCACTCACCTACTCACTCACCACTCACTCACCACTCACTCACCTACTCACTCACCACTCACTCACCACTCACTCATCACTCGCTCATCACTCACTCATCACTCGCTCATCGCTCACTCATCACTCATCACTCACTCATCACTCATCACTCGCTCACCACACACTCGCTCGCTCACACGCTCACTCATCACTCACTCATCACTCGCTCACCACTCATCACTCGCTCACTGCTCGCTCATCACTCACACGCTCGCTCACGCTCACTCATCACTCACTCATCACTCATCACTCACTCATCACTCGCTCATCACTCACACGCTCGCTCACACGCTCACCACTCACCACTCACTACTCACTCACCACTCACTCACCACTCACTCACCTACTCACTCATCACTCACTCGTCACTCACTCATCACTCGCTCACCACTCACTCACCACTCACTCATCACTCGCTCATCACTCACACGCTCGCTCACACGCTCACCACTCACCACTCACTCATCACTTACTCATCACTCACTCACCGCTCATCACTCACTCACCGCTCACACGCTCACTCACACGCTCACTCGTTCACCACTCACCCATCACTCACTCATCACTCGCTCACCACTCACCGCCCACTCACCGGCCCACCCACGCACCCACTCACTCGCCCAAACACAAACTCACCCACAATCCCACCCACCTACCCACCTACCCACCTACCCACTCACCTACCCACCCACTCACTCGCCCAAACACCTACCCACCCACCTACCCACCTACCTACCTACCCACTCACCTACCCACGCACTCACTCGCCCAAACACCTACCCACCCACCTACCCACCTACCTACCTTACCCACTCACCTACCCACCCACTCACCTACCCACCCACTCACTCGCCCAAACACAAACCCACCCACAACCCCACCTACCTACCCACCTACCCACCCACTCACCGGCCCACCCACGCACCCACTCACTCGCCCAAACACAAACCCACCCACCTACCCACCCACCCACCTACACACCCACCCACTCACCCACCCACCCACTCACCCACCCACCCACACAGCCGTGTGTCTCTACATCTCTGTACCTCTGTGTGGTGCCCAGGTACCTGCCAAGTTCCGCTACCCGTTCTACTCGGAGATGGCGTGGTACGTGCTGGAGCGATACGCTTACTGCCTCACGGGGCGCTCCCACCTGGTGCCTGACTACCAGCTGCAGTCGTTCGTCGTGGACGGTGGGGACACAGCCGCTCACTTCCTGTCTACAGCTTCCTGTCTACAGCTTCCTGTCTACAGCTTCCTGTCTACCACTTCCTGTCTACAATTTCCTGTCTACAACTTCCTGTCTCCAGCTTCCTGTCTACAACTTCCTGTCTACAACTTCCTGTCTCCAGCTTCCTGTCTACCACTTCCTGTCTACCACTTCCTGTCTATCACTTCCTGTCTACCACTTCCTGTCTACAGCTTCCTGTCTACAGCTTCCTGTCTATCACTTCCTGTCTACAACTTCCTGTCTCCAGCTTCCTGTCTACAACTTCCTGTCTACAGCTTCCTGTCTACAACTTCCTGTCTACCACTTCCTGTCTACAACTTCCTGTCTACAACTTCCTGTCTACCACTTCCTGTCTCCCACTTCCTGTCTACAACTTCCTGTCTCCAGCTTCCTGTCTATCCTGTCTACCACTTCCTGTCTACCACTTCCTGTCTACCACTTCCTGTCTACAGCTTCCTGTCTACAGCTTCCTGTCTACCACTTCCTGTCTACCACTTCCTGTCTACAACTTCCTGTCTACCACTTCCTGTCTACAACTTCCTGTCTTCAACTTCCTGTCTACCACTTCCTGTCTACCACTTCCTGTCTACAACTTCCTGTCTACCACTTCCTGTCTACCACTTCCTGTCTACAACTTCCTGTCTACCACTTCCTGTCTACAACTTCCTGTCTACCACTTCCTGTCTACAACTTCCTGTCTACCACTTCCTGTCTACAACTTCCTGTCTACAGCTTCCTGTCTACCACTTCCTGTCTACAGCTTCCTGTCTACAGCTTCCTGTCTACCACTTCCTGTCTACCACTTCCTGTCTACAACTTCCTGTCTACCACTTCCTGTCTACAACTTCCTGTCTTCAACTTCCTGTCTACCACTTCCTGTCTACCACTTCCTGTCTACAACTTCCTGTCTACAGCTTCCTGTCTACCACTTCCTGTCTACCACTTCCTGTCTACAACTTCCTGTCTACCACTTCCTGTCTACCACTTCCTGTCTACAACTTCCTGTCTACAACTTCCTGTCTACAGCTTCCCTGTCTACAGCTTCCTGTCTACAACTTCCTGTCTACCGCTTCCTGTCTACAGCTTCCTGTCTACAACTTCCTGTCTACCACTTTCCTGTCTACCACTTCCTGTCTACCACTTCCTGTCTACCACTTCCTGTCTACCACTTCCTGTCTACCACTTCCTGTCTCCACTTCCTGTCTACAGCTTCCTGTCTACCACTTCCTGTCTACCACTTCCTGTCTACAACTTCCTGTCTACAACTTCCTGTCTACCACTTCCTGTCTACCACTTCCTGTCTACCACTTCCTGTCTACCACTTCCTGTCTACCACTTCCTGTCTACCACTTCCTGTCTACAACTTCCTGTCTACAACTTCCTGTCTACAACTTCCTGTCTACAACTTCCTGTCTACCGCTTCCTGTCTACAGCTTCCTGTCTACAGCTTCCTGTCTACAACTTCCTGTCTCCCACTTCCTGTCTACAGCTTCCTGACTTCCTGTCTACCACTTCCTGTCTACCACTTCCCTGTCTACCACTTCCTGTCTACAGCTTCCTGTCTACAACTTCCTGTCTCCCACTTCCTGTCTACAACTTCCTGTCTCCCACTTCCTGTCTACAACTTCCTGCCCCCTCTTCCCTTACTTCCTGTCTACAGCTTCCTGTCTATTCCACCTGGTGCATTGTGGGAATGCAACGTGTGCATCCGCTACCTCCCCCCCCCCCCCCCCCCCCCCCCCCCCAGTGCATGCTGGGAGCCGGGGACCGGGCGGCCGTGGTGAGCGTGGTGGTGAGCGTGGTGGTGAGCGTGGTGGTGAGCGTGGCGTTGGTGAGGAGGTGAAGGACGCGGAGACCGGAGAGAGGGAGATGGCGCTCACCATGAGGGCCGTCGTTTCGATCAGCCCCCTCCATCAGGTGAGTGTGGCGGTGGTGTTGATGGTGGTGATAGTGGTGGTGATGTTGACGATGACGGTGGTGATGTTGACGATGACGATGGTGATGTTGACGATGTTGACGATGACGATGTTGATGACGACGATGTTGATGATGATGATGTTGATGATGATGTTGATGACGGTGATGATGATGTTGACGATGACGATGGTGTTGACGATGTTGACGATGACGATGTTGATGACGACGATGTTGATGATGATGACGACGATGATGATGATGTTGATGACGATGATGATGATGTTGACGATGACGATGTTGACGATGACGACGATGTTGACGATGATGTTGACGATGTTGATGATGATGTTCACAACGACGAAGATGATGACGGTGTCTCTCTCTGTCTCTCTCTCTGTCTCTCTGTCTCTCTCTGTCTTTCTCTGTCTCTCTCTCTGTCTCTCTGTCTCTCTCTCTGTCTCTCTCTGTCTTTCTCTGTCTCTCTCTCTGTCTCTCTCTCTGTCTCTCTGTCTCTCTCTGTCTCTCTGTCTCTCTCTGTCTCTGTCTCTCTCTCTGTCTCTCTGTCTCTCTCTCTGTCTCTCTCTCTGTCTCTCTCTGTCTCTCTCTCTGTCTCTCTCTCTGTCTCTCTGTCTCTCTCTCTGTCTCTCTCTGTCTCTCTCTCTGTCTCTCTCTGTCTCTCTCTCTGTCTCTCTCTCTGTCTCTCTGTCTCTGTCTCTCTCTGTCTCTCTCTCTGTCTCTCTCTCTGTCTCTCTCTCTCTCCGCAGCCTCTGTCAGCCTTGCCTCCGTCACCCAAAACGTCGTCGTCATCGTCATCATCGTCGTCATCGTCATCGTCAACGTCGTCAACAGAATCGGCAACCTCGTCTAGCGATGACGACGATGATGACGACGATGACGACGACGATGACGACGATGACGACGACGACGATGATGACGACGATGACGACGATGACGTCACCCCACCGCCCGCGGCGACAGCCGTGGCGAGGGTGGTGAGGGTGGTGAGTAAGTTGGCGCCACGCTCCTCACCACCGCTGCCACCACGCTCCTCACCACCACCACCACGCTCCTCACCACTGCCACCACGCTCCTCACCACTGCCACCACCACGCTCCTCACCACCACCACCGCTGCTCCTCACCGGCCTGGAGCTGGCGGGCTGTGGGCGCTGCTGCGGCGCCTGCAGGCACTGCCTCAGAGCAAGCGCGGTGTGCCGGGAGGCATCCAGGACGCAGACGCACTGCTGGAGCACGTGCAGGTGGGCGGGGGGGAGTGGGTGGGTGGGTGGGTGGGTGAGTGGGTTGGTGGGTGGGTGAGTGGGTGGGTGAGTGGGTGGGTGGGTGGAAGGGTGGGCGGGCGGGTGGGTGGGTGGGTGGGTGGAAGGGTGGGTGGGTGGGTGGGTGGAAGGGGCGGGTTTTATGGGTGGTGGAAGGGCGGATGGGTGGGTGAGTGGAAGGGTGAGAGGGTGGGTGGGTGAGTGGGTGGGCGAATGGGTGGGTGGGTGGGTGAGTGGGCGGGTGGGTGGGTGAGTGGGCGGGTGGGTGGGTGAGTGGGCGGGTGGGTGGGTGAGTGGGCGGGTGGGTGGGTGAGTGGGTGGGTGGGCGGGTCGGTAGAAGGGTGGTATGGTTGGTGGGCGGGTGGAAGGGCGGGTTGGTGGGTGAGTGGGTGGGTGGAGGTGTGGTTGTGTGGGTGAGTGGGCGGGCGGGTGGGTGAGTGGGCGGGTGAGTGGGAGGGTGGGTGGGAGGGTGGGTGCGTGCGTTGGCTGGTAATGGTAGTTGTGGTGATTGTGATTGTTGTTGTAGATGTGGTGGTGGTTGTTGTTGATGGTGATGTTGTTGTTGATGTTGTTGTTGATGTTGTGGTGGTGGTGTGGTTGTGGTTGTTGTTATTGATGTGGTTGTTGTTGTTGACGTGGTTGTTGTGGTGGTGGTGCTTGTTGACGTGGTTGTTGTTGTGATGGTTGTTGACGTGGTTGATGTTGTTGTTGATGTTGTTGTTTGTGGTGGTTGTTCTTGATGTTGTTGTTGTTGTTGTTGTGGTGGTGGTTGTTGTTGTTGACGTGGTTGTTGTTGTGGTTGTTGTTGATGTTGTTGTGGTGGTGGTGGTTGTTGATGTTGTTGTTGTGGTGGTGGTTCTTGTTGTTGTGGTTATTGTTGTGGTGGTTGTTGTTGATGTTGTGGTGGTTGTTGTTGTGGTTGTGGTGGTTCTTGTTGTTGTGGTTGTTGTTGTGGTGGTTCTTGTTGTTGTGGTTGTTGTTGTTGTGGTTGTTGTTGTGTTGGTTGTTGTTGATGTTGTTGTGGTGGTTGTTGTTGTGGTTGTTGTTGATGTTGTGGTGGTAGTTGTTGTTGTGGTTGTTGTTGTTGTGGTTGTTGATGTTGTGGTGGTTGTTGTTGTTGTTGACGTGGTTGTTGTGGTGGTGCTTGTTGACGTGGTTGTTGTTGTGGTGGTGGTTGTTGTTGTGGTTGTTGTGGTGGTGGTTGTTGTTGTTGTGGTTGTTGTGGTTGTTGTTGTTGTAGTGGTTGTTGTTGATGATGTTGTGGTGGTTGTTGTTGTTGTTGACGTGGTTGTTGTTGTGGTGGTTGTTGTTGTGGTGGTTGTTGTTGTGGTTGTTGTTGTGGTGGTTGTTGTCGATGATGTTGTTGTTGTGGTGGTTGTTGTTGTTGTGGTTGTTGTTGTTGTTGTGGTTGTTGTTGTGGTTGTTGTTGTGGTTGTTGTTGTTGTGGTGGTTGTTGTTGATGATGTTGTGGTGGTTGTTGTTGTTATTGTTGTTGTTGACGTGGTTGTTGTGTGTGTGGTTGTTGTTGTGGTGGTTGTTGTTGTGGTTGTTGTGGTTGTTGTTGTTGTGGTGGTTGTTGTTGATGATGTTGTTGTTGTTGTGGTGGTTGTTGTTGTTGTGGTTGTTGTTGTTGTGGTGGTTGTTGTTGTTGTGGTTGTTGTTGTGGTGGTGGTGGTTGTTGTTGTTGACGTGGTTGTTGTTGTGGTTGTTGTTGATGTTGTTGTTGTGGTGGTGGTTGTTGATGTTGTTGTTGTTGTGGTGGTGGTTCTTGTTGTTGTGGTTATTGTTGTGGTGGTTGATGTTGTGGTGGTTGTTGTTGTGGTTGTGGTGGTTCTTGTTGTTGTGGTTGTTGTTGTGGTGGTTCTTGTTGTTGTGGTTGTTGTTGTTGTGGTTGTTGTTGTGTTGGTTGTTGTTGATGTTGTTGTGGTGGTTGTTGTTGTGGTTGTTGTTGATGTTGTTGTGGTGGTAGTTGTTGTTGTTGTGGTTGTTGTTGTTGTGGTTGTTGATGTTGTGGTGGTTGTTGTTGTTGACGTGGTTGTTGTGGTGGTGCTTGTTGACGTGGTTGTTGTTGTGGTGGTGGTTGTTGTTGTGGTTGTTGTGGTGGTGGTTGTTGTTGTTGTGGTTGTTGTGGTTGTTGTTGTAGTGGTTGTTGTTGATGATGTTGTGGTGGTTGTTGTTGTTGTTGACGTGGTTGTTGTTGTGGTGGTTGTTGTTGTGGTTGTTGTTGTGGTGGTTGTTGTTGATGATGTTGTGGTGGTTGTTGTTGTTGTGGTTGTTGTTGTGGTTGTTGTTGTGGTTGTTGTTGTTGTGGTGGTTGTTGTTGATGATGTTGTGGTGGTTGTTGTTATTGTTGTTGTTGACGTGGTTGTTGTTGTGGTTGTTGTTGTGGTGGTTGTTGTTGTGGTTGTTGTTGTTGTGGTTGTTGTTGTTGTGGTGGTTGTTGTTGATGATGTTGTTGTTGTTGTTGTGGTGGTTGTTGTTGTTGTGGTTGTTGTTGTTGTGGTGGTTGTTGTTGTTGTGGTTGTTGTTGTGGTTGTTGTTGTTGTGGTGGTTGTTGTTGATGATATTGTGGTGGTTGTTGTTGTTATTGTTGTTGTTGTTGACGTGGTTGTTGTTGTGGTGGTTGTTGTTGTGGTGGTTGTTGTTGTGGTTGTTGTTGTGGTGGTTGTTGATGATGTTGTTGTGGTGGTTGTTGTTGTTGTGGTTGTTGTTGTTGTGGTTGTTGTTGTGGTGGTGGTTGATGTTGTTGTTGTTGTGGTTGTTGTTGTGGTTGTTGTTGTGGTGGTTGTTGTTGTTGTTGTGGTTGTTGTTGTTGTGGTTGATGTTGTTGTTGTTGTTGTTGTGGTGGTTGTTGTTGATGTTGTTGTGGTTGTTGTTGTTGTTGTGGTGTAGGCGGTGCTGGAGGAGCATGAGACGGACGACGCTCAGCTGGCTCTGTCCGGAGTTCCTATCGTGGCCTGGCCACCACTACCCCTGGTGAGTCTACACCACTCACCACTTACTCACCACTTACACTCACACTCACCACTCACCACTTACCACTCACACTCACCACTCACACCACTACCCCTGGTGAGTCTACACCACTCACACTCACCACTACCCCTGGTGAGTCTACACCACCCACACTCACCACTTACTCACCACTCACTCACTCACCACTCACTCACCACTTACTCACCACTCACTCACTCACCACTCACTCACCACTCACCACTACCCCTGGTGAGTCTACACCACTCACACTCACCACTTACTCACCACTTACTCACCACTTACTCACCACTTACTCACCACCTACTCACCACTTACTCACCACTCACCACTCACCTACTCACCACTCACCACTACCCCTGGTGAGTCTACAGCACTCACACTCACCACTTACTCACCACTCACTCACCACTCACCACTTACTCACCACTCACTCACTCACCACTCACTCACCACTTACACTCACCACTTACTCACCACTTACTCACCACTTACACTCACCACTCACCACTATCCCTGGTGAGTCTACAGCACCCACACTCACCACTTACTCACCACCTACTCACTCACTCACCACTCACTCACCACTTGCACTCACCACTTTCTCACCACTTACTCACCACTTACACTCACCACTCACACTCACCACTACCCCTGGTGAGTCTACAGCACTCACACTCACCACTTACTCACCACTTACTCACCACTTACTCACCACTCACTCACTCACCACTCACTCACTCACCACTCACTCACCACTTACACTCACCACTTACTCACCACTTACTCACCACTTACTCACCACTTACACTCACCACTCACACTCACCACTACCCCTGGTGAGTGTACACCACTCACACTCACCACTCACACTCACCACTTACTCACCACTTACTCACCACTTACACTCACACTCACCACTCACTCACCACTTACTCACCACTCACACTCACCACTCACACTCACCGCTACCCCTGGTGAGTCTACAGCATCCACACTCACCACTTACTCACCACTTACACTCACACTCACCACTCACCACTTACACTCACCACTCACACTCACACTCACCACTACCCCTGGTGAGTCTACAGCACCCACACTCACCACTTACTCACCACTTACTCACCACTTACTCACCACTCACTCACTCACCACTCACTCACCACTTACACTCACCACTCACTCACCACTTACAATCACACTCACCACTACCCCTGGTGAGTCTACACCTTAAACACTCACCACTCACCACTTACTCACCACTTACACTCACACTCACCACTCACCACTTACTCACCTACTCACCACTCACACTCACCACTACCCCTGGTGAGTCTACAGCACCCACACTCACCACTTACTCACCACTTACTCACCACTTACTCACCACTTACACTCACCACTCACTCACCTACTCACCACTCACCACTCACTCTCACCACTCACCACTTACACCGCTACCCCTGGTGAGTCTACACCTTAAACACTCACCACTCACACTCACTCACCACTTACTCACCACTCACACTCACCATTCACTCACGCACCACTCACCACTCACACTCACCTACTCACCACTTACACTCACCACTCACTCACCTACTCACCCACCACTCACTCACTCGCTCAGTCACTCACTCACTCACCACTCAAACTCACCACTCACTCACACTCACCGCTACCCCTGGTGAGTCTACACCTTGCACACTCACCACTCACTCACCTACTCACCACTCACTCACCACTCACTCACCACTCACTCACTCACCACTCACTCACTCACCACTCACTCACCACTCACTCACCCACTCACTCACACACTCACCCACCCACCCACTCACTCACCACTCACCCTACCCACCCACCCACTCACTCACTCACCACTCACCCTACCCGCTCACACACTCACTCACTCACTATTCACCCTACCCGCTCACACACTCACCTGTTCACCCTACCCACCCACCCTACCCTACCTACCTACCCACGCACCCACCAATCCACCCACCCGCCACCGACCCGTCTCTCCGTCTCTGTGTGTGTGTGTGTGACTGTGTGTGTGACTGTGTGTGTGACTGTGTGTGACTGTGTGTGTGACTGTGTGTGACTGTGTGTGTGACTGTGTGTGTGACTGTGTTTGTCTGTGTGTGTGTGACTGTGTGTGTGACTGTGTGTGTGACTGTGTGTGAGACTGTGTGTGTGACTGTGTGTGACTGTGTGTGTGACTGTGTGTCTGTGTGTGTGTCTGTGTGTGACTGTGTGTGTGTGTGTGACTGTGTGTGTCTGTGTGTGTGACTGTGTGTGTCTGTGTGTGTGACTGTGTGTGTGACTGTGTGTGTGTGACTGTGTGTGACTGTGTGTGTTTCTGTGTGTGTGTGACTGTGTGTGTTTCTGTGTGTGTGTGTGTGACTGTGTGTGTGTGTGACTGTGTGTGTCTGTGTGTGACTGTGTGTGTGTCTGTGTGTGTGTGTGTCTGTGTGTGACTGTGTGTGACTGTGTGTGTGTCTGTGTGTGTGTGTCTGTGTGTGTGTGTGTGTTTGTGTGTGTGTGTGACTGTGTGTGTGTCTGTGTGTGTGTGTGACTGTGTGTGTGTCTGTGTGTGTCTGTGTGTGTCACTGTGTGTGTCACTGTGTGTGTCACTGTGTGTGTGACTGTGTGTGACTGTGTGTGTGACTGTGTGTGTGTCTGTGTGTGTGTCAGTGTGTGTGTCTGTGTGTGTGTCTCTTTTTGTGTGTGTGTGTCACTGTCTGTGTGTGTGTCTAGTGGGGAGTGATAGTGTAGCGGTTAGCGCTACGCTGTGCTATGAACCTGGCGATCTGAGTTCGATTCCCGCTCACGGCCAACACCAGTGACGATTATTTAAACCGGTCCTGGGCCTCCCCTAGGTCGACTCAGCCTCAAATGAGTACCTGGTGCGGTGAATAAAAACATCACCACTGGGGAGACAAAGGCGGTCGGGCGTGGTGCTGGCCACCCACCCCCTCGTGTACCGTTCCGGCCTTCATAGGTGCTTGCTAACAGCACTTGACCCTACAGTCTGTTAAGGCTATGCGGGGGATCTTTATCTTTGTTCGTGTGTGTCTGTGTATGTGTGTGTGTCTGTGTGTGTGACTGTGACTGTGTGACTGTGTGTGTGTGGTGTGTGTGACTGTGTGTGTGTGACTGACTGTGTGTGACTGACTGTGTGTGTGACTGTGTGACTGTGTGTGTGACTGTGTGTGTGTGACTGTGTGTGTGTCTGTGTATGTGTGTCTGTGTGTGACTGTGACTGTGTGTGTGACTGTGTGTGTGACTGTGTGTGTCTCTGTGTGTGTCTCTGTGTGTGTGTGTGTGTGTCTCTGTGTGACTGTGTGTGTGACTGTGTGTGTGACTGTGTGTGTGTGTGTCTCTGTGTGACTGTGTGTGTGTGACTGTGTGTGTGTCAAAACAACCCCCTACCTCCTCGCGGTGCCGGACGGGCAACTCTGTCGTGGACAGCGCTGTGGGGGGAGATCCAATTTTGATTGGCTCCTCCCCTCATGGCATATGTGTCCACCACAGGGGCTAAACGGGGGCTCTGGACGGGTGCGAGGGGCTGGTAACCCCTCCACCTTCAATTAATTACCACGAAACCACGAATTAAACTGAAATATGTAACAACTAAGCTTGTGCCGGAGGCCCCGGGGGCCAGGCGTCTATGACGTCTCCTGGCCAAACCCCAATTGGCGGAGCCAGGAGATTGAATACCTACCCTCGGGGCTACTCCAGAAACAACGAAAAGCCACTACGGGTGGCCACGTGGAATGTTCGAACGCTCACTGCAGAGGAGAGGCTGCCACTCCTCTGTCGGGAGCTGGACCGGTACCGCCTGGATCTATGCGGCATTCAGGAGGTCCGGTGGACCGGCTCTGGCTCCTGCCACCATGAGGGGTGGACAGTCCTCTACTCGGGGCAGCAGACTGCCAAACAACAGGGTGTGGGTCTTCTTTTGAACAAAAGAATGAAGGGGGCGTGGGAGCGTGGCAGTGAGGTGTGGGAAGCTGTAAGCCCCAGGCTACATTGGGCTCGCCTTCCCATCAACCGGAGGCGAGGAATGGTGGTCGTGGTTACTTATGCCCCCACCGAAGATGAACATCCGTGGAGGGATGCAGGCAAAGCCGATGAGTCAGATGCCTTCTATGACCTCCTGTCACAGGTGCTGGCTAAAGTGGCCCCTCGGGATAGAGTCATCATGTTGGGTGACTTCAATGCCCGAGTTGGTCATGATACTGGCACCTGGTCTGGAGTGATTGGAGGGCATGGGCCAGATCAGCTCAATAACAACGGTAGGAGGCTGCTAGATTTTTGTGCAGCCCATGGGCTTGTAATTACCAACACGCTGTTCCGGCATCGGCACATCCACACAACATCATGGATGCATGCCGGGTCCAAGCAAGAACATCTGCTGGACTACATAGTGACGGACCAGCGAATGCGAGCCCATGTCCTTGACACCAGGACCTACCGTGGAGCTGATCTGCCCTCTGACCATCGACTAGTCATCTGTAAGATGCGCCTGCCATTCTTCCACTCCGGTGGTGGGTGTACACCCAGGACCCCATTCCAACCTAAAGTGGCCTGGTCTCAGTTATCTGATGAAAGTTGCAAGCGAGAATTTCATCATCGCTTGCGGCTGGGATTGGCATCGTCCCCGACTCCTCCTGATGTCGAGGGTAAATGGGCGAGGTTTAGGACTGTGACTCATGCAGCTGCAATGGCTGCTTTGGGTACGCGGTCCAGACCTCCCCAGACACCCTGGATGACAGAGGAGTTGTTCAGGATGGTTGAGAAAAAGCGACAGGCCCACTGTCATCGGCTACAGAATCCCACGTCAGAGAATGAGGAGGCTTACCGCAGCCTTCGCTCGGAGGTTCGGAGAGCCGTGAGGCGCTGCAAGGATGGGTGGTGGTCGCGGGTTGCTGAGGAGATGGAGTCTGCCTCAGTGGCCCGTGATCACAAATCTCTATTTAACTCCATCAAAAAAGTAACCTGCAGCGCCACACCTATTACCATCATTAGGGGAAAAAACGGTGATCCAATTTCCGACCCCCAGGAACAGGTTCGCCGATTTGCTGAGCATTTCTGTGAGGTCCTGGGGGAGGGAAAATCCCTCAGCCAGGAAAACATCGTGGCACAAAGTGAGGATGACCCTGCTGAGGCTGCGGTGCCTCAAATATTGGATGAAGTCACCCCCTGTGAGTGGCTGGCTGAGGTGCCATCTGCTGAAGAAGTATTGAAGGCGATCCGGAGTCTGAGACCAGGAAAGGCAGCGGGCAGAGATGATCTCCCAAGCGAAATGCTGAGGGAGGGTGGCGTTTGTGCACAGACTGCCCTATATGACATCATAACAACAGTCTGGACCACTGGACGGGTTCCGCAGGATTGGAAGGATGCCCTGGTGGTCCCCCTTTTTAAGAAGGGGGACCGCACAGACTGTAACAACTACAGGGGCATCTCACTCCTCAGTGTGCTGGGAAAGGTCCTGGCAAGGATTATTCAGCATCGCCTTGCCAGGCACGCTGAGGAGAGGCTTGCGGAGCCCCAATGCGGTTTCAGGAAAGGGCGGTCCTGCACAGATGCCATATTTTCTGTCCGTCTGCTACAGCAGAGGTGTAGGGAATTCCAACAAGACCTACATCTCTGCTTTATTGACCTGGTCAAGGCCTATGATACCATCAGTAGGCCTGGGCTCTGGGTCGTTCTTCGTGCTTTTGGAGTACCTGACCCTCTGCTCACGATCATTAAGGACCTTCATGATGGTGAGCGGGCCCGGGTAAAACTACGTGGCCGGGAGTCAGAGCCATTCCCTGTACACCTTGGGGTGCGACAGGGATGTCCTCTGGCTCCCACATTATTTAACATCTATTTTGACCATGTAGTTCGTGAAGCCTTCAATAGCTGTACCGGGGGAATCTCCATATGGTACAGATATAATGGGAGGCTAATCGATGCCCGGGTGCGGTCAAGGGATGGCTCCCTATTGCTCAACCACGTTATGTATGCTGATGACTTGGTAATAGCTGCTCAGTCAGAGGAGGAGTTGGAGACGCTGCTGCTGAGACTGGAGCGTGCCACTAAGAGGTGGGGCCTTACCATCAGCCCCACCAAAACTAAGCACCTGCCTGGGTATTTTGTACCATCGGACACTCCACCCCCACAACTCCCAATCGGTGATGGGGCAGTTGTGGAGAGAGTGGAGAGTTTCCCATACCTGGGCAGTGTGCTTATGACTGGCTCCAGTTTAACAGCAGAGGTCTCACTCCGAATCAGTCGAGCGGCAATATCTTTTCATCGGTTGTGTAACGCTGTGTGGAAGCTACCTGGTCTGTCGCTCCGCACTAAGCTTCAGGTCTTCTCGGCCACGGTCATTCCCTCCCTTCTCTACGCTTGCGAAACGTGGACCCCCCTAATGGAACATCTTCGCCGGTTAGAAACATTTAGGCTGGCCTGCCTACGATCCATCCTGGGTTTAACCAGACTGGATTGTTGAGGAGCTCACAAATCCTTGAAAGATCTGGGCAGGGTCCCATCGGTGAGCTCCTCCGGCAGGCAAGGCTGCGATGGCTGGGTCATGTAGCCCGCATGCCCAGCCACCGCATGCCGAAACAGCTTTTGTTTGGCCGGATTGAGGGGGCTAAGCGGGCGCGGCACGGGCTAGAGAAGAGATGGAGTGATGTGGTACAGGAGGACGTGGAGCTGAGTGGACTTGCCGATGACTGGTACCAGCGGTGTCAAGATCGGCCTCTGTGGAGGAGGCTCATGAAGGACGCTACTGGGCAGTTGGAGGCAGTCGCCCTCCAACAACAACGGAGGGCGGAGGAGCGACACTCAGAACAACGAGCGGAGCGCCGGGTGGCTAAAGCACAGCAGGTTGGCACAGTAGGGGGCACAGGTGGTGCATCAGCCAGTGATCTCAGTCAGTCGACCCGTGGCACCTGCTGGGTCTGCCCCGTGACCTCCTGCCAGCGGGCGTTCGACACTTCACGTGGCCTCAGGGTGCACATAGCCTGGCACAAGCGTCGTGGTGACGTCACCGCCACTTAGTGGCGAATGGCGGTTGTTGTTGTTGTTGTGTGTGTGTGACTGTGTGTGTGTAGATGTGTGTCTGTGTGTGTGACTGTGTGTGTGTGACTGACTGTGTGACTGTGTGTGACTGTGTGTGTGTGACTGACTGTGTGTGTGACTGACTGTGTGACTGTGTGTCACTGACTGTGTGTGTGACTGTGTGTCTGTGTGTGTGTCTGTGTGTGTGTGACTGTGTGTGTGTGACTGACTGTGTGTGTGTCTACAGGCGTGTATGTCGCTACGCTCCAAAACCTCTCACCGTCAAACACCGCCACCGCCCGGCAGCTCCCCCGTGCCGTCGGGGAGACGAGGCGGTGGTGGTACCGGTGGTGGTACCGGTGGTGGTACCGGTGGTGGTGCCGGTGGTGGTGCCGGTGGTGCCGGTGGTGGTACCGGTGGTGGTGCCGGTGGTGCCGGTGGTGCCGGTGGTGCCGGTGGTGCCGGTGGTGGCTGCTCCTCCTCCTCGGCAAGGCACCGACGCACTCGCTGTAAGCGCTGCTCCGCCTGCCGCAGCTCCGAGTGTGGCCGCTGCCCCTTCTGCCAGGACATGCGCAAGTTCGGTGGGCCGGGACGCATGAAGCAGAGCTGCCTGCGGAGACAGTGCACCTGTGTGGGTGTCTCACCAACACACTCACTCACCAACACACTCACCAACACACTCACTCACCAACACACCAACACACTCACCAACACACTCACTCACTCACCAACACACTCACCAACACACTCACTCACTCACCAACACACTCACCAACACACTCACCAACACACTCACTCACCAACACACTCACTCACTCACCAACACACTCACCAACACACTCACCAACACACTCACCAACACACTCACCAACACACTCACTCACTCACCAACACACTCACCAACACACCAACACACTCACCAACACACTCACCAACACACTCACCGCATGAAGCAGAGCTGCCTGCGGAGACAGTGCACCTGTGTGGGTGTCTCACCAACACACTCACTCACCAACACGCTCACCAACACACTCACCAACACACTCACCAACACACTCACCAACACACTCACCAACACACTCACCAACACACTCACCAACACACTCACCAACACACTCACCAACACGCTCACCAGCACACACACTCACCAACACGCTCACCAGCACACTCACTCACCAACACACTCACTCACCAGCACACTCACCAACACACTCACCAACACACTCACCAACACACTCACCAACACGCTCACCAGCACACACACTCACCAACACGCTCACCAGCACACTCACCAGCACGCTCACCAACACACACACTCACCAACACACTCACCAACACACTCACTCACCAACACACCAACACACTCACCAACACACTCACTCACTCACCAACACACTCACCAACACACTCACTCACTCACCAACACACTCACCAACACACTCACCAACACACTCACTCACCAACACACTCACTCACTCACCAACACACTCACCAACACACTCACCAACACACTCACCAACACACTCACCAACACACTCACTCACTCACCAACACACTCACCAACACACCAACACACTCACCAACACACTCACCAACACACTCACCGCATGAAGCAGAGCTGCCTGCGGAGACAGTGCACCTGTGTGGGTGTCTCACCAACACACTCACTCACCAACACGCTCACCAACACACTCACCAACACACTCACCAACACACTCACCAACACACTCACCAACACACTCACCAACACACTCACCAACACACTCACCAACACACTCACCAACACGCTCACCAGCACACACACTCACCAACACGCTCACCAGCACACTCACTCACCAACACACTCACTCACCAGCACACTCACCAACACACTCACCAACACACTCACCAACACACTCACCAACACACTCACCAACACGCTCACCAGCACACACACTCACCAACACGCTCACCAGCACACTCACCAGCACGCTCACCAACACACACACTCACCAACACACTCACCAACACACTCACCAACACACTCACCGCATGAAGCAGAGCTGCCTGCGGAGACAGTGCACCTGTGTGGGTGTCTCACCAACACACTCACCAACACACTCACCAACACACTCACCAACACACTCACCAACACACTCACCAACACGCTCACCAACACACTCACCAACACACACGCTCACCAACACACTCACCAACACACACACTCACCAACACGCTCACCAACACACTCACCAACACACACACTCACCAACACGCTCACCAGCACACTCACCAACACACTCACCAACACACTCACCAACACACTCACCAACACACTCACCAACACACTCACTCACCAACACGCTCACCAACACACTCACCAATACACTCACCAACACACACACTCACCAACACGCTCACCAGCACACTCACCAACACACTCACCAACACACTCACAAACACACTCACCAGCACACTCACCAACACACTCACTCACCAACACGCTCACCAGCACACTCACCAACACACTCACCAACACACTCACCAACACACTCACCAACACACCAACACACACACTCACCAACACACACACTCACCAACACACCAACACACACACTCACCAACACACTCACCAACACACCAACACACACACTCACCAACACGCTCACCAGCACACTCACCAGCACGCTCACCAACACACCAACACACACACTCACCAACACACTCACCAACACACTCACCAACACACACACTCACCAACACACTCACCGCATGAAGCAGAGCTGCCTGCGGAGACAGTGCACCTGTGTGGGTGTCTCACCAACACACTCACTCACTCACCAACTCACTCACCAACACACTCACCAACACACTCACCAACACGGTCACCAACACACTCACCAACACACTCACCAACACACTCACCAACACACTCACTCACCAGCACACTCACCAACACACTCACCAACACACTCACTCACTCACCAACACACTCACTCACTCACCAACACACTCACCAACACACTCACTCACCAACACACTCACCAACACGCTCACCAACACACTCACCAACACACTCACTCACTCACCAACACACTCACTCACTCACCAACACACTCACTCACCAACACACTCACCAACACACTCACTCACCAACACACTCACCAACACACTCACCAACACACACACTCACCAACACACTCACCAACACACTCACCAACACGCTCACCAACACACTCACCAACACACACACTCACCAACACACCAACACAAACACTCACCAACACACTCACCAACACACTCACCAACACACACACTCACCAACACACCAACACAAACACTCACCAACACACTCACCAACACACTCACCAACACGCTCACCCCGTGTCCACTCCTGTCACCCCGTGTCCACCCTTGTCATCCCGTGTCCACCCTTGTCACCCTGTGACTCGCTCCCCGTGTCCACCCTTGTCACCCCGTGTCCACTCTTGTCACCCCGTGTCCACCCTTGTCACCCCGTGTCCACCCTTGTCACCCCGTGTCCACCCTTGTCACCCACAGCCCATGCTCCCTCACGTGGCTGTGTGTGCCGTGTGTGGGCGGAGTGGTGAGGGAGGCCATCGCCTCCTCACCAACGCCGCTCACCCCCCGCTCACCAACCAGGTGCTGATGGAGTGCTCCCTGTGTGGTGAGATCGCTCACCCAGCCTGTCTCAAGGTGCTCGCTCACCACTCGCTCACCACTCGCTCACCACTCACTCGCTCGCTCACTCGCTCGCTCACTCACCACTCATTCACTCGCTCACTCACTCACCCGCTCACCCACTCACCCACTCACCCACCCACTCACCCCCTCGCTCACCCCCTCGCTCACCCCCTCACCCCCTCGCTCACCCCAGGTGGACGTGCACTGCGCTGTGATCCACCCACCCACCCACCCACTCACCCACCCACTCACCCACTCACTCACCCACTCACCCACCCACTCACCCATCCACCCACTCACCCACCCACCCACCCACTCACTCACCCACTCACCCACCCACCCACCCACTCACTCACCCACCCACCCACCCACTCACTCACCCACTCACTCACCCACCCACTCACTCACCCACCCCCTCACTCACCCCCTCGCTCACCCCCTCGCTCACCCACTCACCCACTCACCCACCCACTCACCCACTCACCCACCCACCCACTCACCCCCTCGCTCACCCCCTCGCTCACCCACTCACCCACCCACTCACCCACTCACCCACCCACCCACTCACCCCCTCGCTCACCCCCTCGCTCACCCCAGGTGGACGTGCACTGCGCTGTGATCCACCAGAAACTCCCCAACTGCTGGGAGTGCCCAAAGTGCAACAAGGGAGCTGCACCCATCACGGTGGGAACATCAACAACATCATCATCATCAACAACATCATCATCATCATCAACAACATCATCATCATCATCAACAACATCAACAACAACAACAACATCAACAACAACAACATCATCAACAACATCAACAACATCAACAACATCAACATCATCATCATCATCAACAACATCAACAACAACAACAACATCAACAACAACATCATCATCAACATCATCATCAACAACATCATCATCATCAACATCATCATCAACAACATCATCATCATCATCAACATCATCATCATCATCAACAACATCATCATCAACATCAACAACATCATCATCAACATCATCACCATCATCAACATCATCACCATCATCAACAACATCATCATCAACAACATCAACAACAACATCAACAACATCAACAGCATCATCAACAACATCAACAGCATCATCAACAACAACATCATCAACAACAACATCAACAACATCATCAACATCATCATCAACATCATCATCATCAACATCATCACCATCATCAACAACATCATCATCAACAACATCAACAACATCATCAACAACAACATCAACAACATCATCATCAACAACATCAACAACATCATCATCAACAACAACAACATCAACAACATCAACAGCATCATCAACAACATCAACAGCATCATCAACAACAACAACATCATCAACAACAACATCAACAACATCATCATCAACATCATCATCAACAACATCAACATCATCATCAACAACATCATCATCATCAACAACATCATCATCAACAACATCAACAACAACAACATCAACAACAACAATCAACAACAACAACATCATCAACATTCACAGCATCATCAACAACAACAACATCAACAACATCATCAACAACATCATCAACAACAACATCAACAACAACAACCACCACAACAACAACCACAACAATATCCACAACATCAACAACAACATCAACAACAACAACATCAACAACAACATCATCAACAACATCATCAACAACATCATCAACATCATCAACAACAACATCATCATCATCAACAACATCAACAACATCATCATCACCACCATCACCACCATCAACATCATCACCATCATCACTACCATCAACATCACCACCATCATCACCACCATCATCACCATCATCATCACCATCATCATCACCATCATCACCATCATCATCACCATCATCATCACCATCATCACCATCATCATCACCATCATCATCACCATTACATCATCACCATCATCATCACCACCACCATCATCATCATCACCACCACCATCATCATCACCATTACATCATCATCAACATCATCACCATTACATCATCATCAACATCATCACCATCACTATCATCACTACCATCATCACCATCATCACCACCACCATCATCATCATCATCACCACCACCACCATCATCATCAACATCAACATCATCACCATCAACATCACTACCATCATCACCACTACCATCAACATCACTACCATCAACATCACCATCACCACCATCATCAATATCACCACCACCATCATCATCACCATCAACATCACCACCACCATCACCACCACCATCATCACCACCATCATCACCACCATAATCATCAACATCACTACCATCATCAACATCACCAACATCACCATCATCAACATCACCAACATCATCAACATCACCATCACTACCATCAACATCACCATCAACATCACCATCATCATCACTACCATCAACATCACCATCATCACCACCACCATCATCATCACCATCATCATCACCATCACCACCATCATCATCATCATCACCACCATCACCACCATCATCAACATCATCACCATCATCACTACCATCAACATCACCACCATCATCACCACCATCACCACCATCACCAACATCATCACCACTATCACCATCAACACCACCATCACTTACATCATCAACATCACCATCATTAACATCATCACCAGCAGGTGCTGGTGATGATATGTGTGATTGTCTGTGGACTGTGTGTGTGTGTTGTGTGTGTGTGTCTGTGTGTGTGTGTCTGTGTGTGTGTGTGTGCTGTGTGTGCTGTTTGTGTGTGCTGTTTGTGTGTGACTGTGTGTGTGTGCTGTGTGTGTGTGCTGTGTGTGTGTGTGTGCTGTGTGTGTGTGACTGTGTGTGTGTGTGTGTGACTGTGTGTGTGTGTGAGACTGTGTGTGTGAGACTGTGTGTGTCTGTGACTGTGTGTGTCTGTGTGTGTGTGTGACTGTGTGTGTCTGTGTGTGTGTGTCTGTGTGTGTGTGTGTGACTGTGTGTGTGACTGTGTGAGACTGTGTGTGACTGTGTGTGTGTGTGACTGTGTGTGTGTGTGACTGTGTGTGTGTGACTGTGTGTGACTGTGTGTGCCTGTGTGTGACTGTGTGACTGTGTGTGCCTGTGTGTGACTGTGTGTGACTGTGTGAATGTGTGTGTGTGACTGTGTGTGACTGTGTGTGTGTGACTGTGTGTGTGTGTGACTGTGTGTGTGTGACTGTGTGTGTGTGACTGTGTGTGACTGTGTGTGACTGTGTGTGACTGTGTGTGTGTGACTGTGTGTGTGACTGTGTGTGTGTGACTGTGACTGTGTGTTTGTGTGTGACTGTGTGTGTGTGTGTGACTGTGTGTGTGTGTGACTGTGTGTGACTGTGTGTGTGTGACTGTGTGTGACTGTGTGTGACTGTGTGACTGTGTGTGTGTGACTGTGTGTGTGTGACTGTGTGTGTGTGTGAGACTGTGTGTGACTGTGTGTGTGTGCGACTGTGTGTGTGTGACTGTGTGTGTGTGACTGTGTGTGTGTGTGAGACTGTGTGTGACTGTGTGTGTGTGCGACTGTGTGTGTGTGACTGTGTGTGTGACTGTGTGTGGCTGTGTGTGTGTGACTATGACTGTGTGTGACTATGTGTGTGTGACTATGTGTGTGACTGTGTGACTGTGTGTGACTGTGTGTGTGACTGTGTGTGACTGTGTGTGTGTGTGACTGACTGTGTGTGACTATGTGTGTGTGACTATGTGTGTGACTGTGTGTGTGACTGTGTGTGACTGTGTGCTGTGTGTAGAGAAGAGTCGCAGGGTTCAAGTTTGCTCCGGCCGGCCCCCCCACTACCCCCCCCCACAGGGCCTCCCGGTAATGAACATCACCAACATCATCACCAACATCACCATCACCAACATCACCAACATCACCATCATCATCACCAACATCACCAACATCACCATCATCATCACCAACATCATCACCAACATCATCAACATCATCACCAACATCATCAACATCAACACGAACATCATCACCAACATCACCATCACCAACATCACCAACATCACCAACATCACCATCATCATCACCAACATCACCAACATCATCACCATCACTAACATCAACATCACCACCATCATCACCAACATCACCATCATCACCATCACCACCATCATCATCACCATTATCATCACCATCATCACCAACATCATCACCATCATCATCACCAACATCACCAACATCATCACCATCACTAACATCAACATCACCACCATCATCACCAACATCACCATCATCACCATCACCACCATCATCATCACCATCATCATCACCAACATCACCAACATCATCACCATCACTAACATCAACATCACCACCATCATCACCAACATCACCATCATCACCATCACCACCATCATCATCACCATTATCATCACCATCATCACCAACATCATCACCATCATCATCACCAACATCATCACCAACATCACCATCATCAACATCATCACCATCATCACCAACATCACCATCATCACCATCATCACCATCATCACCAACATCACCATCATCATCACAATCACCATCATCATCACCATCATCACCACCACAATCAACGCCGTCATCACCACCGCCATTATTACTCACTCGCTAACTCACTCGATCACTCAGTCACTCGCTCGCTCACTCGCTCACTCAGTCACTCGCTCACTCAGTCACTCGCTCACTCACTCAGTCACTCGCTCACTTACTCAGTTGCTCGCTCACTCAGTCACTCACTCAGTCACTCACTCAGTCGCTCACTCACTCAGTCGCTCACTCAGTCACTCACTCACTCAGTCACTCACCCACTCAGTCACTCACTCACCCACTCAGTCACTCACTCACTCACTCAGTTGCTCACTTACTCAGTCGCTTGCTCACTCACTCAGTCACTCACTCACTCGCTCACTCACTCAGTCGCTCACTCAGTCGCTCACTCGCTCACTCACTCAGTCGCTCGCTCGTTCACTCACTCAGTCGCTCACTCACTCGCTCACTCACTAAGTCGCTCACTCACTAAGTCGCTCACTCACTCAGTCGCTCACTCACTCAGTCGCTCGCTCACTCACTCACTCACTCAGTCGCTCACTCACTCAGTAGCTCGCTCACTCACTCGCTTACTCACTCACTCAGTCGCTCACTCACTCACTCAGTAGCTCACTCACTCACTCGCTTGCTCACTCGCTCACTCACTCACTCAGTCGCTCACTCACTCAGTCGCTCGCTCGCTCACTCACTCAGTCGCTCACTCACTCACTCAGTCGCTCACTCACTCAGTCGCTCGCTCGCTCACTCACTCACTCACTCAGTCGCTCACTCACTCACTCAGTAGCTCGCTCACTAAGTCGCTCACTCACTCAGTCGCTCACTCACTCACTCAGTAGCTCGCTCACTCACTCACTCGCTTACTCACTCGCTCACTCACTCACTCAGTCACTCGCTCGCTCACTCACTCAGTCACTCGCTCACTCACTCACTCGCTTACTCACTCAGTCACTCAATCAGTCGCTCGCTCACTCAGTCACTCACTCAGTCGCTCGCTCACTCAGTCACTCACTCAGTCACTCACTCAGTCACTCACTCAGTCACTCACTCAGTCACTCACTCAGTCGCTCGCTCACTCAGTCACTCACTCGCTCACTCAATCAGTCGCTCGCTCACTCAGTCACTCACTCACTCGCTCAATCAGTTGCTCGCTCACTCACTCAGTCGCTCACTCAGTCATTCGCTAATTTAGTCGCTCAATCTCCTACTCACTCAGTCACTCACTCAATCACTCAACCACTCACTGAGACTCACACAGCCACACTGACACTCCCACAGGGTTCAGTGTTAATCACTGAGACCCGCATAGGCTTCAGTGTTAATCACTGAGACTCCCGCAGGGTTCAGTGTTAATCACTGAGACTCCCGCAGGGTTCAGTGTTAATCACTGAGAGTCACTCACATAGGGTTCAATGTTATCACTGAGACTCCCACAGGGTTCAGTGTTAATCACTGAGAGTCACTCACATAGGGTTCAATGTTATCACTGAGACTCCCACAGGGTTCAGTGTTAATCAGTGAGACTCCCACAGGGTTCAGTGTTAATGACTGAGACTCCCACAGGGTTCAGTGTTAATCACTGAGACTCCCACAGGGTTCAGTGTTAATCAGTGAAGACTCCCATAGGGTTCAGTGTTAATCAGTGACACTCCCATAGGGTTCAGTGTTAATCACTGAGACTCCCACAGGGTTCAGTGTTAATCGCTGACACTCCCACAGGGTTCAGTGTTAATCAGTGAGACTCCCACAGGGTTCAGTGTTAATCAGTGACACTCCCATAGGGTTCAGTGTTAATCACTGAGACTCCCACAGGGTTCAGTGTTAATCGCTGACACTCCCACAGGGTTCAGTGTTAATCAGTGAGACTCCCACAGGGTTCAGTGTTAATCAGTGAGACTCCCATAGGGTTCAGTGTTAATCAGTGAGACTCCCACAGGGTTCAGTGTTAATCAGTGAGACTCCCATAGGGTTCAGTGTTAATCAGTGAGACTCCCATAATGTTCACTGTTAATCACTGAGACTCCCACAGGGTTCCGTGTTAATCAGTGAGACTCCCACAGGGTTCAGTGTTAATCAGTGAGACTCCCACAGGATTCAGTGTTAATCAGTGAGACTCCCACAGGGTTCAGTGTTAATCAGTGACACTCCCACAGGGTTCAGTGTTAATCACTGACACTCCCACAGGGTTCAGTGTTAATGACTGAGACTCCCACAGGGTTCAGTGTTAATCAGTGAGACTCCCACAGGGTTCAGTGTTAATCAGTGACACTCCCACAGGGTTCAGTGTTAATCACTGACACTCCCACAGGGTTCAGTGTTAATCACTGAGACTCCCACAGGGTTCAGTGTTAATCAGTGAGACTCCCACAGGGTTCAGTGTTAATCACTGAGACTCCCACAGGGTTCAGTGTTAATCACTGAGACTCCCACACGGTTCAGTGTTAATCAGTGAGACTCCCACAGGGTTCAGTGTTAATCACTGAGACTCCCACAGGGTTCAGTGTTAATCAGTGAGACTCCCACAGGGTTCAGTGTTACTCAGTGAGACTCCCACATGGTTCAGTGTTAATCACTGACACTCCCACAGGGTTCAGTGTTAATCAGTGAGACTCCCACAGGGTTCAGTGTTAACCAGTGAGACTCCCACAGGGTTCAGTGTTAATCAGTGAGACTCCCACAGGGTTCAGTGTTAATGACTGAGACTCCCACAGGGTTCAGTGTTAATCACTGAGACTCCCACAGGGTTCAGTGTTAATCAGTGAAGACTCCCATAGGGTTCAGTGTTAATCAGTGACACTCCCATAGGGTTCAGTGTTAATCACTGAGACTCCCACAGGGTTCAGTGTTAATCGCTGACACTCCCACAGGGTTCAGTGTTAATCAGTGAGACTCCCACAGGGTTCAGTGTTAATCAGTGACACTCCCATAGGGTTCAGTGTTAATCACTGAGACTCCCACAGGGTTCAGTGTTAATCGCTGACACTCCCACAGGGTTCAGTGTTAATCAGTGAGACTCCCACAGGGTTCAGTGTTAATCAGTGAGACTCCCATAGGGTTCAGTGTTAATCAGTGAGACTCCCACAGGGTTCAGTGTTAATCAGTGAGACTCCCATAGGGTTCAGTGTTAATCAGTGAGACTCCCATAATGTTCACTGTTAATCACTGAGACTCCCACAGGGTTCCGTGTTAATCAGTGAGACTCCCACAGGGTTCAGTGTTAATCAGTGAGACTCCCACAGGGTTCAGTGTTAATCAGTGAGACTCCCACAGGGTTCAGTGTTAATCAGTGACACTCCCACAGGGTTCAGTGTTAATCACTGACACTCCCACAGGGTTCAGTGTTAATGACTGAGACTCCCACAGGGTTCAGTGTTAATCAGTGAGACTCCCACAGGGTTCAGTGTTAATCAGTGACACTCCCAC